>NC_050070.1:209056252-209370439 GCF_009764565.3 Dermochelys coriacea | reverse complement strand
TAGCAGCCGTGTTAGTCTGTATTCGCAAAAAGAAAAGGAGTACTTGTGGCACCTTAGAGACTAACAAATTTATTAGAGCATAAGCTTTCGTGAGCTACAGCTCACTTCATCGGATGCATCCGATGAAGTAAGCTGTTTCTCACGAAAGCTTATGCTCTACTAAATTTGTTAGTCTCTAAGGTGCCACAAGTACTCCTTTTCTTTATGCTTAATCATGTTGACAAACTGTGCTGGCCTGTTAGGGGCAAAGACTAGAACCAATTTTCTGAGAGCAGTTCCATCGTGCTGTTTATTCTGGTTACCATAAGCTAGCTGTAGTATGTCTGGCGGTTCAAATTAAAAATAGCCTGTTAACAAAGAACTTGTTATAAAAGTAAACTACGTGCCAGGAAACAACTCAGTTTTCTTTTCTTTTTTCAGATTTCTGTATACCACATCCAGCCGCTGTAATTTTTTACGACAGTGTTGGACAACAAATGGTAGCTGGAATAGATATCTGCAGATATATTCTATACAAAGAAAAGAACATAGAGGTTGCAAAGTTAAGTGTTCAAAAGTTAGTTGCCTATGCAACTTCAGTTCAGTCCCTGGGTGCATATGCCTTATGATGCAGCCTTGAATTACATATTCCTTTTTCCACCTGACCCAGCCTCTCTCAGGGCATAGGGTAGACAGGGCTTCGGTGAATGAGGCCGTTCAATAGCTGTTTTATCCCCCTCATTCACTGAGTGGCCTTGTCCCGTATTTACTGCCCATCAGCCTAAGCCTGCACCAAATAAGAGGCTTTTTGTTTTCTCATGGGCTTTTCTATGGCACTCATTTGAACCCATCCCAGACATTAATGAACTTACCCTTATAACACCCCAGCGAGGTAACTTCATGTTATTCCAATTTTCCAGGTGGGAAACTGCAGCATGGAGGGATAAAAGGCAAAACTGGCAACTCTGGCCTCTGAAGCCTGTGATTTAAATACCTTGTCCAGCTTTACAAAAGAAGTCTGTAGCAGAACCAGGGATGCCTAGATCCCAAGGCCAGAAGGGACCATTGTGATCATCTAGTCTGACCTCCTGTATCGCACAGGCCAGAGACCTGCCTCACAATAATTCCTGGAGCAGAGCTTTAGAAAAACATCCAATTTTAATTTAAAAATTGTCAGTGACGGAGAATCCACCACGACCGTTCTTTAATTGTTCCACTGCTTAATTACTTGCTGTTAAAAGTTTGCACCTTATTTCCAGTCTGAATTTGTCTAACTTCAACTTCCAGCCACTGGATGGTGTTAGACCTGTCTCTGCTAGATTGAAGATCCCATTATTAAATATTTGTTCGATACTTATAGACTGTGATCAAGTCATCCCTTAACCTTCTTTATTTAAGCTAAGATAGGACCCAGTTCTCTTGAATGCTAGGCGAGTGCCTCAATCACAAGGCAATATTTCACTTCTTACACACTCCTGCTTCATTCTCTGTCTGCCCTGGGCAGCAGTCCTGTAGAACAAATAGGAGGGTATCATGAAATTAAAGACTGTTTCATGAGACAAGGAGGCCAAATTAGTCTCATAGGTAATCTGAATCTGGCTTTCCCTAACTTCTGAGTGCTTAAATTGCAACCTTAATGTTCTGTTAATATAGGGTGTTTTTTTAATGGAATCACCTAGGTTTTAAAAAAAGATTTAAAAAAAAAGACATTATCTTATGTGCCACTGTAGTGACCCTTCTCGTGGGTCGCTAGCAGGTTTTGAATGCTAGACCTTTAGATTTTCAGCACAGACCTCTACCAATTAAGCTAAAGAAATGAAGTGACTGGCAGCAGTAGAAAGCTGTTATCCTCCTTGTGGGGGCGGGGGGCAGCCCCTAGAGAGAGCTGTAAGATGCATTTTGCTAGCGGGTTACACATTCCAGCAGTGGAATGTAAGGAGTCAGGAGTCCTCGGTTCCATTTCTAGCTCTGGAAGAGAAGTGTGGTCTAAGGGTTAAAGCTGTGGCCTGCGGGTGAGGACTTGGTGTTCTCTGTTTATCAGTGACGCTCTGCATTGGCCAGGTGCTCATTCACACTCTGGGAAGGAGGGTATGCAGGAATAGCTCTGTTTGACAGGCCCTGTAACAGGGTGGCCTGCTCCTATAAGGACCAGGAGGCCTGGGTTAGCCAGCCTCTGGTCAGTTAGCCCTGGCCTGCCACATCTGCAAGGTGTGGGACTTAAAATGGGAGGAAGCCTAGCTGCTGAGGCTCAGCTGGGGAGGGACAGCCCTAGGAGTGGAGCTAGTTCTGATGGCAGGCCCTGGGGAGAGGCCAGGCTCCAGGGGGCTGTGCTGAGCCTGGTGTTGCTGAGGAGAAGCCCCAGAGGGACAGGCGGT
Source organism: Dermochelys coriacea (assembly GCF_009764565.3). Taxonomy (NCBI): domain Eukaryota; kingdom Metazoa; phylum Chordata; order Testudines; family Dermochelyidae; genus Dermochelys; species Dermochelys coriacea. The sequence continues at coordinate 209,368,085 of NC_050070.1, read as the reverse complement.
CTGAGCTTGCAGTTGGGCTGCAGTGGTGGCGGGTTTGTAGTGCTGAGCTCTCCTGAGGGGCCCCCGGGAGAAGCCCAGCGCCCAGCGACTCCGAAAGGAAGAGTGGGATTAGTGCAAAAGATGCGGTCGTGTGAGGAAAGACTGTTGCTGGCTCAGGTGGAGCAGGAGCAGGGGCCTTTGAAGAGGCCAGCTGGGGAAGCCAGCTTAGGGCCTGACCACATACCCTGCGAGGGGATTGAGCTTTTAAGTGTGTCCTGGCCGGAGTCACCGATCCCGACCACTGTAGGGTCCAGCCAGCCATCAGCCTTGCACCCAGCCACATGGGGACGCTGACTGGCGAGTCGCTTTTCTGGGTGTGGGGCTTGCTGTGATGCTCTGAGAGACACCAGGGACAAAGCCCCCAGGTGTGGCAGGGCACAAGCGCAAGGTAACAAGTGCTGCGAAGGCCGGGGAACAGACGGCCCCTGGTCCTTCGCTAATAAGAGCATTGCTTCCTGGCTCCTGCCATGTCCCAGGAGTAAGGGTGTGGTGCCGTGCGGGCGTAAGCAGCTCCCCTCAGACACCCTCGCTATAGCCTACCTTACAACTACAAACCGAGGTGAACATGCAATTGGGGACGGAGGGATGGGGGCAGGATTAAAGCTTCACTGGCCCCCCGAGTTCTTGCTTGTGTGAAAAGACATTTAAGAGGCGACTGGAGCTTGGCCTGTCTGTACTTTCAGCAACGGTGGAAGTTGAGGGGGGCTAGCATGCCCACAATGGAAATACTGGAGGGTGAGGGGCTAATGCATGTTCCCACTCCCACAATGTTTCTGCCCCTGCACGTGTGTGTGGGGAGCAGAGATGAGAGCGGGACCTGGAGGAGGGGCTGGAGCAGCCACCGTGGTGCACCAGGTCGGGCCAGTCTCTGGAGAATAGGTAGGAAACCCCCAGCCTTGGGGAAGGGAAGAACTTTGGAGCAAGGGCACCGGCACGCCAAGCTGGGGGGTCAGCCCCTGAATCTGAGTAGCTCCCCCATCCATTCCCTCTACCCTTTCCTATTCACAGTGAGCTTTTCCTCCCTGCCCAAAGCACCTAGATGGGGAGAAGATTTCTCACAACGAACAGAGGGCTCTTTACTCTAGCAGATGAGCTCAGTGAGCTCTAATGGCAGGAAGTGGAAGCTAGACACATTCAGACTGAAAAGCAGGGGCAGATCGTTAAATGGGGAGAGGAATCAAGTCTTGGAACAAAGTAATTTGGGATGTGATGGCGTCTCCATCACTTGGAATCTGTAAATCCAGGCTGGATGTCTTTCAAAGACATTTACTGGTTTCAGAGTAGCAGCCGTGTTAGTCTGTATTCGCAAAAAGAAAAGGAGTACTTGTGGCACCTTAGAGACTAACAAATTTATTAGAGCATAAGCTTTCGTGAGCTACAGCTCACTTCATCGGATGGAAATTTCCACCAAATGCATCCGATGAAGTGAGCTGTAGCTCACGAAAGCTTATGCTCTAATAAATTTGTTAGTCTCTAAGGTGCCACAAGTACTCCTTTTCTTTTTGCAAAAGACATTTACTGTCACTCAATCATAAGGCAGGGACTCCAGGCAGGAATCCCAGCGTGAAATTCTCTGCCTGGTGCTAGGCAGGAGGGTCAGAGAGGAGCTGATCATAATGACTCCTTCTGGCCTTGGAGTCTCTGCAAACGTGGTGCTGAAGCAGCACCAAGGCAGTGTCAAAGAGATGTTTCCTGTCTGCTGGTCCCAGCTGCCTGTGTTTGTCGGAGAGCCTGGTGTGTGCCTGGAGGCAGGGTTTTGTGTTTGAATGCTGGCCCGTGCGAACTTTCCCACCATGGTGCGCAGCATTGCCCACATTCCTGGAACCCCTCTGTCAAATGGCTCCGGGCCGTGCCCTGGCGGGAAATCCCATGTCCGAGCAGCTTCTGCGGGTAGCCCCTGGCAGCCTCAGTGAGGTGTTGAAGCAGTAGATGCAGGGGAAAGACATTCCTTCAGATATGTTCTGTCTGTTACCTGTGATTACAGCTAGTCAAAAAAACAGGATAAAACTCCCCTTCCCCCCCCCACCCCCAAATAATCCCTCCTTTTTGGTCAAAATTAAAAATTTCTGCCAAAATTTGAGGGTTGAAATGTTGGGTTCTTAATTGTTCTGCCTTTCCCTGCCTGTGATCGAGCTGGGGCACCTCATCTTCCGGACATAGCCATCTATATTTTGTGCCTGAATTTTTGTTCCCCGCTTCTTTCAAAGAGGTGGGGGAACAGCACAGATCTTGCTGGTGCTGCTTGTCCATCTAGAAGGAAACACCTGTGAGCTTTCTAAAGACTGAAGGGCTAGGCATGAGTCAGTCTACTCAGCAGCATGGTAGGAAATAGAATAGGTTCCCCCACCCACCCCTTACGCTTCATGGCCTCCCCAGACCTTGGGTCTTGACCCACAGGGAGGCACTGTATGCCCCATTCTCAACCCTACCCCAAGAGCAGATGGCCAGGGAGTGGAGGAATGGGCAGAGCCTTGGCACGTAGACGTAGAAAGTCCCTGGTAGTAAGGGACAGTAGCAAATTCCTGTCCCCGCTGGGGCAAGGGGGGCACAGCTGCCCCACACATAGCGCTTGGGATAAATCCATAATCTAGACATAAAAACAATACTCCATTGGTGGAAGAAAGGAATGTGGGTCACTTCCTACCATGCTGTGGCTCTGGGCATACAGCACTGCTCCAGAGCAGCTGGTTGGAGGGTTATCAGTCACAAGTGTATTCACAGGAAGGAAAGGGGTGAGTAGACCAGGCAGCAAGGAAGAGACTCTTATTAATCATAACAGTCATGAGCAGGTAATTTTAAACCAAGAGTGGCTGCTTAGACAATAAAAGTAACTGGAACTGCTTCACAAGGAGTCTAGGAAAGGCAGGTGGGCCTATGGCCTGACGTTTCCCAAATGGTCAGGTCAGTTTCTTCGTGATCTATCATTTACTAGCCTTTTCTCAGGCTTGCAGCTCTGCAAATGTGTAACAGGAATTTGTATGAAGTGCTGGCAGGTTCCCACTCTGTGAAATACCCTAGCAAAACTGTACAGCAATTGAAGAGGGAGCGTGGCCTGGATGGGGGTGCGGGAAGGAGAGTCTAGTGGTCAGCACACAGGATGGGGAGCCAAGGATTCTGGGTATGACTCCCATCTGTCTGTCACTCACACCACTGGGCAAACTGTTGAACTTCGCCATGCCTTCATTTGTCCATTGTGGGACTAGGTATAAGATGCACAGCTGCTAGTGACCATCTGGCTTGCACTGCAAGCCTCTGTGGAAGGGGCTAAAGACGTGCCCAGGATCCTTTTGTTGTTTATTTAATGACTACTCAGGCTCCATTCCCCCCCTTTCCCCTCCTCTTCTTGGGCATGAGAAAGGAGTCAGGCTAGGTCATTGCACTTTACTAGGCAGACAGGTCTCTGAGAGCTGGGCTCTGCATGGGTTCCAGCCATAGGGGCGCATGAGGGTAGGGATGGGTCCAGCCAAAGATCCACAGCTAGCTGACCCATCAGTGCAGGCACATGCCCATGCTGCCTATGTGGGAGGAGGCACCATGACCACAGAGGCCCTAGAGCATGCCCGGAGTGGAAAGAGGATGCCAGCTCCTCCTCCCTCTTGAGCTCCTCCGGAGAGTTTGGCATGGTGCGCCCCTTACTCTGTTCTTCATTGAGATTTCTCGGGATGATTGCAGCACTGGTTGTTTATCCGGATGATCTCGTTCTCTTTGACGAAGAATCCTCTTGAATGAATGAAACAGAATTTCCAGGCTGGATTCAATGGTACGTTGGAATGATGCCCAGCACTGTTCGTTGTGCTCTTCAGCAACTAACGAATGTGCCCTTGGCAGTGATGAGTCTGCAGTTGCTAACCATGTGCTGATTATAAAATCTCCCTGAAGTCAGGGTATCTTGTTGAAAAGTTCCTTGAAGATTTCAGAAACCTTCCCTGGGTTTTCCCTGTTTAAACTGAAATTAAGTTGGGCTGTTTCCCACTTATCTGCCTCAAAGTAACCAAGTGTTGGCAGCAGAACTAGTTACCTAGCAAGAATGACCATCATAGATAAACCCACAAATGCAGCTGCTCTCCAGAGAAGTCTATGGAACAGGCTACAAGTACTGGCAGCTTTGCACAATCCTCATGATATGGCTACAGGAGACAGAGGTGGCGGCTTCTACCATGCTAGAGCAGGGCTGAAGGGGAGTTTCCACCCACCCTCTGCTGGACGCTTCACCCGGAGACTTGGAAAAGGAAGAGGGTGCCTGGTCTGAGTCTCCATGCTGTCTCTGCTCCTTTGCCCAAGGCCATTCCTGTTGGTTCTCTCCAGGGACTCTGCTCAGCCCCTTGGCTTCATCCTGGTCTTAGTGCCTCCACTTTCCTGTGTCTGGATCTCCAGCCAGACTAAACCACCCTTCTGCAGGGTACCTTCCCATGACACAATTATCCACTTAGGCTGGGTCGTTCACTCCTCTCTCTGACTCCACCAGGTTTATAGCAAAATCAGAAAGCCCCTTTCCCATTCTTTCCCAGCATAGCGAGCTCTCTGCCGCAGTCCTGGCTCACAGACGCCTGACAAAGGCACCCTTTCTCAGCCATCTGCCTGCCTCACAGAGATGCCAGTAAAGAAGCCTAGGACAGTTCCTGCCTCTTCCCAGGCTTGGGCTGGGGGCCTCTTTGCTCTGTGGACCTTGCAAACAGGGAGAAGTGAAGTTGCCATGCAAGTCACCCTTCGGCCCAGCAATAGATCTGGAGCCTTGCAGGCTGGTTTCCTGTTGCAGGAGAAATCAGTGACATGGATCTGGGGATGTTCTTGGTGTAACTTGTTCCTTTCATCCACCAGTCCCTGACCAGAGCTGGTCCCAGATGGCATGCGGGCAAGGCCCTTTTCCAGGGAGCTCGGCCCAAACACTAGTGCCTGGCTCCCAGCAAGGGAGTCTGCCCCAAGAATTACCTCTAATTAGTGAAATTAACGCAGAGAGCAAATTCTCTTGTTGATTGTATCAGCTTCCCCAAGGAATCTCCACCACACTGCAGCGCAATCCGGTGACCCCTCCATAACACTAGCTGGACAGGGCTTTTGGAACCCCCAGAAATAGCTCAGGGTCTAACATTGTTCCTCAGAGAGAGAGCCTTGGAGAGGATGCAGCTTACTTCCCTGCTCTCACCTAGCCAATTACAGACAGAGACTGTAGCAGAACCAGGCTTAGAGCCCATTTCTTCTGAGTCCCGAGCTAATGCCTTAAGCACCCAAGACTATCATTCTCTTCCTTCGCTGTTTAGTCTGTGCACTGACTGAAGCAGAGGCCAAGTTGAGCAAATACTGTGTGAGCTGGTAGCTAAAGACTATGATAATCCCTATGCACCCAGTGGTCCTTCTGAAATGCTCTTGACAAGAGGCAGGAACCATATCTTCTCTCTGTTCCCATTGACAAGGGGCATTTCCCATTAGAACAGAAGTTGCTTATTTATGGGGGAAACTGAGTTTTGGTGAGCTACAGAATTGCCTGTTTGGTTCAGGCTTGCTTTTTGGTTTTAAGTTAGTTCTGCTGCATGCTGTCACAAAGATGCACACCTCCCGGGTGAATCAGTCCCTCCGGCTTCGAACCAGAACTCTTGCTTCCAGACATAAATCTCACAAGTGTTCCTGGCACTCTAAGAAAGCACAAGACATCTGTTTTCCTATTATTTTGTAAAACTGAAGTGGAATATAGCTCTGGTTCCAAAAGGACTTAACATGAGCTATGGAATCCCTCCCAGGATTTCCAAAGTAATCACAGCTCTTGCTTGTCATACTCCGCATCGAATTATTCTTTTACAAGTAGTTCACAAGAAGCCGTCCTTGAAGTAAGAATTTCTTTATTAGGATGAAGGACTCAAGAGTCTGGTCACATGAAAAGCAGAATCTGCAGAAAGTCTTGATCTGCACAGGACAGATCTTATAAAGAATGTTCCACCAAAGCCACTGGGAGGTTTGTCTGGAAGCAGCATCAAGGCTCAAATCTGGAGCCAGATTCAACCCGTAAGCCCAATGCTGGGCTCAGCAGGAACACATTCAATCAGCGTGAAGCCCAGTAAAACTCATTTCTTTACGTTCATGAAGATTTTTATCAAGAACTGGGAGTGCAATGTAGCTAGCAGGGTTGATTTTTAGTGTCTGCTCATTGTAATTAGAGGGCAATGCTAACCAACGAGGACTAAAATATTGGAAAAGGAAGAAAACATGAGTGACTTCCAGCTACAACAGGAAGACTTCTTGTTCAGCTTTGTGTGAGCGTGGAAAATAACTCTTCTATGACCAAGATTCCTGATCAGCAGAACAGGATCTCCAATCTGTCCCCTGAAACACTCTCTCTGAAGAGATATTTTTTTCCACAGTAATAACCCAACCAGGAGAGATGGTTTAACAAATCAAAGGCAATCGGAACAGATTTGGGTCTGGCAGAATGAAACATCGTAACAAGTGATGGCGCAATACTCTGCAAAATACAGAATGGCTCCTTTTGGGGAGGTTTGTGTCTTCTACGCCAGCATGTGTTTACTGGAAAGGAGTTCTATGAGACAAGAAATTTCCACTTTGAACTCCTCTCGCACACTTAACAGGTAGATTTATTGATCACTGTTGTACAGAGCATCTCCATGGAATGGTACTGGCAGGTTTGAGATCTACTGATGAAAAGTGCTACAGGTGGTGTTACCCAGGTGCCATTGCCTGTGATGAGATGATGGCTAGTACCTGTAGCTGGATTCCCAGATAGAGCAGTGTTTAACGAGCATTGCTGTGGGTCAGTATTCTGGTTATCATTGCCTTGACTATGAGTCAAGATAATGCCCATATTTGGAGGGCCTAATGTAGAAGTATCACAAATGGCACGCTCTTCCCTCCATGCAGCACCCATTGATAGGAACTCGGGTGGCTTTTCACCTTCTCAGCAGACATTAGGTGATAGTAGCCGCCCTGTGCTCTTAAGGGGATAGCTAGTGGCCCCACCCCCCAACATCCTGCCTCTTTGCTGGGCCTCTAAATTCCCAGGGGCCAAACTCTGAGATCTCCCACTGACTGCAATGCCTCAGTACCTCTCAGGATATGGATCTGGCCATGTTGCCACTAGCAGACAGAGGGTACTAAGTGCTACACTGAGATGGCTGATATTCATGTGGTTCATACCCCTGAGTACACTTGGATCCCCTTTGGTTTCTTTTTCATGTGGACTGATGCACATAAGCAGTGTGCAGGGAATATGGAAGTTAGTAGCATTGGGATTTAGATGGACAAATCCCTGTTCATTGATTTGATAATTTGCCCCACCTGTCTATTCTGTGGGCTTATTCCCTGTAAACGGTCAGCTATCATCTTCACCTAGTCAGTTTTTGGTGTGAGCCCATTTGGATAAAATTAGAATCGCTCTCGAACCTCAGGAACTGAACTTTTCACAAAGTCTGAAATAATTGGGGTGACTTCAGTTTCCATCTTTGCAGACCCTTGCTTACCTGGGTTGTGGAAGGGAAAGCTCTTGAATCTCATGAGAGAGCCTGAGACAAGGTGGGTGAGGTAATATCTTGTATTGGATCAACTTCTGTTGTACATGACCAAACACACCAAGAAATCTCTTCTCTACAGCCAGGCAATCAGATACCACAAAATTTGCTCCAAAGAAAGTCCGGGAGATGCATCTAAACACACATAACTCCCTTCACCAAACAAGAACCCAGCCAGAATAGTAGATCGCATCATGCAATGGCCCATCCAAATACCCTGAGAGAACCTTCTTTAATACAGAAATAAAACCCCCTCCAACAGCACACCCCTAGTTGTCACCTACCACCCCAAACTGGAACCTATATGGGGTATCCTCAAACAGCTACAACCCATACTCAGTGGGGACCCCATCCCAAAAGAAATCTTTCCCAGTTCCGTTTTCTGGCCTTCAAACACCCCCCTCCCACCCAACCTTTCCAAGCTCATCTGAAGCAAGCCCCGCATGGGCCAGGACACACCAACTCAAAACAGCACCAGACCCTGCCAGAGCAACAGGTCCAAAACCTGTGGACATATTTCCACTGCCATGATGATCAACACACCTTTCAAGTTCCATGGATCCTGCACATACCTATCACAACATGTGGTGTACCTCATCCAGTGTACTAAATGCCCCCATAACAACTATGTGGGTGACACCAGACAATCACTCAAATGAAATGACACAAACATGATAAAAGATAAAAACACCCTATCACCTCTGGAAACTGAATATAGTTGAGAAATCATCTTGAACAACATCTGTACTTTGCTAGATTGTTGTAGACTTTTAGATGCGCATTTTCACACTTATTTGCTTGCCACCCTTTCCAACTGTATTCCTTTTATTAGGCATCCTTTTACCTGTGTCCTATTGTTACTACAGTTGTTTTATCTTTACTATAAACCAGCTCAGTGCTGTGTTTAAATAGAAGGGTGTATTTACCCCAGTTAAGTTAGTAAGCTGTGATGTTCTTTTGTGTCTTTAGAGGAACAAACAAACCTTTCTAGTTCTCTGAGTTGTCCAGGAGAGGACTGGACATTGCAACGCATGTGGTTTTGGGAAAATTTGGGATGGGGAGTGTGTTGGGGTCACCTTTCTTATTATAATCCAGGCTGGAGGAAGCCACAGTAAGATTGTGGGGCTGTACGCAGGTAGCTGGGGTCAGAATTGCAAGACCAGGGCTGTGGCTATACACAGACACCCAGGATGTGACCTGCAGGAGCCCAGGCTGGGAGCTACAGCAGCAAAGCATTGAGAGGCCCCCAGGGGTGCATGACAAGTGGTGACATAATATGTCACAGGTCAGGGCATGGTTTTTCTGCCATTTCTTTCTATAAGTTGAATTTGATACCTTCTAGGCCACCTCACAAATCCATCTGGCAATTGTCTTTGCTTAGGAAAGGCTCCAGCAATGGGGTGACTGCTGGCCTAGTGCTAGATTGGCAGCGTGATGTAGCACTGGTACTTAGCCATGTGACAATGTGCCTGGAACTCACTGGTGATGCCACATTGACTCAGTCTTTCTGAGGGACTAAACTTCACCAGATCCCCCTCGTGTGTAAATAAAACAGAGTTACAAAATGCTGGGGACATGGGGGGATGAGGGTGGGTGAAGGGGTTGCTGATTTTGGCTGGATGTATTCCTGGAGGTTTAGTCGCATGACATAATATTTAATTAATTATTAATATTTAATTCCTGGAGACTCTAGGACAGTCCTGGAGGGTTGGCAAGGAAGGGGGCCATAGGTGCATGGCTGAGCTGGGCCTGCAGGGAGGAATTGCAGAATGGGACAGTGCTGGAGGGGTTGAACTTCTGTTGCTACGGTTAAAAATATGAGTGGATTTTTCAAGCTCATTGAGATTAGTGTGGCACCTCTGGTTGCTCACTCTGGTTACCGTGTTGCAGTTATTTGACAGCGTATGCCTGAAAAGGCCTGGGTGTGCCAATGAAACTGCTCAGAACCCCCCTGAGTGTACATAGACCATGTACATAGGAGGGGAAGCAGGCGCTGGAATAATTGCTCACTAATTGTGCTTAATGAGAGGTCCCTCCGTTGCTGGCAGATAAAGGGAGCTAACGCGCCGTTGTGTGACGTGCGTGCCCAGCGCTGAAACAGCTGTCTCTTTCTTTTTCACAGAACTGTCTCAACAAACAGCAGCTCCTGGCTGCCATCCGCCAAATGCAGCAGTTCTTAAAGGGGCAGGAAACGCGGTTTGCAGAGGGAGTGCGCGTCATGAAGAACCGGCTGATAACTCTGCAGAACTCGGTGACAAAAGCTGCCCCAGACCCACAATCCGGTAAAAACCCACAGTTGGCCTTTCAGCAACAAGAGCAGCCGTAGAGCATCTGGCTGCAGTGTACACTAGTACTGACAGGCTACTTGCCTCCCGCCCCCAGGCCCCGGCAGGGAGAGCAAGGGCCTGGCAAGCTAGCTCTTGGCACATCCCACTGCCCACCATGTCACGCTGCACTATGGACTGCCAAGACCTAGGGGCACCACTGCCCCTCTCTCTTCCCACCCACCCCCCATCATTTTTGGAAGAGAAGGGGCACACGTGTCCCAACCAAATGGCTCAATACATTGTGGGATAGTCCCAATATGCCTTTTCTCCCCATACCAGACTGTCCATCAGTCTCATCCCATGGTTGTACACGGCACTTTGCACACAGATCGGTAGATCAGGAATCAGCCCCAAAATAGCTACAGTAGATCATATTCAGTGTGACATGCTCTTCCCACACAACCAGCTCAAGCCTTATGACCATATAGTAGCCCATGATCTTAATTTTAGATCTTAAAATTAGGTCAGTATATTTATAGTGCTCTCTCGCTAAATCCTCTTTCCTGTTTCTCTCTTGGGAGGATGCTTGGTCTTCATATACCGTGGAGACACATGTAGTGATAAATATGTCTCTCCATGGTCTAGAGTGATACTCAGTTTTCTCAGCACATGATAAGCAGAAATCATATTTTATGTGGAAAACAATGGCGACTAAAAGCTTTACTTCTTTTGCATGATTTGCAGTGTCACAACAGTGTAGAAACTGAAGACTTGTCTACACTAGCACTGTACAGCACTGCAACTTTCTTGCTCAGGGGTGTGAAAAAAAACCCTCTGAGCACTGCAAGTTTCAGCACTGTAGAGCGCCAATGTAGACAGTGCACCAGCTGACAGTGCAGACAGCGCTGGTAGCTATGCCCCTCATGGAGGTGGTTTTTTAAGAGCGCTGGGAGAGCTCTCTCCCAGTGCTCTGCCATGACTACACAAGCCATGTTAAAGCACTGCCATGGCCGCGCTTTAACGTTGCCAGTGTAGACAAGCCCTGAGAGATGTCAGGTGATATTTATAGAAGCATCTTAGGAAAACAAGTCCCACTGAAATTTAAGTCACTTGGGGTCTTTTGAGCCCCCATCATTCTTATTTAATTCTCCTATGTCTATTGAAAGGAAGGTAATTTACATATTGACTCTCAAGTTTCCAGGCCTTTTCACTGCAACACTGCGTATCATTTTACATTGCTGGCATCTAAAATTAAAAAAGTCATAGAGGAGCTTTTAAACTAAGGGCTGGGGGGAAAGCTGACAGGTACAGTGGAGAACACAGTTTGGCCGGAGACATCCCGTAGGGGAGGAGTTATTAAAAGGGATACTCAATATCTTAGTGAAGAGGAAAGGATAGAAGTTGATTAAGTACGGGTAGGAATTGAAGAGAAACAGTCAAATGAAAAAGAGTCCCATTCAATTACATCACAAGAAGGCAGACAACCAAACACTGACAAATTTTATAAGTCCTTATATACAAATGCTAGAAGTCTAAATATTAAGATGGTGAATTTGAGTACCTGGTATTAAATGAGGATAGTGATATAATAGGTATCACAGAAATTTGGTGGAACAATTGATAATCAATGGGACACAGTAAAACCAGGGTACAAAATGTATTGGAATGACAGAATAGGTCATGCTGGTGTGGGAGAGGCCCTATATATGAAAGAGAGCATCTTAAGTGAATCAAACTGTACCATAGAATCTCTATGGAGAGAAATTCCATGCTTGAACAATAAGAATATAGCAGTAGGAATATACTACCAACCATCTGACCAGTATGATAACGGTGATTGTGAAATGCTCAGGGAGACTAGAGAGGCTACAAAACCAGAAAATCCAATAATAATGGGGGATTTCAACTATCCCAATATTGACTGGGAACATGTCGCCTCAGGATGGGATGCAGAGAAAATTTCTAGACACCATTAAATGACTGCTTCTTGGAGCATTTTGTCCTGCTACCCACAAGGGGAGAGGCAATTCTTGATTTAGTCCTAAATGATGCATAGGATCGTGTCCAAGAGATGAATACAGCTGAACCACTTAGTAATACATTTAATTACCTTATGGTTCTAACATCCTTGTAGGGTGGAAAATACCAAAGAAACCCACTGCGGTAGCATTTAACTTCAAAAAGGAGAACTACACAAACATGAGGTAATGAGTTAAACAGAAATTAAAAGGAAAAGTCACAAGAGTGAAATGTCTGCAAGCGTCATGGAAACTACTAAAAAAACACCATAATAGAGGCTCAAACTACTGATATACCCCAAATAAAAAAAAATAGGATAAAAAAAGCCACCATAGCTAAACAGGTTTCAGAGGGGTAGCCATGTTACTCTGTATCAGTAAAAACAATGAGGAGTCCTTGTGGCACCTTAAAGACTAACAAATTTATTTGGGCATAAGCTTTTGTGAGATATAGCCCATTTCATCAGATGCATGGAATGGAACATACAGTAAGCAGGTATAAATATACAGCACATGAAAAGATGGGAGTTGCCTTACCAAGTGGGGGGTCAGTGCTAATGAGGCCAATTCAATTAGGGTTGATGTGGCCCATTCTCAACAGTTGACAAGAAGGGGTGAATATCAACAGAGGGAAAATTATTTTTTGTCGTGATCCAGCCACTCACAGTCTTTATTCAGGCCTAATTTGATGGTGTCAAGTTTGCAAATTAATTCCAGTTCTGCAGTTTCTCACTGGAGTCTGTTCATAGCTAAACAGCAGAGGAAGACTCAGAGGCAAAAAGGCATCCCCTAGAAATTGGAAGTCAAATCCTACTGAGGAAAATAGAAAGAGGCATAAACTCTGGCAAGTTGACTATAAAAGTATAGTTAGGCAGGCCAAAAAAGAATTTGAAGAGCAACTAATTTTTGTGTCTTTTGCTAACAACAAAATTGTCTATAAGTACATCAGAAGCAAGAAGCCTGCCCAGGAGTCAGTTAAGCCACTGGAATGTCAAGGTGCTAAGGGCACACTCATGGAAGACAAGGCTGCTGTGGAGAAGCTGAATGAATTCTTTGCATTGCTCTTCATTGCAGAAGATGTGCGGGAGATTCCCACACCTGAGCCATTCTTTTAGGTGACAAATGTGAGGAACTGTCCCAGATTGAAGTGTCAGTAAAGGAAGTTTGGAACAAATTGATATATTAAATGGTAATAAGTCACCAGGACCAGATGTGATTCACCCAAGAGTTCTAATAGGACTCAGATATGAAATTGCAGAAAAACTAACTGTGGTATGTAACGTATTGCTTAAATCAGTCTCTCTATCAGATAACTGGAGGATACCTAATGTATTGCCAATTTAAAAAAAAAAAAGTTCCCAAAGTAATCCCGGCAATTACAGGTCGGTAGGCCTAACTTCAGTACCAGGCAAATTAGTTGATACTATAGTAAGGAATAGAATTATAAGACACATAGATGAACACAATATGTTGGGGAAGAGTCAACACAGCCGCACCAATCTGTTAGAATTCTTTGAGGGTGTCAGTAAGCATGTGGACAAGGGTGATTCAGTTGATATAATGTACTGAACTTTCAGAAAGCCTTTGACAAGGTCCCTCACCAAAGGCTCTTCAGCAAAGTAAACTGTCATGGGATAAGAGAGAAGGTCGTATCATGGATCAGTAACTATTTGAAAGTTAGGAAACAAAGGGTAGAAATAAATAATCAGTTTTCACAATGGAAAGTGGTAAATAGCAGGATCCCCGGGGATCTGTACTGGGACCAGGGCTATTCAACATATTCAAAGATGATCTGGAAAAAGGGTGAACAGTGAGTTGGCAAAATTTGCAGATACAAAATTATTCAAGTTAAGTCCAAAGCTGACTGCAAAGAATTACAAAGGGCTCTCACTAAACTGGTGACTAGGCAACAAAATGGCAGATGAAATTCAGTGTTGAGAAATGCAAAGTAATGCACATTGGAAAACATAATCCCCACTATACAAACAAAATGATGGGGTCTAAATTAGCTGTTACCACTCAAGAAAGAGATCTTGGCATCATTGTGGATAGTTCTCTGAAAACATCCATTCAATGTGCAGCGGCAGTCAAAAAAGCTTATTAGGAAAGGGATAGATAATAAAACAAAAAATATCAAACATCACTTGATATATCCATGGTATGCCCACACTTGAATACTGCATAGCTTTGGTCACCTCATCGCAAAACTAAGAAGCTATACTTAAATTAGAAAAAGTACACAGAAGTGCAGCAAAAATGATGAGGGGCATGGAAGAGCTTCCATATGAGGAGTGATTAATAAGAGTGGGACTGTTCACCTTAGAAAAGAGAGGAGTAAGGGGGGATAGGATAGAGGTGTATTAAAATCATGAACCGGGTGGCACAAGTAATACAGGAGTGTTATTTTCCTCTTCACATAAGACGCAAACATGGGCTCACCCAATGGAATTAGTAGATAGCAGGTTTAAAACAAACATTTGGAAATACTTCTTCACACAGCACACAGTCAACCTGTGGAAGGAACTCGTTGTTGTGAAGGCCAAAAGGATAATTGAGTTAAAAGAGAATTAGATAAGTTCATGGAGGATAGGTCCATCGATGGCTATTAGCCAAGATGATCAGGGACGGAAGGTCATGCTCTGGGTGTCCCTTTGACTGCAAGAAGCTGGGACTGGATGACAGGTGATGGATCACTCACTAATTGACCTGTTCAGTTCGTTCCCTCTGAGCATCTGGCACTGGCCGCTGTTGGGGGATGGGATACTGGGCTAGATGGACCATTGGTCTTACCTAGCATGTCTGTTCTTTTGTTCACATTCTTTTGTTATTACTTGATCTTCATGGTTGTGACTTACATCCATCCAATAAGAGCCAATGGCTGGAGCTCAAGCTAAATTAAATGCGTCTAGAGATAAAGTACACATTTTTAACACAGAATGGGAATTAACCATACGAACAACTTATGTCACCTGCAGTATGTAAATCAAGCCTGGATGTCTGTCTAAAAAAGTCACTGTAGCCCAGCCTCAAGTTATTGGGCTGGATGCAGGAGTCACTGGGCAAACTTCTCTGGCCTGGGCAATGCCGGAGGGCAGAGTAGATTATCATAATGGACCTTCCTGCCTTGAAATCTATGAGCTGCCTTGCACCTCATTTGCACAGTGCAAATGACTCCCCAAGGAGCTAGGGAGTGGAGAATCAGGCCCTTCCACTGTAATCTCATCTGATTAAACTTTCTAGGGAAGTGTTGTCTAGTGTGTAGAACAATTGTTCTGAGTCAGGAGACTTAGGTTCTTTTCCTAACTCACGTCAATGAGATGGAATTGGATGCTACCCTGCTACCGGATGAATAGCCTGTACCTTTTGCATCAAAGTCTCTTTCACCTACAGAGCAGCAGTATGCACAGAATGGAAGTCTCTTACAACGGCATTTCCATGAGAGACGTGATCTGTACATGTATGGTCAAAATGTGGTCATTTTATCAACTCAGCCAACAAGCTGCTTTCAGAAGCCCTTATGGTGAGCTCTGAAACAACTTCAACATAGCACTAATTCTGATCTCCCAGATGTCCATGGAAAGTCTCACATTAGGTTCAATCCAGCTCCCACTGAAATTAAACTGCCAAAAGATGTTCCTGGCAAATGTTACCCCTCCGTTCTAACTTTTGCCAGTCACTGTCCATCTCTCTTCCACTGCAGGGTTCTTTTCTGGGTGTTGTTTGGCCCAGGCACTAGCAGCCAGGGCATGTCATCTGTTGTAAGTAGAAAGCACGCCCAAATCGCAAGGTGTAAATGAAAAGCCCTGTGGTTTCCTTTTCAGTTTCATGGTTTAGTTTAAAGAAAAGGATACTTGTGGCACCTTAGAGACTAACAAATTTATTAGAGCATAAGCTTTCATGAGCTACAGCTCACTTTATTGGATGCATTTGGTGGAAAATACAGAGGGGAGATTCGCAAAAAGAAAAGCAGTACTTGTGGCACCTTAGAGACTAACAAATTTATTAGAGCATAAGCTTTCGTGAGCTACAGCTCACTTCATCAGAGATTGATATACACACACAGAGAACATGAAACAATGGGTTTATCATACACACTGTAAGGAGAGTGATCCCTTAAGATAAGCCATCACCAGCAGCGGGGGGGGGGGCAAGGAGGAAAACCTTTCATGGTGACAAGCAAGGTAGGCTATTTCCAGCAGTTAACAAGAATATCTGAGGAACAGTGGGGGGTGGGGTGGGGTGGGGTGGGGGGGAGAAATAACATGGGGAAATAGTTTTACTTTGTGTAATGACTCATCCATTCCCAGTCTCTATTCAAGCCTAAGTTAATTGTATCCAGTTTGCAAATTAATTCCAATTCAGCAGTCTCTCATTGGAGTCTGTTTTTTTGAAGCTTTTTTGTTGAAGGATAGCCACTCTTAGGTCTGTGATCGAGTGACCAGAGAGATTGAAGTGTTCTCCAACTGGTTTTTGAATGTTATCATTCTTGACGTCTGATTTGTGTCCATTTATTCTTTTACGTAGAGACTGTCCAGTTTGACCAATGTACATGGCAGAGGGGCATTGCTGGCACATGATGGCATATATCACATTGGTAGATGCGCAGGTGAACGAGCCTCTGATAGTGTGGCTGATGTGATTAGGCCCTATGATGGTGTCCCCTGAATAGATATGTGGACAGAGTTGGCAACGGGCTTTGTTGCAAGGATAGGTTCCTGGATTAGTGGTTCTGTTGTGTGATGTGTGGTTGCTGATGAGTATTTGCTTCAGACTGGGGTGCTGTCTGTAAGCAAGGACTGGCCTGTCTCCCAAGATCTGTGAGAGTGATGGTCAAACTGGACAGTCTCTACGTAAAAGAATGAATGGACACAAATCAGACGTCAAGAATTATAACATTCAAAAACCAGTTGGAGAACACTTCAATCTCTCTGGTCACTCGATTACAGACCTAAGAGTGGCTATCCTTCAACAAAAAAGCTTCAAAAAAACAGACTCCAATGAGAGACTGCTGAATTGGAATTAATTTGCAAACTGGATACAATTAACTTAGGCTTGAATAGAGACTGGGAATGGATGAGTCATTACACAAAGTAAAACTATTTCCCCATGTTATTTCTCCCCCCGACCCCACCCCACCCCCCACTGTTCCTCAGATATTCTTGTTAACTGCTGGAAATAGCCTACCTTGCTTGTCACCATGAAAGGTCTTCCTCCTTTTCTCCCCCCCCCCCCCCCGCTGCTGGTGATGGCTTATCTTAAGGGATCACTCTCCTCACAGTGTGTATGATAAACCCATTGTTTCATGTTCTCTGTTTGTGTATATCAATCTCTGATGAAGTGAGCTGTAGCTCACAAAAGCTTATGCTCTAATAAATTTGTTAGTCTCTAAGGTGCCACAAGTACTCCTTTTCTTTTTGCGAATACAGACTAACACGGCTGCTACTCTGTAACCCATGGTTTAGTTTGGATGTTACTGATTCACTTGCTTATCTGATATTGCTGTAACAGAATTGATAGTGCACTAAATGGCATACCTAGAACCAAGAGCTTTGACTTAGCAGAAGTGCCTTTGGCCAAACATCTTCACAATGCAGGTGAAGATTCGTATAGCTGGCCTTATCTCCCAGAGCTCGCTGAGTGTTATCTGGGAGCTTTGCCACTGAGGATGAAGAGTGTCTGAGAACATTTCTGAGAATGTCGAATAAAATTCACTGCTGCCCTGTAATGCTAACAAAACAACGGAACAGTGAACGAAGTCAAACTGACAGGTTGGAACGCACGCTCAAGAAATCCCAGCAGCCGTTCTCCAGAGCTGGCTCGCCTCTGGGAGCCTGCAAACCCCGCCCCACTCAGGTTCCCCCACCCTCCACTCTGCTAATGGTACAATAGCCCTTTCATTCACAGACCTCTTTACATTCTGCTCTGCTGCCCCTCTGCCTGGAATGGCCTCCCAACGCCTGTCACCTGGCTGGGGTGGTGCCCTTGGAGGACCCCACTACACAGGTGCTGGTGAGCCTTTGAAACCATCTCACCTTTTACCAGCTGTTTGAAACATTAACGGTGGTGACACAAGCCAAGCCTGCCGCAGTCCCTCTTGCTGCTGCCCTGGACTTGCAACAGGGAGGCATTCAATGGGGGGCACATTTACATACAGCTCTGGAGCTAGGACACCGGAATATTGAGCCTCTCTGTGGGGGCTGGCGCTGTTGGCATTACCATGCATTCGGGTACAGATGTTCATTATGGGCTCACACACTGGGTCCCTGCCTCGTTCAGTGGGCAGGTTGGACATACAAGGATGCTTAATGAAGCTAGCATGGGCCTCCATAGATCTGACACTTGTGACTGTTGATTGCTTGACATGGCAATCTAAACTTTTCACACAGTTTGTGCAGGTGTGAGATCCCCTGCCTACTGGAGTCAGTGGCAGGAAGCATTACATCCTGTAACGTTGGCAGGATCAGGTCCTCAGAAGCATAGGCCGCAGAGCCAGAGGGGCCTCTCAGGCTATGGGCCAACAGCTTTTTGGGCAGGCCGCATCTGAGTGGTGCTGCGACCCTGCGCACCAGGTCACAACCCCACTCACTGAAACTTGACCCGGCGGACCCTCTGTCATGACAGTGGTGCAGGCAGGCCAAATTTAAGAGAGTGAGGTTGCGACCTGGCACATAGGGTGGCAACACCATGGAGGGGGTGGGTGTAGGGACTCATGGGCCAGGGGAGTCAGGCTGGTGGGGGGAGGCACATGAAACAACAAGAGGAGGGTTGGTGGGAATCTATGCCCCACCACTCTACATGGCGCTCTACAGCCCCTGCTTAAGAGGTGCCTTTTTGACATCTAGCAAGGGGGCTTTTTACTCACCACAGAGAAGCATTTCTCACTCTGGGGAAAGTGAAGAGGTTTCATGTAAAACAGAAAGATGGCCAGATTTGCTGCTGCTCTAAACTGACTTCGGGGGCGCTGCACCGGTTTACTCCAGCAGAAGATTTGGCTCAGAGCGTGTAACCATAAGGCAATTTTTACAATTGCGTGTTATCAAATGCTTCATCCAGCCAATGGCTACTCAGAGCAGGGACCTCCCAGACAGTACAAGTAGGTATGTCATAGAGTCTTCCATTGCGAGGTATCAGCTCATTCTTTATTTTCTTTCCTAAATGACTAACCGTCGGGGCACTAAGATAATTCTGTCATGAAATAGGCCAGCGGGCTCTGAACGCAAACCTATGATTGATGTGCTGATTTTCTTTGCTGAGGACAGAGCATTCTTTAATGGTACAGCTATTTCACTCTCCTCGTGTGGTTTGTGGATTTTTTGTAAATGTCAATACTTCACTTTTCTTTCTTGCTTTCAGTCGGAAGACAGCATCTGGAGGAGTGGGCTCTGTCAGCTGATGTTTCATACACTTTTTCTCTGTTGTTATTATTTCATACCTAATGTAAAATAAACTGTGTATTTTGGGGGCAGATTCTGAGGGCCTTTGTCTAGTTGAATAGTGCCTTACTCTGAGAGTAACCCTACTGAAGTCAGTGGAACCACTTTCAGCCTCAAATATTGCTCGCTATGAATAAAGGTCTTAGTATCTGGCCTGTTCTTCATAAAATTATGAGGATCCATGTCAGATTCTAGGTCTTTCACTATTTAAACACAAGAGGCAAGGCATGGCTTGACCAACACCCTGGGGTTACAACTACCTCAGTGATATCTCTGCTGACCCTGAAAAAGGCATCTTGCCTAACTAATCTAGAAACTATGCTGTAGGTTTCCACAATTGCTCAGGCTGTCCAAGGTGGTGGCTTTGTTACTCCATGGGAACAATACTGGGCTGAGAGGCAGAAGACTGCAAGCCAGCTGGCTATTCGAGTACTCCAGGGGTGGCTAGCATACTGAGTATTTAACGTCATCATTTCCCACTGTGCTTTTGCAGTGTCCTGCCCTGCACTGGATGCCCCCATAGATGGCAGAAGATTTGGTACCAAGTACTTTGTGGACCATGAAGTCCATTTCACCTGCGAACCTGGTTTCCAGCTCACTGGTTCCAGCACCCGAGTGTGTCAGGCAAATGGCAGCTGGACTGGAGAAGCACCGCGGTGCAAAGGTACTTTGCCTTTTCATGCCCTTGGTTTGAGTATATGAGCCCATCTTCATGTCACTGCACAGGGCCCATGCATGCCACGGTTAGAGAACAAAACCAGTGTAGCTACCCTACTGTAAAGTGTCATAACTCGTTAGTGCGGATGGTTGGTGTGCAGGGAAGACAAATGCATAGCCTGGGTTCTCTTTGATGCTATTGCTTCCCCTTGGCTTGTCAGTTATCTCCCCAACTTCAGCTTCTTGCATAGTAAGTGTGGTAATGAGGGGGGAGGGTTGTTTTATCCATTAAGGATTCTTCTGCTGAATCTTAGCAACCTTACACTCTTTACGGGCTGGTCCTGTGACCTTGGCATTTAGCTTAGTGATGTTCTGTTCTTTACAAATACCAACTCCCCAGGGACAGGAGATGTGGAGATGCCACGGCTGGTCCTCTCCTGCCTGCAGAACTCACAGCTGGCCCTTTGCAGGCCTCAGCAAGCCCATGCATTTGGAGCTGTGCTTGGACAGTCTCCACTGAACTGGAAAAGTCATTCAGTGTGTCCCCCTCTTCAGCTTTGAATAATAATGGTTGGGTACGTTGCATTGTATACCAGTAGTTCGGCTGGTTTCCAGCTCTGCGTAACAGGGGTCCCCGGCTCTAACAGTGAACCTCGCATCTGTTCCACTTTTCTCGTCCCGAGTCCACGTGAGTTTCATTTATTGTGCTCAGGGCTGAAGCTCTGAGCATAAAACCAACTCCTTAATAGCCAGTTTATTTCATAACAATAAATATCAGGGTCTGAAGCAGCTGGCGCATCACATTCATAATAATTCCCCTCAGATGCTTATTTGGACGGCTGCCTTTCTGTCCAACATGTGATTGATCCAAATTGGCAAACAAGAAAATTATATCTAATTACCTCTATTAAAAATAATTTCCTGGGCAGAAATATGTTTCGTGGTGGTTAACAGGCATTTGGCTTAATGCGGTTGCATAAAAAAGGATTTTTTGTTTTTTTTTTTAAAGTATGTTTTCCAAAACCACAAGCCGGATTGAAACTGGTATTCAAAGCCTACAGCACCCACTGTGGCGCTCTGACCACTGAAGTAACTCAACAGAAATACCATCCCCACAAATTGCCATGCAGCACAAAGAAAGACTTTGCGCCGATGCAGCATTCCTGTGCTCGGGGGCTGTGTTCTCAGTGCGGGATCGCGAGTTCTGTGCCCAGCTCTCTGCCACCCTGTCATTCTGTGACTTTTTGCAGCTCTTTAACATCTCTATGGCTCCGTTCCCTCCTCTACATAACAGGGAGATGACACACCCACAGGAGATCTTCAGCTGAAAGACCCTCTCTAAGTGCAACGGCTGGAGAATACGTTTACTTTGAAACTGTTGCTCTCCCATGTATTTCTAATTCACAGATATGTTATTGTAACAACATCTGAGCTTTCTACCAGAAGGATCCATGCTCTCATCTTCCTTTTGGGCCAAATTCTGATCCAATTTACACCTGTTTAAAATTGGCATAACGCATTGTCATGTAACATGTCTCTCATTTCGAGAATACTGGTTATTCTTCCTGTTAAAACACTGTGTATTTCAGGGATGTGGCACAGGTGGGAGGCACTAGTTTGCAAGGGCACTTTTATACTAGTTTGTCCTCTGGCACCAAGTGTTTTTCAAGATTGACCCTCCAAAGCAGCACGCATGAGCCTGTGGAGCCAGGGCTGTTTGCCAGGGGAGAGTGGGGCATCATTGTGGCGCTGGGGAAGGCCCACATGTAATTTATGCAAGGACTCCTCCACTGCAGAGAATCAGCTGCTTCCCTGGTTAGGGAGAAAATTTAGAAATGCCTCCCAGGTGTCCCCCGAAGGCTTGGAAACTAGAGGTTAAATAAAAAGAACCCAAAATGTATTAGGGATTTTTATTTTTTTAATCTCATTATTTTTTAAACCACTCTTATGATTTTTGAAGACCTAACTCACAATATTTGACCCCTTGGGGCACTGGGAAACACTTCTCACCATCACATGCTTTGCATTGGGAATGGCCCAGATCGCACCAAAAGGCAGCTCTTTTAAAAACCTTTCCCCTGAGGAAGATACCCAGGATTGCTCAGTGCCTCAAGCACATTTCTTCTCAGCACTGCTCAGACCCTGGCACATCAGCCTGATCACAGAGAAAGAGGGAACATTTTGGAGGGGTCCTTTGTTAAAATATTGGCAGCTCTTCACAGTAACCCAGCCTGGAATCCCTCCTGAAGCAGTCAACATCGCTCCCTTGCTAGGGTGACCAGATAGCAATTGTGAAAAACTGGGTCAGGGGGTTGGCGGTAATAGGCACCTATATAAGAAAAAGTCCCAAAAAAGGGGACTGTCCCAATAAAAACGGAACATCTGGTCACGCTATCCCTTGCCCTTGTCATTCCCGGAGCTGCGCTGGGCTTCGTTCCCTTTGGAATGCAACATTTTGAATCATTCCACAGAAACACTGTTGAGCAGCATTTCTAGAAACTGTGCATGAGTTGATCACAAGACACTGACATCTGCTTTCACTTAATGCACATGGACCTGCCAAAGATTCCCCCATTAAGAAACACCTATGGGAGAAGAATGATTTATGCTAGATAAACCTCCCACTGAACCACTCCTAACACGGATGTTTCAGCCAGGAAGCCAATGAACTTACATTGGCTGCTCTATATTCAGAGTTTTAACCTAGAATGGCAGAAACATGCTTGCCCTGATTTGGATATTTCCATCTTTATACAAGGCAGCATTGCCTAGTGGTTAGAGCACTGGGCTGTGACTCAGAAGACCTGCTGTTTTATTCCAGCTACGCCACTGACTGGCTGAGTCAATGTGGGCAAGTCACTGAATCGCCCTCTGCCTCAGTTTCCCCATCTGTAAAATGGGGATAATTATACTGATTTCCTTTATAAAGTGTATTGAAATTTACTGATGAAAAGTGCCAGAGAAGCACTAAGTACTACTAGTATTTATGCTCTTTTAGGCATGGGCTTAAGAGTTCTTAAAAAAAAATTAAAAGCCAAAACCCAAGCTCCCCAGGAGCCACAAAGATAAGCTGAGAAAGAGATCAGAGCCTCACAGGCCTGCTAAAACCAAACTCTTGGCCAGGCGTAAAGTAAATGATCCTGATAATAAACTATCTTTAAAGCAACATGAACTGTTTAAAGTTGGAGGGCTGTGAACACGGGCACCTGCTTTGCTTATAAAGTATTCATTGATTTTAGAACAATCCTACAAAGCTATACACAATCGGAACATGAATTACGGCCCAGCAACACCTATAAGCAAACACTTCAGAATCACAAAGTCGCTGACTGCACTGCTCCCCCAGCTGAACTTTAGGGATCTTTGGTGCCTCCCACTGGGAAATCTGTGTTCTCCTTTTGCTAAGAGAGCGAGCCATCTCGTACCATATGGAGCCTTTGATTTTGTCATTAAGCTTATAAGGAGTTTGTCCACTTCAAAAACTTCCCACAGAACTCACCCCGGCTGGCATGTGGAGTGGCTCGCTGGGGGAGCTCAAGCTCAGGGCAGAGTTATGGGAGAGAGTTTGAAAAATAACCCCTGCAACCTGCTATGCGTGAGTCTTTTTAGTACCAGCCCTTCCATGCCTGGTAATTCGTAGGGAAGGATTGAATTTGAGTGCTAATTTAAAGTCAGGCGTGTATTTAGGTTGGATGCCATGTGAGACGCATCATGTAATTTGTTCTGGATAAAGCCTATGGCCAATATACTTTTTATAGCCTGGGTAGTTAACATTCACACAGTGGGGCTCACAAGGTTTAAATAGCTTGGAGCTCTGCAGGTTGAAAGTGTTGTTTGTTTAAGGAAATTCCACCACATTGTCTAAAATGCTAATGGACTATTAAGTTCCCAACATATATACCCTGCATTGCTGAAATCACAGAGCACTGTAGCAGTCTATTATGAAGTGTCTAAAGAGATGAACTCAGCCATACTAGATAAGCTGACAGCCTGGACTGTCTGTAGAAAGAGAATAGAATGAGCTGGGGATAAGGACAGAGAGCCATTTAATCTTCCCAGGCTTGGTATGTAGATGAGAAATAAAGGAGGCTTTATGTAGCCTTCCTTGACATGAAAATGCTTGGCAACCAATGAAACCCTGCAGTCCTTTGCTGAACACCTGTGCAGTGACTGTTGTGCATTCCACTTCGGGACATGTTGTCTCCCCCCACAGCTTGTAGGCCAGGTGTTAGTGCGGCCCACTGCACACAATCACTGCAGAGAGCAAGCGAGATGAGAAATTTGGATCTCCGCTGGCAGCAAATTCAAGGAAGAGGGCGGTTAATGCTCACTCACGTCTTGGTCAATAACTTCATGCTCTAGCAGTCCTGAAATATTTAGAATATGCTATTGATGACCAAGCAAGCTCGGCTGTTGGCATGTGCTTAGGAATTGCTAGCCATGCAGCATTCACCGCCTGCTTCTTCACTGCCATTCCTTTGAACTAATGAGTTAGGAAGAGAATATGCCGGGCAGGGGTGAAAATATGGCTTAGGTGAACAGGACTTTGGGAGTATTCAGACCAAACTCAGCAAGTACTTCAGGCTGCATCTGTCCTGTTGAACTCTTTGTTGTTTCCAAAGCTGGGGGTTGTCCCAACTTAGACCAACGTGATCCTGGGACGGAGGTGTGACTAACTGCGCTGGGTTCTGTGGTCTGTGTTGTTTGACCGTTTACAATATGTTTTAGACTGATTCTGCAAAAGATGGGGCCAGTCATAGCAAAGGGGTTGCTTGCTAATAAAAACAATTTGAAAAGATCTTTTGGGAGCTTTCTTACTTTGGAGATACAGTTGGACAAGCTGTACCATCAGTAATACACCTCCTGACCTGAAACAGCCAAACAAACAAAATGGTCATGGCGCTAAAGCCATCAAGCTACTATGTGGGTAGTAATGTTGGACATTCACAATGTGGCTTGGCAAGGAAAGGCGTGCTTAAAAATGAAGGCCAAGATTTTAAAAAATGGTGGGGGGGAACCTCAACTTAAGCTCCTAAATCCCTATTCTAGGCTCCTAAATCCTTGATTTTCAAAAGCGCTTATCACCCAGCACCCCCCATTAACATTTATGGAGGTCTTAGGAGCCTAAATGTCAGCACCCATTTTTAAAATCCTGATTTAAATGTATTATTATATTTCATGCATTATTAAAATTATGGGTTTGATCACGCAGTCCTTACTCAGCAAAGCTCCCACTGACATCCATTGAAGGACAGCAGGGTCACGCCTTACATTAGGAAAGATAGAGCCAGTGTAGTTTGTTTTTTAAAAATGTTTTTTCCCCTTAGTGATCAGCAAATGCTCGAGCAATCCCTGCCAGAATGGTGGAACTTGTGTGGATGGAATAAACCAGTACAAGTGCACTTGTCCTCAAGGGTGGACCGGTGAGAACTGCCAGTACCAGTCACAAACAGGTATGTAACCTGGTGAGGTGTGAAAGAGAAAGAGACTCGAGCAAGGCAGACAACGAATTACAAGGCAGAAGCCCCTGCCCATTCTCTGATATCAGCCTTCCATTGTGGTAGCACTGAGAGGCCCACTCCCATTTTGCAGGGTGCTGTACAAACACTGAACAAAAGGAGAGTCCTTGCTCTGGAGCTTCCAAAGACTATGCACTTTCAAAAATCTGACTCTGTCTCATCAAGGAGGAGAAAAAATGTCATGTGACTTTGGTAACCAGTCACACAACATGATTAATGAATAGCAAACAGTCCCCCGCCCGGGCCCCCAGGCCAGGGACAGAGGCCGAGCATGTCAGGAGGCAGGCGCAGCGGGAGAAGAACGGAGCCTCTCTCACTCCCCCGCTCCCTCCCGCCTGGCCAACCAGAAATCTTGAGGGGCACTTGACCCTGCACACCTGCCTTACACGTCACCTATGCCCCTGAGCAAGAGAAATTGTGATTAAAAACTCAAGTAAAATTATGTGAACAATAAACTAAAATCATAGGGCTCTAGTAGGGACCAAGGGCAACATTTTCAAAAGTCCCTAAGCGACTTCGAAGTATAATTCCCAGGGATTTTCAATAAGACTTAAGCTCCTCGGGGCTAGATTTTTAAAAGTATTTGGGTGCCAAAAGATGCATAGAGGCATCTAATGGAATTTTCAAAAGTGCCTTTAAAGATCTAGGCCTAAGTGCTTAAGTTACATTTGAAAATGGGACTGAGACTCCTAAGTGATTTAGGCACTTTTGAAAACGTTACTGCAGGCCTGTGAACCAGGTGTCCAAGAAGTTTCCTGTCTTCTCTCTTTTAGTCCCACCTGCATGGAGTGTTACAAACGACCCAGCTTTCAGTCGCAAGCCACGCTGTGCCAAAATCGACAGGACCCAACACTGCAGCTGCGAAGCCGGCTTCCACATGAGCGGCACGGCCGACAACAGCATATGTCAGGGTAGGAGATAAGCAGAAATATCCATCGGCAGCTTTCACCAATCTGCTGCCTAATGCACACACAACACATCTAAGCAGCTGAATATTCAATAGCTGCAGCAGCTTTTACGGATGATTGCCGTGGACAGGGCTGCTTGGAAGAGGCTAAGGCTTTGTCTACACTGGACTTTCGTCGGCAAAACATTTGTCATTTATGAGTGTGAAAAAACACCCCCCCCCAAACAACAAAAGTTTTGCCAATGAAAAGCGCCAGCATGAACAGTGCTGTGTCAGCAGGAGGGCGCTCCTGCCGACAAAGCTACTGCCGCTCATTGGGAGTGGAAGGTTTTTGTCGGCAGGAGAGCTCTCTTCTGCCGACAAACAGCGGCTACACTGCGTGCCTGTTAGCGGCATGGCTGTCGCAACACAGCTGTGTCGCTAAAAGGTGCGTAGTGTAGACATGGCCTGACTTGTTCTATTTGCTGATGGCTGGTATCTAGCTGGTATTGAACTGGCCTTATTGATTGTAGTTGCTCAACAGAGCTGCCTTTTTCTTTTAACTGTATAGATTGCATCATGGCAAGAATATGGCACAAGACTCTGTACATTTCTATTCAGCACCTTATGGTAGGGGAGGAACCCATCCCTGGACCTCCTAGAAGCTCTAGAATGTCACTAGCCAGTATTCAGACGTGACTGGGGGGTGCCTCCCTGGTGGGGTGCTGCACTCGAGACACCTTTGAGGGCCCTGGTGTTTGGAGGGCGGGTGCTCCAGCATGTTCTGAACGTCAGGCTCCTTTAAGGTGTCTCAGGATGGGTACCCAAAAACGGAGGCTCCTCCAATCCCTAGTCACTTCTGAAAGTCCTGGGTAATCTGGTTTAACAAAATGTGGGCTGGACGGGCGCCATTCCCCAGTGCCTCCAGAGATCCCGGCGGTGCTCTTTCACACGGCGGGAACATTTTCCCTCCTTTCTTTTTGCTCAGAGACATCTCTTTTGCCTTGTTTCTATTTTTTTTTTAAACATTGCACTGAGCTATGTGCTGAAGCTGTGATCTCCGCCTAGGTTTGTGCTCTGGTCTCATTTCATAAATTAAGGTGCTTGGAGACCGTACTTGGACAGGAGACCACTAAGGAGAATCCAAGCGTTTTAGGAGATGACAATTTCCCTCTGAGTCAGTATGGGACCAGTGTCCCAACATGTTGTTCAGAGACAATGTGCTTCTGGAGGTGCCATCTTTTGGCTCAGACATACCAATCAAGGTCTTTGTAGCCATTTAAGGTCTCCTGGCATTTTTTTGCAAGCAGAGTGGAAATTACAGTGCATTCTACCTACTGTAAAGCACTGCACTGCCATTTCAATTGGCTAAGGCATGGACACCCAAATTGGCGACAGCCAGAACCTCCTGGAAATTCACCAGGAACCCAAAATACATTTTTAAGATAAAAAATAAATTACCATCACCCTACTATTTGCTTAGAATCTGTAAGTCAGTGTGTTGTGGTCTGTGGATAAAATGGACTGGATAAATGCCAAGCATTTTAAACCCAGCTAATCTAGTTATGACTGTTGCAATTGGGGGCATCCCAAGAACTCCATAACTTGCAAAACCCAGCACACTGGCCCTTTAGTTAAGGAAATACTAGTCCAGTTTGCGTGCACATTTTGCATGGCCTGCGTACTGCTCACTCCTATTGTCGTATAGCATGGGCTAGAATCAAGCCAGCCAGCCCCAAAGCAGGGGTGAGTCAGATTTCATCCCACACACCACTAAGCACAGAAATATCTTTGCTTGGCAACACTGTGTCTTTGCAGTTTCACTTGGTTCTCCATGGTGGTCCACTCCTGGCCACTCTTGAGAGGAAACAAGCAGTTTGCTGCTATTCCCAGGTGCTCTTGTCCTGGCAAAGAGCAAAATGATAGTCAGCAGGAATTCTTTGCTGGGATGGACCTTTTTGTTCAGGGTCTGCATTGTATGGGACAGTGTGTTTCCTTTGCAGACGTAAATGAGTGTGAGGTTTACAAGCTGGAGGGAGCCCCTCGTCTGTGCATGCACGCCTGTGTCAACGTTCCTGGCTCTTACCGCTGCTCCTGCCCCAGTGGATACAAGCTCCTCGGAGATGGGAAAAGCTGTGAAGGTGAGCCAGCGCTCTCGGATAGCTAGGCATGGCAGTCCGTGGCCTGCTGCAGGAAACAAAAGTACGTTTCAAGAAGCTGTATTATTTTCTGATTTAATTTGTAACTTCCTGTCACAAAGACCTGCTGGGTCCAGCCGAAAGAGTGCAGAGATTTTATAGATAGGAAGACTCCCATTGACTTCACTGGGCTGAAATCGTCACATAGTGTAGTTGACTCCAGGATTTCACCCTGCCTGTACCCATTGTTAGAGCTGGGTGGAGAGTGGTAATTCCAGGCTGCCAAGGATCAGTGAGCCTGGGAGCTGGGCCTTCAGCCTCAAAGGCCGACTGGTGAGGAGCCAGCAGGTGAGCTGCCAGAAAACCAGGTGGAATTTCATCAAAATGGACACATTCCTGAATCCTGTGGAAGGTGTGTCTTTAATAAAGCTGGTCAAAAATGTCCTTTTCACTTCCATTTTTTACCTTTTTCTACCCTTTCATAGTGGAAAAAAAGTGGGGGAGAGAGGTAAAAGGGAGCAGCAGTGGGATTTTCCCCACTCAAAATGTGCTTTAGTACTTTGTTGAATCAAGGCCTCGATGCTTCCAGATCTCCTGATTTTATCATGAGTCTTGCAATATTAGGTGTTTTTCTGAAAGCCCCAACTCCAGGCATCAGGTGGCTTGGTGAGAATCCCCGCTTTTGTTTACATAGAAGTCAAGTCTGGCCCTCCTTGCTGTGGAGAAAAGCTAGGAAAACATGATTCTAATAGCTCAAAAACAAGGAGATAAATAAAAAGAAACCAAACTAAAAAAAATCTCATGATTTGAAGCCAATCTCCTGATTTTTTGTGGTGTGGCTCATGATTTTTTAATGCTCCGGGGCACAGACACCGACTCCATGGGCGCTCCAGGGCTGGAGCATCCATGGAAAAAAACAAGTGGGTGCTTAGCACCCACCAGCAGCCAAGCTGCCCTTCTCCCCCACCAGCGCCTCCCATCTGCCGGTAGCTCCCCCGATTAACTCCTGCCCCTCCCTCCCAGCGCCTGCCACGACCAGCTGTTCCGCGGTGTGCAGGAAGTGCTGGGAGGGAGGGGGAGGAGCGGGAACCAGGCGCGTTCGGGGAAGGGGGTGGGAAGAGGCAGGGTGAGGCGGGAAGAGGCATGGCAGGGGTGGGACTTTGGGGAAAAGGGTGGAATGGGGGCAGGCCTGGGGTGGAATGGGGGGTCGAGCACCCCACAGGTCGAGAGGAAGTCAGCGTCTATGCTCAGGGGTCAGCAGTAGTGGTGAATGGTCACTGCTGGATTCTGTGCCCTGATAAAGGGCTTGTCTTCATTACGGTGCTGCTGCGATTGATGCAGTGGACTGGGAGTCGATTTAGTGGGTCTAATGAAGAAGACCCGTGAAATCGACGGCAGAGCACTCTCCAGTCGACTCCAGGACTCCACCAGAACGAGAGGAGTAAGGGAAGTTGTGGAGAGAGCGTCTCTCTTCGACACAATGCAGTGAAGATGCTGCAGTGAGTTGACCTAAGCCACGTTGACTCCAGTTAACGTTATTCACATAGCTGGAATAAAAAGAACAGTACTTGTGGCCCCTTAGAAACTAACATATTTATTTGAGCATAAGCTTTCGTGAGCTACAGCTCACTTCTTCGGATGCATGCAGTGGAAAAGCTTATGCTCAAATAAATTTGTTAGTCTCTAAGGTGCCACAAGTACTCCTGTTCTTTTTGCAGATACCGACTAACATGGCTGCTATTCTGGTAGCTGGAGTAGCGTTGAGAGCCCAGTAGGGTAGACACAGCCAAAGAGCTATCCAGTGTGGCAGGGAAAGGAAGGAAGGAACCATTAGGTTGGACTCCAGCAACACCTTCCTCCCACTGACATCCCTTTTCCAGGGGTGCAGGGCAGTGGCCCAGCAGCTGACCATTGGCTGGCTCTTCTCCAGCTGGGGACTCTCCCACATGGGAGTTGAGGGCAGTGTCCACTCCCTTTGTGTGAATCGAATGGCGCAGAGTTGAGAGCTGGGCCAGTATGCTTTTTAGGAAGCACATTATTTAGCCTCTGGCTGCTAATGTATCTGTGTGGCCCTGTCTTCATTGGGATAAAAGATGTGTCACTAGCTGGAGTTCACCAGCTAGCGAAGGAAGGCAGCCTCCAGTTTTCACAGCAGTTGGCAGGTCAAGTGAAAGGGCTTCGTTACACTTGAAACGCTCTTGCTGCTGTAGCACTTTAGTGTAGATGCTGCTGGGGCGGACGGGAAGGGTTCTCAGCATAGTTAATCAGCATAGTTAATCCACCTGCCCGAGAGGCGGTAGCTAGGTCGAAAGAAGAATTCTTCCATCAACCTAGCACTGTCTACACTGGGCTATAACCCCTCCTTCCAATTTCCAGCCTATATTTGTTCATGGCCAGTTTATCCCCATTTGTTCTTGTGCCAGCATTTTCCTTTAGCTTAAATTGCTCCTCACCCTCCCTGGTATTTACCCCCTGGATGTGCTTATAGAGAGAGTGATCAGATCCCCTCTCAGCCTTCATTTTGCTTGGCTAAGTTCTTCTTGCCTCCTCTCATAAAATAGGCCCTCCAGTCCCCTGATCATCCACATAGCCCTTCTCTGCACCTGTTCCAGTTTGAAATCACAGGAGAAAAACATGGCTGGTTATTTTAAAAGATTTGACTAGACCTGGTTGAAATTGTTTGGGTGAACAGATTTTCGTCAAAGAATAGCCTTTTTTCAAAAATTCATTCTGAAAAAGCATCAGTTTCGTCAAAATGTTGTGGTTTTTTGTGAAAAATTTAGAGCCTTTTAATTTTTGGGGGAGGGGGAGGAGCAGTTACTGAAAACATACATAATGACAGGTTTCAGAGTAGCAGCCGTGTTAGTCTGTATTCGCAAAAAGAAAAGGAGTACTTGTGGCACCTTAGAGACTAACAAATTTATTAGAGCATAAGCTTTCGTGAGCTACAGCTCACTTCATCGGATGCATTTGGTGGAAAAAACAGAGGAGAGATTGTTTTTTCCACCAAATGCATCCGATGAAGTGAGCTGTAGCTCACGAAAGCTTATGCTCTAATAAATTTGTTAGTCTCTAAGGTGCCACAAGTACTCCTTTTCTTTTTTTGAAAACATACAATTTTTGATAATGCTTTGGTAAGATTTTCAAATAAAATATTCTATCCATTTTTTTAAAAAAACACAAAAATAGGTCAGTTTCAAACAACTCTGTAATTTTTAAATTTGTCGCAAAAATAGATTTTCATTTTTCTGCTTTAGTTTAGACCTTTCTTTGATTTTCCTGGGCTAGCAAGGATTAACTATCTAAGGACAGAGGTTATAGTACAAAAAGCATCCCATGATGTGCCAGAAGGACAGAAGAGAGGAAGAGATGGAGAATGCTAGTGTTTCAATCAAGTCAGAATGATTTTCATTAGATTTTTTTTTTAATTCACTTTGCTGGAGACGGGTAATGTATATTTAGAAGGTGCTGACAGCAAGGTAAAGAGAGGAAGAAGGATCAGGTGAAAATTGCTGCTATCATGTTTTCTTCCTTATATTTAACCATTTAATCTCTTTAGAAGCCGTTATGATGGTAATAGGCTAAAAGGGGATAAGAGCAGCCTCTGAGCCAAAAACTCAAATTTCCCCAGTAACGAGATGAAATGTAGGTTGGCAAGAGTGAGTGATAATGGAGTAAATCAGTGTTAACCCTTCCAGCTCAGTAAAACAACATTTAATGTTCGTTACAATTGTTTCTAATGAGGTAGATATAATGCTAGGCGGAGTCACGCTGCTGCGGGAAGTCTTCTAGGGCAAATCTACTCTAAAAAATGACCCCTTCCTTCTCTTCGTAAAAGGGAGCATATTTTATAGGAGTCGCTGAAGGTCGACGGCCATGTCAGGCACTCAGTGCCAACCGATGGTCACTTTTCTGCACTTTGAGTGGTTCCCTCTGGCGCTTTCTGTTCAAATCTTGCTGTTTTGCAGATATAGACGAGTGCAGCCTGTCCCAGCACAACTGCACCAGGGGCATGACGTGCATTAACACAGGAGGGGGCTTCCAGTGCGTCAGTGCCGAGTGCCCTCGGCCCAGCGGCAATGCCAGCTATGTGAGAACATCGCCATTGTAAGTAGTAGGGGACTGCAAGAGAATCGACCCCCTGGCCATGCCAGAGAAAACAGCCAATGGATGAAAAGCTCGATGGGGTATTTACCTTTTTTGAATGACGCTGTTAAAACAGGCCTGCTTTGGGGAGATCACTGTCATCCCGAGGGACAGGGTTCCTCTGAGGAGAAAAACTCCCTTCCCAGGTTGTTCGGCTGGAAGTTAGTTCAATTCTTCATTTGGCTAAATCCAAAATTGGGGAGCATCTTGCAGAGGGGTGAACTAGTTCAAACAGGAATTCATTCAGGGAGATCCTATGGCCTGTGCTAGACAAGATGACAACCTAGATGGTCACTCACAATGGCCTCTTTGGGCTGTATCATTGATGAATATAGGGTTAAATACCATTCTTCAGGTGAAATCTTGGCCCTGCTGATGTCAGTGGCAAAATTCCCATTGATTTCCTTGGTTTCCACCCTCAGCTTCACCTAAGCAGATCTCAGCTGCAATACCCAGCCCTTCTTAATGCCTTGGTCTCCTCCAGGCGTTACTGAGAGACCTGTGTGTGACCCACTGGCCAACATGGGTTTCATGTCCCCTGCCGTGTCTGAGCCACACTGGATGTCTGGTACAGCCCCAACTACGGAGCCTGGCTTTCTAGCTCCAGCTCTCTTAAGATCTGTCTAAGCTGCAGCTGGGAACGGGCCTCCCGACCAGGGAAACAGACTCCTGCTAGCTCCACTCAAGCTAGCGCACTAAGAATAACAGCATGGCTATCGCGGCACTGGTGCAAGCCTGGGCTACTCCCCGGAGCTCAGACCCAGCAAGCAGGATGGGGGGCCTAAGCTCAGGTGGCTAGCCTGAGGCTCTGCTTGTGCCACAATGTCCACACAGCTAGCCCAAGCCCCACTAGTACAATCTGCCTACCAGGCTGGGAGGCTGGCTCCCACCTCCCGTGTAGACATACCCAGAGAGGCTCATGCTTCTAGGTTGGGGGGCCCTAGTTCAGTGGCTGGTGGGCCAGTTTCTGTCCTTAGTTACAGAGGTATAAATCCAAATTCATTTCATTGACTTCAGTGGAGATCCCATAGACTTACATTGGTGTAACTAAGAACAGAATTTGGCCCCTGGTCTGCTACTTTTCAGGAATCCAAGCCATGAAAGTGCTGCCTCAGATCACGAGGGCCGTGAGTCTCCCGTGGCTTGGGGGGTTCGTATGTGAGTGCTGCTTTATCACCAGGTTACTTTGGTGAAGGTGCTTTAGAAAATGGGTGGGCAATAAACGTGACAGTTCTTCACATGATCATTAATGGCTTATCAGGACACAACGGCCCAACAGCAACAACTTAAGTGCACAGGCTCTTCCCACTTCCGGGATTGCCTTAACCCTTGTCCTTTCTTTCATTGCTAGCCAATGTGAACGCAACCCCTGCCCAATGGACAACAGATTGTGCCATCATGCCCCAAAGTCCATCTCCTTCCATTATCTCCCTCTGCCTTCCAACCTAATAACCCCCACCCCTCTCTTCCGCATGGCAACTGCCTCCGCCCCAGGCCGGCCTGGGCCTGACAGCCTGCGCTTTGGGATTATTGGGGGCAACAACCGAGGGCATTTCGTGATGCAGCGCTCCGATCGTCAGACAGGAGAACTGATCCTTGTGCAAAGCTTGAAAGGACCCCAGACCATTGAGGTGGAGGTGGACATGTCTGAGTATCTGGATCGCACCTTCCAGGCGAAGCACGTCTCCAAGATCACAGTCTTCGTGTCTCCCTATGAGTTTTAAAGAGATACAATTTCTGCAAGTCAGCAAATAAACAGCCGCAAGGACTGTTCCTGTTCATCCCTCGCTTTCTTTCAGCACTGACTCGAATGAAGTTCCTTTTTTTCGAAATGATGAAAGGCCACGGCACTGCAGCAGTTCTAAAAAACAGGACCTTAAAAGCCCAGTGCTGAGAGACAAGACAAACCACATTACTCTGGCAATGCCAGGATGGGGCTTGCAATAATCTCAGACTCATTTGTTCTTGGGAAGTTTTGACTCTGGACACTTCTGACTTTGCTTCTCACCATCTTCTGTAGCACATGCCTCCAGGAACACTAATCATAGTAACAGAGATGTAGCAATGAAATCCAGATTATAGCCTATATAAACCTCCATAGAGTAAATATCCTTCCATCAGATTTCTGATTGATTTGTCTGCTCCATCTCCTGGCTGGTTTTACACTCACGTACATGGAAAGCAGCCAGTGAAGTGTGAATGAAATCATGTGCTCTCCAGCAGCTGCACCCGCCCAGAAAGCTGCCCTGCCCTGCAGTCAGACTAGCAGCAGGCCACATGCCCAGCAGTTATCAGTGACACCTCCCCACCAATTGAAAAACGGGCTAGTGTGACATCTTTGAACCAATGGGATGTTGCTTATAACTCCTTTGTCCTCATCCAATCCCCTTAAAAAGGCCTCCCGAAGCATTTGCCCCAATAAAGGGTTGAAGTCTGTAGATGTCAATTAACTAAGACCATGAACATTTTTTAGAAAACTCAGTTGAATCAGTTTGCTGAATAGGAGCGTACACAAGCGCAAAGAGATGATAGCACAGGCTGGGCTTGGTACCCAGGGCTGTAAGATTCTCTGCAAGACAGCTCCAGAGAGTGGCTCCAGTTCTCCTGTCGTTCTAGTTCTGTGTGTTGCTACTGAGCACAGCCTACCAAGGGCATGATCGTGCTCCAGGGTCAAATCAGGGTGGGAAGCTGCCATCAGTGCAGCAGTGCGGGATGAAGTTCCTTGAGTTCTGAATTGCATAACAATGTGTGGGAGTTCTGCGGTGTGGCTGGATCTCCAGGGGAGTAGACTAAGACTGCCAATTGCTTTAACTGGTAACATAACCAGAGTTAGAATCCAAGTCTCATGTTTAGCACAGGGTAACATGGCACCAAAATAATCCATATCAATAGCCCACCATGCTACAATTACAGATTACAGTTAGTAGGTAATAGTACCTTGACTCCCTCCCCGAAAGGGATAAGGCATTTGAGGCTTTATTAACAGAAAACACCCAGCACAGATAGCATGGAGATACCATATGTCCTTTAAAAAAATATAAAAAGTCAAGGTCTGTTCTACTCTCTGTCATGAGCTATTTGCCTTTTTAAAGAAACATTTCAGAGTAAGAGTATTTGTTAAAATATATATTTATGAGAAAGCAATTAAGGTTTAAATTCCTCTTATGAAGATACCCTTTGAATTGTAATAGATGCTAAACTTTCTAAATTTTGATCTCTCCCATAGAGTTTGATGGAGCCCCCAATCCCCACCCCTTTTAGTGGAGCCCTGCTATAGAATTCTCTTGGATGGTTCTAAAAACTATTGGAAGGAGCTCATTCTGCATTAAATTCTACGGGCCAGATCCTGAGCTGGTGTGAATCAGCATAGTTCCATTGATTTCAGTAGAGTTACTCCAGATGTGTACTGAGCTCACAATTTAGACCCAAACCACCTCTTTTTAGACTTTTTTTCCCCCTGCACTCACATCAGACAATGAAAATGGCCGGTTTTGTGACATCACCATGCCCCTCATCTTGCATTTGGAATGCAGAATAGCGGGTGCTATCTTACAGTGCTTGGGACACATTCTGCTCCCAGTTTCACTCCTGCAGCCCTAGAGAAGCACATAGGTCAAATTCCCCCCCGGGGGTAAATCAATGGTATTACTCCTAGGAAGAATTTGTCTCAGTGGGTTGATAAACAATGGAGCTGGCTGCAGAATGTGGTGTGCATTCAACTGCCATCCAGCTAAGGATTTGGGTTTTTTGTTGGTTTGTTCATTTTTTAAGCCTGCTCTCATCACCTGGGTACCTCAGCACGTTGCTCCAATGGCTGCTTCTCAAGCTTCCTTCATCAACAAGATGAAATGTGTCTGTTTCTTTCCAGCACCTGCATCCAAGGGTGAGAGGTTCATGCTCCTTCCTTTTATGCTATAGTATCATCCGACACAGGAAGGAGACTAGGGGCCATGCTCACACGTCTACATAGGAGGGTCTGACATACACCACCTACTCATGCTGATGCAATTTTCTAAGGAAACCCCCTCTGCACATTCATGGGAAACTCAAACCCACAGACTTTCCCCCAAGTGGGGCCTGAGCTAATACCACCGAAGGCCATGGGAATCTTGCCCTTGGGTTCAGTGGGCTTTGGATCAGATCCCTGGTGCATAGCCCCACAAATAACCCTGTAGTGGTGTGGTTAGTATTGAACCCTGGGCATTTCTTTTCCCTGGCAAATGGTACCAATATTGGGCCAGATTCTTCACCGGTGTAGATGGGAGGTAGCTCCATTGAGACACTTGCCTGCACCAGCTAAGACTCTGGCCCATTATCTTTGCATAATCTTGAAGCAATTTACATCTGGAGTTTGAAATCCACGTTGTTGTTTAATCTAAATACACATGCACTTGGGATGTTGCTTTGTAGACTTTCTACCAGTCCGATAACTTCTCTTGGGCTTAGCCCTGTGCAGCTGTGTTACAGCTGGATGCAACCATCCCGAAGACAGATGACAGGCTCTCTCCTGTCCGTTTAAGCACAGATATCTGCAGCCAATGAGGCAGACATGCACTTCTCCTGGGGGCTCCAGGAGCACTCCAGCACAGAGAGGCCGGGAACCAGAGAACACACTGGTGCCCTGTTGCTGTGCAGGGGTAATAGGGAGCCCCTGGCACCTCAGCCCCTGATTGACCTTTCACACCCCTTGAGCAGTAAAGCACAGCCTGGACCTCTACAACGCCTTGTGGGCAATCATAATACCCAGTTTTCATAGTACTTTTCATCAGTGGATCTCAAAGTGCTTTACTCCCATTTTACAGATGGGGAAACTGAGTCATGGAGCTGTGAAGGGGCTTCCCCAAGATCACCCAGCAGGCCAGTGGCTGATTATCTCCTGAGGTCCAGTCCAGTGCTCTAGGCACTTCCCCTTCAAGAACTGAGTTGTGTCATATCTTCAAACCAATTCTGTGGCATTGGAGGGAGTTCATTGACTTGTCAAGTAAATGAAACTGCAGAGACAAAACAGCGCTGCTTCCCCCCTGGCAATCAGCATTGCTGGATATGGAGGTCACAGATGAGCTCTCTGAAATGTTCTTAATTTACTGTACGTGTCCCATCCTGGTTCCCACTGCTGGTCAGAAGGCCACCGTCTCTCAGCTCTGTGCTGGGCAATGAATGAGGGAGAAAGAAGATAAACATGTTTCCTATCAGCGCTCAGTGTGACCCTGCTGGCCAGGGCATGTGAGCTTAACCAATCAAATGCAGCCGAACCCCTCGCCCGCCTTTCAGTAAAAGACCAGTTCCCCAGATCTACTCAGTTGTAAGTACTGTCGGCCAGACTGGGCAAACAAATGCCCTGTGACTAAACTGGATTTCATAAACACGCTGCTTCTTTGGGCCGCTTCCCCTCAATATCCTGGCACAGCTTTTCCAGTCACTCAAACAAAATAAAACCAAGAGGCGCTCAGATTGCTGGGTGCCAATAGGAGAACCTGAATATAGAGAGATCCCTCCTGGTTAAGCAGCAGCACATATAGCTCTGGTTTTGAGAGTGGCCTTGGGCTTGCTTTTGAGACCTAGTCCATGACAGAAGTGACCTAGTTGGCCCTCCCTTGGAGGACTGGGAGATTTAAACTGTGCACCCACATGAGCAGCTCTAGGACAGGCATGGCCAATGCCCGCAGCCACCACAGCCATAGCTGGAGCACTAGGATGGCCATCAAAAGCTAGGTGGTGGGAGGGGAAACAAGTGACAACTTCAGAAAGAAACAGGGGAGGAGAATTGAGGTCAATGTTTCAACCAGAATTTGGATCAGGGTCAGGCCTGGGGCAGAGACACCCACGGTCAGAGGCCCATGACTTGCTACTGCCAGGAACACGAAAATGAATGAAACTAGCAAGCCAGAAGGTACTAGAATGGAAATGAGATCATCAGCACAAGCGTCTCCCCCAAGCAATAGATAAGGAGGCTGCATCAGAGCAATGGGCCAGTCTTCACACTGTAAAAAGATTCAGGCAGACAAGGGAACCACAGGACAGAATGAAAAGGCTCCCCAGAAACCCTGAAGCCCAGTGCCAACTGGCAGCATCTGATCTCCTTCCTGCTGATCCAGGGCAGGGTTTGGAGCTTCTTTAGCATTCTCAGTGCTGGGACAATAAGGAAGAGAATGCAGCCTAGAGCAGTAGGTAAGTTATACAGGACGGCAGCATCAGATCCAGACTTCAGTGGTTCAGAGTCTGCCCTTTGTAGCTCAGCTACTGGGAAATTGAATTTCTGAGCTTTATAAAGTGACAACATTCAAATCATTATTGTTCTGGGGTTGTTTATCCTAGGGCCAGAGAGAGACCGGGCAGGGGAAACAGTTCTGACAGTTTAGAGTGTGTGCATTAATTAAAATGGTTTCTAGTAAGAATGGCTTGTGACAGTTGTTGTTGTCATAATCTTGTCCCGCAATGATCATATCAGGCCATGAAGTTTGAGAATGAATTGGGAGACTCACATGGGGTCCTCTGGAAGGGTGTTTGATCTGAAAAGCTTCACTTTCCTTGCAATATTACATCGAACAGTGTGGGAAAGTGTTAAAGCATGCTCCAGACACAGCTTGCACAGAGGATATATCTTGGTCCCTTCTCTGTTGATTTTCATTCCTGCAGTATGCCCTATCTGCAATCTCACAAGAGCAGATGTTATTTCCCGAGTTGCTTTGTCACAAATGAGGTGATCCTGGCAAGCTGCAGTCTTGCACCAGCAAAGAACAAGATGACTGCAATGGTGAGGTCATGTCCAACGTGCAGAAGAAGGTACGCTTCTGCAGAAGGTTTAAAAGAGCTGAGGTTGAAGGATGTAGAGCATGAGGTCAGCCACAAATGAGGTTGGAAGATGCAATTTTTGAGGGATTTAAGAAGCCTAAATCCTCCCATACTGACTTTTCTTTTTTCAGCTGGATATAGCAACATTTACAAGTTAATACAAAGATCAGAAATCCATTCGAGGGCTTCAGGAGATGCAGAGTGCACCTTTGCTAGACCTCCGGGGAATGAAAAGATGGGGCACTTCTTCACAATATGTTTGATGCTTTGGAGGTTTCCACATTCACACTGTGGTGAATCGTTGATTCTCCATTTGTGCATCAGGTGCACGCATCTTCCATGTGACATCCTCATATGGTTGATGGTCATCCACTGTCTTCGATGGAGCAAGGAACCAGGGGGTTCAATAGTGGGATCATCTATGAGGAGCTTGTTGTTTACATCAGAACCTGTATGCACCAGGTGTCTTCTGGATTGAAACTGGATGACAGAAGAGCTTCTCCAGCTGCCCCGAATGGTCAGCAAGACTTACAGCAAGTGCGAGGTGTATGAACCAGGTTGTCATGGAGTGGGAGCTTTTGGTTAGTGAGAGCTTTCTTGCACTTGTGAAACATTGCCATCTCTCACCAGATGGTTGGAGGAAGGATGTTTGCGAAGACTGGAAGCCAGCACAGTGGAATACTGTGTACAGTTCTGGTCTCCCATGTTTAAAAAGGATGAATTCAAACTGGAGCAGGTACAGAGAAGGGCTACTAGGATGATCCGAGGAATGGAAAACTTGTCTTATGAAAGGAGA
The DNA here is from genome assembly GCF_009764565.3 of Dermochelys coriacea. Lineage (NCBI taxonomy): Eukaryota > Metazoa > Chordata > Testudines > Dermochelyidae > Dermochelys > Dermochelys coriacea. The sequence continues at coordinate 209,327,880 of NC_050070.1, read as the reverse complement.
CTTAAGGAGCTTGGCTTGTTTAGCCTAACTAAAAGAAGGTTGAGGGGAGATATGATTGCTCTCTATAAATATATCAGAGGGATAAATACAGGAGAGGGAGAGGAATTATTTCAGCTCAGCACCAATGTGGACACAAGAACAAATGGGTATAAACTGGCCACCAGGAAGTTTAGACTTGAAATTAGACAAAGGTTTCTAACCATCAGAGGAGTGAAGTTTTGGAATAGCCTTCCAAGGGAAGCAGTGGGGGCAAAAGAGCTATCTGGTTTTAAGTTTCTACTTGATAAATTTATGGAGGAGATGGTATGATGGGATAATGGGATTTTGGTAAGTAATTGATCTTTAAATATTCAGGGTAAATAGGCCAAATCCCCTGAGATGGGATATTAGATGGATGGGATCTGAGTTACCCAGGAAAGAATTTTCTGTAGTATCTGGCTGGTGAATCTTGCCCATATGCTCAGGGTTTAGCTGATTGCCATATTTGGGGTCGGGAAGGAATTTTCCTCCAGGGCAGATTGGAGAGGCCCTGGAGGTTTTTCGCCTTCCTCTGTAGCATGGGGAATGGTTGACTTGAGGGAGGCTTCTCTGCTCCTTGAAGTCTTTGAACCATGATTTAAGGACTTCAATAGCTCAGACATGGGTGAGGTTTTTCATAGGAGTGGGTGGGTGAGATTCTGTGGCCTGCGCTGTGCAGGAGGTCGGACTAGATGATCAGAATGGTCCCTTCTGACCTTAGTATCTATGAATCTATGATTTCAGAGTGCCCGTTACATGTCTTCTAACCACATTTAGCTGGATATCAATGAAGTCCATGTGTGAGCTCCTTCCCCAAACAGGTGCGCACTACTCGGCCACGGAATAAACTCAAGCCGGCGTCCCCATTTGTCACATTCGAGCATCACAACCCCAGCTAGAATCTGCTAGCTTTTGGATGATATTGATGCAAATCTTCATTTTATGGCTTACTTGCTTCACATGTTGTTGATAGGTAAGTCTGAGATTGAGAGTGACTCCTAGGTAAGGGGGGTTATGATAGTCAGCAATTGCCTTGCCACAGAAGTTTACCTTCAGCATCCTCTTAGCTTCAGAATTGCTGAGATGGGAAGTTGATGACAGACTGAATCTTGCTGAAGGAAGAAGACTTGCAAGGAACCATTTGAGATGGAAGTTCATTCCACATAACAACATGGGTACATAATGTATAGCCATGTGAATCAGCTGTTGCTTTGATATTGATCATGGGATCTTTCATCTTTTGACCATTTCAGCTAATATTTCCCTTGATAGGGAATCAATATTCTCAATTGTTGTCACTCCAACCTGACTTTCCAATCTTCCAGTTTGGCGCCAGATCATCAGCCACCTCACTCCTGTATGAACCAAATGGGTGATGGAATCCATTGAAAAGTCAATGTATGCCTCAGTTTCTGATCCTCCAAGTCACCTTCTGAATTGTATTGTTGATAGCATTCTGATTTCTTAAGGAATCAAAGATCTCCACCAGTGCGTCAACATTTTTAACCGTTTCCCTTGACACCCATTACACTAGTTGACTGTTTAGCAAAGACACAGAACAATTCAGCCATAGCTTGTTTTAATCTACGCTATATACATTTCCTACCACTGCATCATTTAGGTCATTTTTTTAAAATGCATTAACTGCTCTTTTTATCCTAACAGGTGAGTCCTAAAGAAAAACTCCATGGAGACTATTAAAACAAAAATACTTTGTAGTAACTATGAATTTTATCCCTTATTGGGAAAATATATCTTGATAGTTTTTAGGGCTTGAGCTAAGGGAACATGAGATGTGAATATTTTATTTTTGATGAACCACTGCCTATGCTCTTAGTTCTGTTTATGCAGTTGTAGAAGGCAGCAATTCTTATTCTGAAATGTCTGCATTGTTTGCATATGTAGATATGATACTTACACATACACAGGACTGTTACAAATTATCACTGCTTCCATTGTTAGGCACCTGTTTCTCAATTTCAGCGTGTCCAGATGTTCGCCACAAAACACTACATTGTGCATGCTTCCTTAATACACCTGCTAGTGTGGTTAAACAATGACGTAGTCTTTGGCTGCAAGAAAAGAATAAAACACTTCACCCCTTTTGGAAATTTTGGTTGAGATTTATTCCCCAAAAGGGCACATGTGGCAGCATGAACAAGAATATTAAATCTCTTTGGGGAGTTGTGAAAGGTTACAGTGATTGGTATTCAGACCCTGGGCCAGATCACCAACAAGTAAAACTATGCAAACAGGACCGAATAACCAAGCTATATCCAAAGTGTCACTCACTCTGATTGGCTTTTTCTTTAGCATTGGCCCCTCTGTGTTTCCCATCGGCCTGTTTATTTGCCTGAGGAACAAGGCTGAAGCTGAAAACTGGATACGTTTATGTAAATGAGGGGCATGACCAAGGCTCCCAGGAAACACCAGGCCCTGCATCCAAAACCAGAGCAATTTGCAGAGTAAGTCAGCCAGTAATGCCAGGCATCTCTGAGCTGCCTTAAGACTAGTCTCCACTACAGACCTATGTCAGTATAACTACGTCACTCAGGGGTGGAAAATCCACCCCCCTAAGTGATGTGGTTATACCGAGCTAACCCCCAGTGTAGACAGCGCTGTGTCGATGCGAGGGCTTCTCCCGTCTCCAAAGCTACTGTCTCTTGGGGAGGCGGAGAACCTATGCCAACAGAAGTTCTCCTGTCAGCATAGGGAGCATGTTCGCTAAGTGCTGCCGCTGCACCAGTACAGTGCTGTAAGTGTAGACAAGCCCTTAGCCTCACGGCAAGGGGAGCTCTGCAAGTGGCACCCAAAACAACCTATTACGGCAGGCTGTGCCCTGCTTCTGCTTTTACCTGGCTGATACAAATGTCCTTATCTTTGGGAGGGGTTCAAGGCAAACCCACCAATATTTGCAAACAAACAGCCAGTAGATTCTCATTGAGAGATCTGTGGCTTGTTTGTCCTACTCAGACGCACTCCATGCTTCTCAGCTAGCATTCCATCCCCTCCTACTGTCCCTCCATCCTCGCTTTCCACCTATATGCTCAGTACAAGCACATTCCTCCATGCGCCAAGTGCCCCCACTCATTCCACACTCACTGCACGCACACACTGCACACAGAGAGCCATTCATTCTGTGTGCATGCTCACACACACACACAAGCATCCCCACCTTCCACACCCGCCTGTTCTGTGTGCACCCAGCAATTCATTTCCATTCAGCCATGCTGTACACATCAGCCCTGCCCTCCACCCCCACTCATTCTGAGCTCTGATCCCATCACCCTCAGGGGCAGTCTGGCAGCGGCCTCCACCAAGCCCACCCCCAGGCTACCCCGGGGGAGGGAAAGCACAGCCATAAGCCATATCGTTGTAGCCAACACCCAGGGGAAGATGGGGTCTGTAGTCAAGGGGTTGGGTCTCCCCAATCCCAGGTCAGCGCCTGAACCACTAGGCTGAAGCTTTTAAGGGAGGCAGCATGGGCAATACTTCCTCCTTCTCGACTGGTTGGTGACTCTAGTTGTCTTTTCCCTAGTTTTTGTGAAAATGGCTGCAAAGCCAAATGAAATTTTGCCTAACCAAATGAAACATTTTCACTGGACATTTACCAAAACACTTCGACTTTTCCCGTTGGGTCTGAGCACCAATCTCCAAATCCTTTGCATTTTCGGCAAATGAGCTATTCATCTGAAACATTTCACCCAGCTCTGCTTACGATGATCGATGCCCTTCAAACCAGAGTAGAATGAGTGTGTAACTGACAAGAGGAAGGAGGGGAAAGGAGAGCAGAGTGACGGTTATAGAATCATGAAATTACATACTTGCCTGAACAAGGAGCATAGGGCTGGGCCCAACATTCCATGCCGAAAATGTTGCATTACTTGGGATTATTAATAGTTTGGTATTGCACCTGGTTTTATGGCTCCTTACAAAGGGGAGGGCAGGAGGGCTTCCATTCTTTTCAGAAATGATCTGAAAACTGAAATATTGAAGTCTTTAATTATGAAAAGCAGAGGCCCTAACGCTTCAGAAATGGCATGCCAGTCAGACTGGGCAGGAAACTGGTTGAGCTCCCTGTTCTCTTCCAAAAATCTGCAGGGAGTTATCAACCATAGGAAATCGAAAACACTCCAGTTCTTTCTCCCTGCTCCGCTTTTTCCAAATGGGCTGTGGGAGACAACAAAAGTCACTCTCTGTCAGAAACTAGATTGAAACAATATCTTCATAAATAGGTCCATTAATCACGACAAGGCATAGAGCTTCAATTCCAACAGGGTGAAACACTGGAGTGGAGTTAAACTCAACCCAAGAACATTCCACTCTTAGCAAGACCAGGAGGTTTGGATGCTTCTTTAACAGACACTGTGCTCATTATTTATTGTCAATTCACAAAAAATATGTATTGTGAGGCAACATGTGTTATTTCTCTTCTTTGGGCACTGGGGATTTGTAACTAATATCAAGAAATGACACCTTAAACCCTTGTGGTTTATCTGGAATTCAACCCAAAATACTAGGAATTCCATTATCCGGGAGAGAGGGAACCTTTATTTGCCAAAAAGGAGAAAAAGTAAACAACCCTATTAGACAGACCGCCTTCCAGGTGGAAAGAGCAAGTTGGCTTCTAGGTTTCCTAGTAGCTTTCCTTAGATTAGTCGCTGTTAAATAAATTTACAGCTCTGTCTCTGGAAAGAAAATCAGTACTTACCGGATGAGTCAAATTGGGTTCCTCTCTCATGTCACCGCCATCAAAGCTTTACCGCGGGAGCAGATTCCTCACCAGTCTTCTCCAACACGCTTGTCTCCGAATGTGACTTGAAGGCTCCCCAGTGGCCACGGAAGGCTGAATGGAACCGAAATAAAACAGCTCAGCACACGTGGGACAGGAGTCAGTGATGTGAGGGCACAGTAGGAAGAAAAGTGAATTTCCCTCCAAATTAGGCCTGACAACAGTGGAATGTGAGTGTAAATCAGTCACAGAGAAAAGGCAGGTCTCACAGTAGCAGCCGTGTTAGTCTGTCGTCTTTTTTTTTAGAGAAAAAACAGAACCTCAGTTGCAGCTTCTTGGAGATGTTCAGCTGAGTTGGTAAATCTAGCCAATCAAGCATTCAAATGCTTCCACTTCAGTGTGCAGGCCGCCCTTCTCCCAGTGGGTTCAGTCTCACATGGGATCCTGAAGGCAGCCATTATTGGGCTCGCTGGAAAGAGCAAAGCCTTGACGGAAGCTGGAAATCCCACCCCTGAGCTGGAGCGGAGAATCAAACATTCCCCCAACCGGCGCCACCAAAGGTGCTGATGGGCCAGGGAACATTCGGAACCAGATCACTCCAGGAGAGTGTGACACAAGGAGCTCGCTGGTCCTGGTGTGGAGAGCCGTGCAAAAGGTGTCCCAAGGGATGGGAAAGCTGTGAAAACTAGGGCTGGGTCAACTGGGTGTCAATGCAGCTGCACGCCAGAGTAACTCCACTGAAGTCATTGGCCACTGACTGGGGGTAAACAGGTGTAATGGGGTGGAGAATCAGAGCCTGGGTGTCCATGCCCGCATGTGTGCTCTGGGTGTGCATGTGGTGCTATGCCCTGGGTGGGCTGTTGGCAGTAGGGACTGAACTCGGGACCCCTAGAGCTAAACACATGAGCCGCTCCTGCCTGAGGTAAAAGGCTCAGCTATGTTAGCGCAAAAACTGTGACAGACTTACAACCTCTCTGGTCCAGCCACTAGATGGGACAGAGAGCTCTGGGTAAGCGTAAGGGACATATTCACGGACATGCAATGTTATAGACTTGTGCTACCTTAAATAGAACGTGTCCAAATATTATTACTTGTTGGTTGCTGCTAGGCAGGCTGGTCTTATGGCGAGGACCCTGGCTTGGGACTCAGAACTGAGGTCTATTCCTGGCTAGGCCACTGACTCGCTGTGTGGCTTCAGGTCCAGCGGGAAGGATAACACGCCCTGTTTCCCACCCTTTGCCCATCATGTCCTTTTAGGTGGTGAGCTCTTTGGGGAAGGGACAGTCGTGCGTTCCAAGGCCATCTCACCCACATCTCCCTCGGCTCGGCTCTTCAACTCCTGGAGGCTGCACGTTGCAGCAGGGGGCTGGCCACAAAAACCTTCCTCCCATCTCTGTCTTGATTGCTGTTAGTAGCCTAGCTCCTTTGGAATCTCGGGGCAACTCCGACAGATTTACACCAACACAGATCTTGTGAGTCATCAACACGTTTGACCTAAACGCTGGTCAGGGCAGCCTCATGGGCCTTCATGTAGGAGCCAAGGCTTCGTTACAGTGGGGCACCCTTTGCTCTCGGGGTTATCCTTCGCTGGGACTCTAGTCAGTTCCTTTCCCAGCTGTGCCTAGCACAGTGATGTCCCAATCCTAACCTTTGGTTCACAGGGAGCCCTTTAAGGGACATACATCAAGTGACAGTTTGATTCAACGTGTGTGCCATGCTTTAGGCAACACACCAACCAAACCCCAGGACAATATCTCGGGAGTGGAGGCAGTCAAGGCATCGGTCCACTTGTCATCGCCTGGCCTGAAATAAAAATCGAAGGAGGAAGAGATTGAGACTCATAAAGGAAAAGGCATGAGAGAGGAGAAAGAGGCCAGATGAGAGGAGGAGAGAGTACCAAGTGGGAGTGCGCCAGCTTGTGAGATGTGGGCCCATGCTAAGATGTGATCTCAAAGGGACTTTAATAACTTGCATATGTCTTGCTACATCTCCCAGGACTGGGATCAGAGATCAAAACTGCCTTGACTGTTCTTATTTATCAGGATACTCATAGATTTTTAGTCCAGAAGGGACCATTATGATCAGCTAGTCTGACCTGCATAGCACCCGCTGTAGAACTTCATCCTGTAATTGCTGCATCAAGCCCAGAACCTGTGGCCATGCTAGCATCTCTTTTAGCAAGACAAGTGATCTCGCTTTAACGACTCCAAGTGATGGAGAATTTACCACCTTCCTAGGTAAGTTGGCCCACTGGTTGATTTTCTTCTGTTAAACATATGCACCTTATTTCCAGTCTGAACTCTGCTGTCTTCATGTTCCAGCCACTGGATCTCATTCTGCTTTTGCCTGCTGCATTAAAGAGCCCTCTGCTACCAGATATCACATCCCTGTGTAGGTACAGGAATGCTTTGTTTGTAGTCAGAGTAACCAGCTAGTTAATAGATAAGGTGCTAGTGGCTGGTGCTCAAGAATACATAGCATAGCTCCTGGTTTTTGTTATGCACTGCAAACAGCTTCCTGCTGGGGTCAAGTTGCCTCGTAGCCATCTCCTTAAGGATGTGTCTACGCTGCAATGATAACCCCATGGCACCGAGTCACAGAGCCTGGGTCAGCTGACTTGGATTCAGGGGCTCAGGCTACAGGGTAGACATTCAGCTGCAGGTTCTGAGGTCCCCTGAGGGAGGAAGGTCTCAGAGCCCAAACTCCAGCCCAAGTCTGAATGTCTACACTGCAATTTTATAGCCCCACAAGCCCAAGTCAGCTGACCCCAGCCAGCTGCAGCCATGGTGTGGGTCTTTTATCACAGCGTAGCTGTACCCTACTACTCTCATTGGAAAGCAGAATATCCAGGCCCGAAGTCATTCTTGTGACCCTCATCTGAACCCTCCCTAATTTTTCAATATCTTTTTTAAAGTAGGGACACAGTACTGGATACAGCGCTTAGTAATGGTCTTACCATTGTGGTATAGTGTAACCGTGCCTTCGTGGGTCACAACTGAGAATACCAAATTCAGGACAAACTGCTGAGAAATAGGGTAGACACACCCCAGAACTGGAGGTTATTCTCCCATGAGATATACCAAACCAACAACAAAAGTAAACTTCTGTTTCACCACACTGGCTAACAAGAAGTCAGAAAAGCAGTTTCCTTCGCTAGTCCAGTCCTTGTATCCACCAAAAACACTAGACTTAGAGATGAGTGATTCTTTAAAACCAATCTCCTCAAATAAAAGGTTCTTCTGATCTCAAAGGACCAGTCACACACCCAGGTCAATATATAACTCAGATCTTACCCCCAAATCACACTGTTACCCATCCTTTAGTATCTAAAATCTAAAGGTTTATTCAGAAAAAGAAAAAAAGATGAGTTAAAACTGGTTCAAGGAATAAAATACATACAATAAATGCAAAGTTCTTGGTTCAGGCTTGTAGCAGTGATGGAATAAACTGCTGGCTTGATAAGTCTCTGGTTGCTTCCAAATCATCAGAAGGACCTCAGACCATTGGTTAGAATGCTCCCATTAGTAAAAGTCCATAGTACAGAGGCTTGAGCAGGAAAGAGGCAAAATGGAGGTGTTGCCAGGAGCTTTTATATCTTCTGCTATGTGGAGGGAAGAAAGGATCAGTGAAGGTGAATCCTCCATGCATGTCTAGAGAGTCTGTACAGGAGCAGCCAATCAGAGCCCAGCAGGCTCAGATAAAAGGAACAGCAGAGGCTGACCAAAGCAGTCCCTGGCTGGGACCAGAGGGGTGGTCGTGGTCTGCTGTGGCTACATGAGTTTGTCTGGCTGCATTTACTGGATCTAGGGGAGAGGGGACTTGAGAATTGTAACCATAGCTAAGTGGTGAAGATAAAGGGGCCAGGTGGGAAGAGGCCCAGGAAAAACAGCAACAACTAATTAAAGGGAGCAGTACACGCCTGCTGTTTATAGGTCCCTGGGCTGGAACCTGGAGCAGTGGCAGGCTCTGAGAAAATGGCCTAAAGCCCAAGAAGGGGACAAGGCTTGTTTAGAAGCCAAACAAAGGGCTCAGAGATGGGGCTGCAGACCCTGGTGGAGCTGACAGTTTGTTGAACTCTTTGCTACTCTGGAAGGGGTTTCTCCATTTTGAGTGTGTGACTTGGCCGGAGGGCCAAGGCAGCGAAGACCTGCCTAGTGAGGCTGACAACCTACAGGGAATGCCAGGAGCAGGGAAAGGCTGCAGTACCAGATGCAGCCGCAAGAAGCATTCACGAGAGGTGAGTGTGCCCTTGTTACAGACACTTTTTGACAATGCTACTCTGATGAGTTTCTTTGGTATCCCCCCATGCACACAAGGATGTTAAATGACAGGTTTCAGAGTAGCAGCCGTGTTAGTCTGTATTCGCAAAAAGAAAAGGAGTACTTGTGGCACCTTAGAGACTAACAAATTTATTAGAGCATAAGCTTTCGTGAGCTACAGCTCACTTCATCGGATGCATTTGGTGGAAAAAGCAGAGGAGAGATTTATATACACACACACACAGAGAGAACATGAAACAATCACTTAAGTGATCACTCTCCTTACAGTGTGTATGATAAACCCATTGTTTCATGTTCTCTGTGTGTGTGTGTGTGTGTATATAAATCTCTCCTCTGCTTTTTCCACCAAATGCATCCGATGAAGTGAGCTGTAGCTCACGAAAGCTTATGCTCTAATAAATTTGTTAGTCTCTAAGGTGCCACAAGTACTCCTTTTTCTTTTTAAGGATGTTAAATGTAATTACATTATGGTTGCTGTTACCTACCAGTTCAGCTATAGTCCTCTCTTGGACCAGACCCAATGTGCTGTGTAAGACTAAATCAAGAATTTCGTCTCCCTTTGTGGGGTCCAGTACTAGCTGCTCCATGAAGCACTCCTTTATGGTGCCTAGAAATCTTATCTCTGCATGCTGCCTTGATGTGACGTTCCCAGTCAATATGCAGATAGCCGAATCCCCCTTTGTTATTATTGGGGTTTCTGGTTTTGTAGCTACTCCAATCTCCCGGAGCATTTCACAGTTGCTGTCACCATCCTGGTCAGGTGGTCGGTAGTATATCCCTACTGCTATATTCTTATTGGTCAGGCATGGAAATTCTATCCAGAGAGATTCTATGGGACAGTTTGATTCATTTAAGATTTGTACCGTATTTGAGACTCTGCTTTCTGTCACACATAGTGTGACACACATAGTTCCACTCCCCCACCAGCATGACCAACTATGCCATTCCTGCATATTTTGTATCCTGGTATTACCATGTCCCACTGATTATCATTGTTCCACCAGGTTTCTGCGATACCTCTTATATCACTATCTTCATTTAATACAGGCACTCAAGTTCACTCATCTTAGTATTTAGATTTCTAGCATTTGTATACAAGTACTTACAAAATTTGTCAATATTTAGTCATGTGCTATAGCTTAATACGACTCTCTCTTTTTTTTATTTGACCGTTTCTCTTCAGTTCCTGCCTGTACTTTATCAACTTCTATCCTCCCCTCTTCTGTAGGATATAGAGAATCTCCATTAACAGATCCTCCCCTAAGGGATGGCTCCCTCCGAACCGTGTGCTCCTCCACACCTGTTGGCTTTCTCCCAGCCCTTTGTTTAAAAACTCCTGTGACCTTTTTAATTTGACAGGCCAGCTATCTGGTTCTGTTTTAGTTTAGCTGGAGCTCATCCTCCCTGTATTGGCTCCTTCTTTCCCAAAAGGTTTCCCAGTTCCTACTAAATCTAAAACCCTCCTCCCTACACCATCGTCTCATCCATGCACTGAGACCCTGCAGTTCTGCCTGTAAAACTGGCCTTGTGCGTGGAACTGGAAGCATTTCAGACAATGCTACCATGGAGGTCCTGAACTTTTATCTCTTACCTAGCAGCCTAAATTTGGCATCCAGGACCTTTCTTCTACCTTTCTCTGTATCACTGGTACCTACACATACCACAAGCACGAGCTTCTCCCCAGCAGTCATATAAGCTTAACTAAATGTCTTGAGAGATCTGCAACCTGTGCACCCAGCGGGCAATTCACCAGGCAGTTCTCCCAGTCATCACAAACCCAGCTATCTGTATTTCTAATGATGGAATCCCCCATAAATATTACCTCTCTCTCTCTCTTCCTAATAACTGGGGTTCCCTCCCCCAGGGGGGTATCCTCAGTGCTTGCGGATACCATGGTGTCATCTGGAAGGAGGGTCCCAACTATGGGATTGTTTCTCTTCACTCCAGACTGATGTTCTCCTTCCACGAGATTTTCATCATCCTCAACAGCACAGAGGCTGTCAGACTGAGTGTGGGACCGCTCTGCTGTGTCCTGGGAAATCTCCTCTATGTACCTCTCTCTGTCTCCCTGTGCTCCTCCAGTTCAGCCTTTCTGCCCCCAAGAGCCAGTACTGGGTCTCCGAGGGCCATGAGCTACTTGTATTGAATGCACACACCTGCCATCTGCCCACAAGGCAGGTAACCTTTACCCATGCTGCATTCAGTGCAATGAACTAGATAGCCCCTATTCTGCTGCTGGACTTCTGCCTACATTCTTTTTATTCTTGCAGGGGTTTTCTGTTTGTTCTTTGTTTGAGGGGGAGGATTATAGGCATAAATTTAGGGAATGTTCGTTAGGTGTATCTGACTCTCATGCTTCCTCGCAAAACTCCTCTGGTCCCTTAGGAGTGGCTTTTTAACCTCCTGTTCTCCCTGAATTAGCATGCCACATCATGGCATGGACTCCAGCGCAGGCTAGGAAAGCAAGTATGTACCAAGGGCTCAGGGTGGGTTTGTACAGACCACGCTGCACCCGCATTGCTGTGTCCATTTTTAGCCATGCTCATTAGGTTAAAGTGAGCGTGGGTGTGCCCACCCAAGCTGCAATTACACCTCTGACTGCAGTGCAGCCAGACTCTGGGATTAATGAATATGGACCTAATGCAGAATGCTAGACCCCATCTGTGGAAGTCGTGGCTTTTAAAATAAATTGTCAGCATTTTATGATCATTTAACCGGCAGAGATTTCCAAGATTTCCAGTGGAGTAAGTAGAGAGCGCGGGAGCTGGGTGGGAAATCACTCTGTGTCTCTGCACCTGATTTCCATGGGGGTTATCCCATGACCTCCCCCTGGACTTGAAATTAAAAATGGAGCTCTTCATTGCAGCACAAGGAGGAACATTCAGTCTCAGAGACAATAAAGAATTCACAAGGCGTACGCGTTTCTCTTCCATGTGCTGAAATGGCTGTTTTATGTGTATTTGGCTTAAATAAGGAGCATTACTGTTGATTCAGGGCTTACCTTGCTGGGTTCAGATACATCAGGAAGTTTGGATTGGCTGGAACTCCCCCGGCGTCTCTGAGGGTGAAAGGAGCTGGTTTGTAAGTCGCACTCGAGCCTGAATCACAAACATATTCATGGCACTAAGCGGAACATTCATTTTACCCCATTATGTAGCCAAATAGCTGCCAGCTGACACATTAGGCCAAATAAATCTTAAATAGATGTGTATCAGATGCAAGAATGGGCATTACAAAGCCGGGAATTGTTTAACAAGGATGTTAAAGAGTAGCAGGCTCGCTTTCCGTTGGAATTCTTTCTTTAAAAAAATGCTTTTCTGGAGTGAACTTTCTTCCTCTTGAAAGCAAGAGGCTAGTGGAATTGGCCACAGCAAAAGTGGCCTGCAATACCCTACTGTATTGCCCCCTAGCTCTCCTGTAGCACTTCACATCAGTAGATCTCCAGGTCCTTTACAAAGGAGGTCAGTATCCTTCGCCCCACTTTACAGATTGGAAAACACAGCCACGGAGACTTGCCTTCTAGCCGGCCAGTGGCAGACCCAGGAATAGAACCCAGGTCTGCAGAGACTGATTACTGTATTAGCCTGCTTGCCCTGCCCCATCAGTGAAAAGGGGTTGCTGAGAGTTACATTTAAGGGGGCAGTGTCCTTCCTTTCCAACAGAAGCTGCTTTTTTGATGCTTCCCCCAATACAGTATTGAATTTCCAACTCGCCTGGAGATGATGGGCCCAGTTCACCTCCTTGTGATGCTTGCTGAATGCTGGTGTAGCTTGTAAACTTGGTGTAACAGCATGATGAATAAGACTTGATGCCATATTAGACCTCCCTGCAGAGCACTACTTCCACACTGGTATGACTCTTTTGACTCAGGTTGAGTCACTTCTGGTTAATACTGACGTAGCAGTCGAGAGCTTGAGTTGCATTGTGCCACCCCTAGATGTGCAGCAGTCTGTACTGCAGGGCTTGAATTCTTTAGCTCTTTGTTCTATTTAACATGCCAAACTGGGCCTTGCCTGTGAGCCTGGTGCAGCTGGAGAATGCCAGGCCAATGGTTCATGCACAGAAACAGAGCCTGGCACCAGGATTCAGTGCCTTGCCCACTCCTCTTGTCGTTCAGGGCTGCCTTCTGGTGGTACATTGTGTCCTTTGTCAGCTTTCACATTTATAAGGGTCTGAGTTTCTCACTCTGGCCCCCACATACACTGATATTTGCTACATGACTCTCAGATCCCCAGGTGAAGTAGAAAAAAAATTGACCTTGATACATGAGCAGACCCCATTAGAGAAGGGAAGTAAAATCTACCGATGTACCAGGGAGCATGTCAAGGGAAAAAAGTGAAAGGAAATTGAACGGGTGAAAAAGGGAGCTGATCAGAAAGCTGTGTTAGATGAAAACAGATCCTGAAAACAACAAATGAGAAGCCCACCCACAGAGGACCTAAAGTACACGAACAGAGAGAGTGATTGGTTGAACACTTACTGAAGGAGTACAGATCAAAGGTGCCTAATGGGAAAGTCAGGGCCCAGTAGGTGAAGAAACCTGTTTGTGGATAAACTCAGTGCAAAGATGTAGAGCCACAGAAACATGTTATCTAAAGAGCACTTCAAGGCAAAGAGAAGCAAAGAAACAGGACAGCAAGAGTGGAGCTGGATCTACAGCCCAGGAGAGGAAAAGTTGTTGCTTCTCTGAAGTGACCCAGTATATTGTAGAGTAATCTCATTAATAACAATGCATATAGTATTCGCTGCTCAGAATGAGGAAGAGAAGCGTGTACAAGCTCACAAAGATTAATGTGTTGGTGACCTGTAGTTTACTGTAAATAGGCAGTGCTTGGTAATGTTCCATGTTTATGCTCCTGGTGCAGCTTTTGGGTTTTCCCTTGTACAGTTCTAAAAATTTTAAATTATCCCTCTTGTCTTGGGTTGCTTCTGGTTCTCCTCAGTTATCCTAGCCTAGTCAGACTACTGCACTACTTAACTTGTCTGCAGTGTTGTTGCAGCTGTGTCGTCCCAGGTCATTAGAGGGACCCCATCGGTGAGGGAATATCTTTTATTGGACCAGCTTCTGGGAAACAGGTTTAAGCTTTAAAGCTTGTCTCTCTCACCCACAGAAGCTGGTCCAATAAAAGAGATTACCTCAACCATCTGGTCTCCCTAGCCAGAATCCAATTGCCTATGTTTTCTTAAAAGAATTTTTTGAGGAGTGCAAAAAAACCCAGCTTTTCTGTTATACAGGGGATCTTATACAAGAGAAGGAAGGCAGTGTTATGTAGGTAAGTAGCAAGAAAAGCATTTTGGATTACTCCAGTAACTGACCCTGTGGTGGATTGTGACAAAGTTCCTGCTCTACCTTGGTGGGTCTTGTGCTTATTGGCGGATTTGCTCGCCTTGGAGCTTCACGGCAGCCCTCAGCTTGGCCGTTTTTCTGAATTCACAGTCCAGGTTGACTCCTCCTGTGTCTGACCAGGAGTTGGGAGGTTTGGGGGGAACCCAGGCCTGCCCTCTACTCTGGGTCCCAGCCCAGGGCCCTGTGGAATGCAGCTGCCTAGAGAGCCTCCTGGAGCAGCTGTGTGACAGCTACAACTCCCTGAGCTACTTCCCCATGGCCTCCTCCCAACACCTTCTTTATCCTCACCATAGGACCTTCCTCCTGGTGTCTGATAATGCTTGTACACCTCACTCCTCCAACAGTCCACATTCTCACTCTCAGCTTCTAGCGCCTCGTGCTCCCAGCTCCTCACACGCACACCACAAATGGAAGTGAGCTCCTTTTTAAAACCCAGGTGCCCTGATTAGCCTGCCTTAATTGATTCTAGCAGCTTCTTGATTGGCTGCAGGTGTTCTAATCAGCCTGTAGGTCTTAATTGTCTCCAGAAGGTTCCTGATTGTTCTGGAACCTTCCCTGTTACCTTATCCAGGGAAAAGGGACCTACCTAGCCTGGGGCTTACATATCTACCTTCTATTACTCTCCCATAGCCATCTGGCCCAACCCTATCACATGTATCTTATTAATTTCTTAAATCACTTGTCACCAAGCAGTGGGGATACTGCACAAATTTGAAACTATAAAATAAATGGCACCCAGTGGCCCTGAAAAGCAGCCACTGCCTCAAACAAAGCAAAATGGTCCTAGAGAGAACCCCTGATAAAGTCCGTGAGCAGGTGGAGAGTTGAGTGAATAATTGATCATTTGGTTCAGTGGTTGAACCAAAAAGTATTCAATTAGGGTCAAATCCAAATAATCGTTTTTGGTTTTTCTCATCCAAAATGGGAGGAAAAATATTTGGGGGTGGAAGGTTTTGTTTGACCCAAAATGATTTGGTTTTTGTTTTGTTTTACTTTTTTTTTTTAATTTCAACAAGCCTACCTAAATTTCAAACCAAAACATTGTTTCAAAACCGAAAGTCGCAACGTTTCATTTAAAATATGTCAGAACAAATGTGGCTCCAACGTGGGGCTTAGCTGGTGTAGAAAGCCTTCCACCCAGGGGGGAGGGAGAGGAACTAGAGAAACTATCCATTTTTTTTGGACTATATACATGCAAGTCCTTTCTCAAAATCCCATCTAAGGAGGGAGGCAACACCTCTTCAGATAAACTTACAGCCCATGCCCTGCACTGGAAATCTCTACCCTGCTACTTTGTGCTTCGTGGTCAGCATACACATGGCAGTTCTCTAGAACAGACTGTAACCAGAGCTGTGGGTGCGTGCACTTGTTTTGCATAGCTTTGCAGACCTGCCATAGGACATTGGGGGTATGTTCCCCTGGGAATTTCTTTAAAATACCTCCAACCTGATGCATTCCAAAGGCAAAAAATAGCTCTTTAGAGGCATGTGTGTTTAGCTCAGGGAATAAGTTACTTCTGGCAGCATCCAAAGGGTAGGTGAGTGCCACTAGAACCAGGGAA
Organism: Dermochelys coriacea; assembly: GCF_009764565.3. Lineage (NCBI taxonomy): Eukaryota > Metazoa > Chordata > Testudines > Dermochelyidae > Dermochelys > Dermochelys coriacea. The sequence goes on along the minus strand of NC_050070.1, from coordinate 209,311,942 downwards.
GTCATCCCAAGCCTTATGTCAAGATGTGGGCAGAATTCTGGTGAGGAGCTCCCGGGAGTCACCACTAGCACTGAGAGTGTCTTGTGGCGACACAGAATCTGCTCTGATCGATGGGGTGGAGTCCCCAGGAGATCAGTCCTTGCTGACGATGACAGATCTATGATGCCTGGATACTGTTGATTACTGCATACTGGTGGCTGGGCTGTGGTTTCTGGTGGACAGAACTGCTCTTCAGCGGATGAGCTCACTCTTGTGGAGGTGGTAGTGAGTTCCCAGGTCTCTAGCTCTTTTTCTCTCTAGTGCAGACCCCACTGGTCGCATTTATACAGTTGTCATTTCTGGCTGAGATAGGTGTCATTTGACCCTCTGTGCTTGCAGCTGACCAGAAGTTGCCACAATTGGCTACTGTGGCTGCCACTCTGCTCCTTGATAGACCAGTAAGGAACCAAATACTTACCTTATGCAATGTGCACTACGTGTTTGTCAGCCAATGAATTCAGTTCAAGGTCTTGACGGTTTGGTAATTCCTTAACAAGCTAGGTGAGAGATATGAGGGACTGGCTCCCTCTCCCACCCCACCAAGGCAGTTGGGCATGTGTATGTGGCAAGGAAATTTACAGTACAGCAGCCTGCTGGGCAGTAACTCACTGCCCTCATCCCCCTTCCCTCACACGCTCCTGCCTCATCTCCACTGACTCAGTTGTTGACTTCACTCTCTCCTCCATCTTTGACTTCTTTACTCCTCTTTCCCATCACTAAATCCATCCCAGTAACTCCCACAACACTGAATTCCTCTGGGGAAAGTCCTGAGAGCATGTAGTTTCCACACAATACAAAATGGTCCTGTCCTCTCCAATTCTGGCATCTTCCTTGCCAAGCAGCCATGCTTCTCAACCTTGAGTTCAGTGGTACCTTAAAGACTAACAGATTTATTTGGGCATAAGCTTTTGTTTTTTTACCCATGAAAGCTTATGCCCAAATAAATCTGTTAGTCTGTAAGGTGCCACCAGACTCCTTGTTGTTTTTGTGGATACAGACTAACATGGCTACCCCTCTGATACTCAACCCTGAGTGAGTCCTACACCTTCAACCCTGCCTCCTGGACCAAGCCACCAACTCAGGAACTCAGTCTTCTCTCCTAGATGGATTTCCAGTATTTAGGGTTTGCTTTGGATTCTCTTTGTTTCCCAGAGAGGGACGGGGGATGAGGGCAGTGAAGAATCTGGGATGGTGATGGATGGAACAGCATGGAAGTGTTGGGAGGAAGGCTCGGGATTGGGGCGGGAGCAGTGTTAAAGGAAATAGGATGGGAGATGGAGAGTGAACTGTATTTACCCTCATATGCCCTGGGGAGGAAGGGCAAGGCTGTTTTTCCCACTGTACAGGTGGGGGCTGAGGCTCAGAGGGCTAAATCCACACGGGAGGCTTGAAGTCAGCGTTGCAATGCCTACCTCGAGGCACCCTGGAGCCTAGTGAATCCGCAGCCCCATGTTGGTCACCTGGGCTCCCTGGACGACATGTGAGGAGAGACAGGCCCCTAAGAATGAGCTTCACAGATGCCAGCATGCTGCGCAAGGAGCTGAGCTCCTACTAAGCTAGCCAATAGGAGATGCTGAGGAGAAGGGCCAAAACTAAGCCCCGCCCTTCAGAGGGATTTAGGAGCTTAATGGGAGGTGCTTCCTCGGTTCAGGAGTGGCAGCCGGGAACCCTCTCTGGACGTCAGGTGCCAAGGCAGGTCAGCTCTTCCTTACGAAGAGCTCAGGAGCTGGTCACACCCACTGGCACCCAATAGCCCAGGAATTGGCACGCTCACCCAGGAGGTGGGAAACCTGGGTTCCAATCTCTCCTTTGCCTAATGTGGAGCAAGCACTTAAATCCAGGTCCCCCATAGCCTAAGAGAGCCCCCAACCCTGGGGCTATATGATATGCTGGGGGGGGCCCTTTCCTAATCTCTCCTGCTCAACCTGTTTTACTTTTGATAAAATAGCTAAACAGTCATTGGAGAAGGGCCTTGACCATAGGTGCCAACTGAGCACCCACCAGCAGCCCCCTCCCATCAGCACCTCCCAGCGCCTCCTGCCCGCCGTGATCAGCTGTTCCGTGGTATGCAGGAGGCGCTGGCTGGGGGAGGAGCAAGGGCAGCGTGCTCAGGGGAAGGAGCAGGAAGAGACAGGGCCGGGGTGGGGCCTCAGGGGAAGTGAGGGCGGGGCCTGGGGCAGAGTTGGGGGAGCACCACCCAGCACATTTGAAAGTCGGTGCCTCTGGCCTTGAACTTGGGGATCCCCCAGCCCAGGTGAGTGGCTCAACTGGCAGGCTACAGACTGAGCCTCTCTCTTTAAGATAATCTCAAGGTTCACCAGGGCATGACTTGTGCTTTTGGTATGCTTGGCACTGGCAATGCTGAACACCTCTCAGAAGACTGTATCCTAGCAGCAGTGGTTCTGTGGCCTGCTATACAAGTGGTGCTTGGCTTGGAGAAATGATTTCTTAGGGCCTGTTCCAGTGGGCACGCCGACACATGGGTCTGTAAATTCTACCTCCGTGCTGCTACAAATATCAGGGGCACTGAACCTCTTCACACACAACGGTCAACATGGTTAATAGAGCTTGGACTCCGTGATCACCATGATCCCTTCTGGCCTTGGAACCTACGAAAGGGGTTGAGTTTTTGTGCTGTGTGACCGTTTCAGGAGGGGGGGACACCACCTTGGAAGGCGCAAACAAAGCGATGGAATTTCCAGCTGTGTGATGCACAAAGGAAGAGAACTGCCTTCTGTGACATGGAGGCTTTGCCAAAAGCTCAGCAGGCTACACTCCATGCTGGCTGGTGTCACAGTCTCCAGAGATGATGGACTGTTTGCAACAATTTGTCCCATCTCCACAAGTAAAATAAACTTAAAACCAGCTGCCATATTTAATGTGTAAACAAGAAAACCATAGTCTGCGTTCATTTTTCCTGGGGTGTGGTTTTACAGGGGATGATCATAGTCCTGCTTTGCACTGTGTAGTATATTTTCATCTAATGATTCAAGTTTTTTAGTCTGTTGTACCTGGATTCATTAAAACAGAAGGTGCTTACTGTGTTCCTACGGCTTTGAAGACCCAGTCTGACTCCCATTAAATCTAATCAACGGCTTCCTATTCATTTCAATGGGAGTTGGCTCTGAAGTGACTGAGAAGGGACCAACATCCCCCACACCTAAACACCCCCCTGCGGTGGGAAAGTTCAGCTCTGGATCTAAACTTTGCAGCTCCGGCCTATTTCTAACAATGTAGTCTGCATCTGTGTTTAATTAATTAGCCTGGAACCAGAGCTATGCTGGAAAGCTCCTAATAAAGAGCTTTTTTGGATGCTGGTTACACGTCTATCTTTGACCCTCTTGCTCCTTGGAAAATGTTTTCTTTGTTAAATAAAAGTTAAGACTCTTGTTTAGGGAATCCAGAGGGGTGACTTTTGTTTCCGCAGTTGTAGTCTCCAGGGTTTCATTGCACTGTTTATAAAACCAGAGTTGGGAATACCAATGTTCTGGCCAATTTCCAATGTAGGTAATTACATTCTGTCTCCTGCGCCCAAATTCCCCCAGTACTTTCCCTCAGAGACGGCATTAAAGAAGAATCAAAGTGACATCTGGTTCTGCCGCATGGCTCTGAACAGTGAATGTTAGGGCAATATTTCGGTCCCTGTGCAACTTGACTGCACAGTGCTGGTGCTTGGTACTGCCAAAGAAATGCACCAGAATCCCCATCTAACCCTGTCCTTGTAGTTAGCAACAAGTGTTTGAGTCAGGTTACTGTTGGGTGTCTCTCAATGAAATGTTCAAGAAGCTCTGTTGATATTTGTATGCATGCTCCGGGATCTCACCCATCACAACAGCCAACCTAGACTCTTCTGCAATCCGCTGCATTGAGTCCATGACTTGAGAATTCCATCCGGACAGCTGGGCTCAATCGTCCGTAACTGTGTGCGTGGAGCCCCTGTCATCTTTCATGTATCCAGCATCTAGATTTACAATTCAGCAATTAACCAATTGAATCATTACCTAACTACCCACGTGTGCAGAGTCCGACATTAAGGATTTTCAGGTTAATGAATCACTAAGGAATTGTTTTTAATGCAGATGATTTGCCTTTGCAAAAAACTGAGAAAACCAAGCAAAGGAAACTTAAATACACTACAGAAAACACTGGGGCCAAATACTGCTTTTCCCCTTTATTTCCACACCAGGATAGAGCTAGCCTGCACTGGCAAAGCCATTCTCAGCCAAGATGAGGGACCAGTCCAGGACCTCAGCCACAAGCCCACCCTTCCTCCTAGAAGAGATGACACAAGCCTTTGAAACACTGGAATTTTGAAGACACCCGTATAAAATTATTTTTGCTTCAGGAAGCCGAGGTCTATGTTTTTCCTGGAATAATTGCTCCCCCGGATGTGTTAGTAAAAGAAAAACCAGGTTTTAGCAGCCGCGATCACATCTGCAGTGATGGTGAGCCAAGAGCATGGGGCATTGGCAGAGGACTCGGCAACCCACATCTTACTTCTCTCCGATCCTCAAGCCATAAATAGCCTGCTGCACATATTTGCACAATAAAGTAGGTTAGAGCATAAAAATTAAAGCAGTGAAAGCCTCAGGCCTGGGACCCGGGCCGTGACTGTGGGCAGCAGAAGCAAATATCCAACTTGTGTTGGACGGGACACTGAGGCTGGTTTAGATCTCACTGGACTGGAATTTCTTGGAGTTCGCTGTGACCTGATGGAGTCATTGCATCCATATCCTACTGCTATAAATGTGCCTTTTGTAAATGGACTAAAATAGGTAACCCAGTAGAACTTGGGGTGCCTCTACGGTGCAGGATTCTTTCGGCAGCGCGCAATGTCCAGACAGATGTTACTCTGCCCCACCGGCGTGGGTATAAATAGCAGTGTAGACAGTGAGGCGTGGATTAAGCCTGAAGCATGTGAGTAAGTACCCTACTGGCCTGGGCCATGCCTCCTGACTACACTGCTAGTTTTAGCTGTGTAGTGTCCTGCTGCCCTGCTACTGCAACCATTCCCCTCCGCAGGAAAAGACTCCAGCACCCCGGGTGACGGGGCCGTGGGGAAAAGCTACCAGCTCCCCACTGCTGGAGCCCTTCTCCGCTGCAGTGAAAGGCTCTGCTAGTGGGAAGGCAGCAGAGAAAGTCTACCACCCCTCTGCCAGACACTTTCCTTGCCTCCGTGAAAAGCTCCAGCAATGGGCATTCACTTAAGTCTCTCCCCTCTGCCAGAGCCTTTCACTGAGACGTGTAGCTACACACTGCAGCGTGGACACAGTGCGCTTTCCACTGCGGACAATCCATCACCAAACGTGTGTCTAGTGTAGACATAGCCTTAGCACGCCATGAGTGTGCCTCTTTTATATTCACATCGTATAGACAGAGAAGTTAGATATATAATCTTGTTGGAAGACTGCAATGTAAGACACTTTATTTCTTAGACTTTAGAATGATGACACACCAAACCCAAAAACTGAGAGAAAACAACCTGCTCCCTAAGGCAGAGAGAAAGGCACAACTCACCCCATCTTGCTTTAAGAATAACCTTAACTGGAAAGACCCAAACTAAAAATAAACACCTTCAGAGTGAGGTATGGAAATTCATAGCTAAGACAGACAAACAACCTTAACTCTGCCCTACAGTGGCATTATGCAATAACCATGCAATCATGACAGATGCATTTCAATGCATGTGGTCCCAAATTAGATTAAACTGATTTTTAAAGCCCCCTTTGAATTTTTTTCATATCTTTTCCTCATGTCTCACTACAAGACAGAGGTAAGGCAGTTTCTTTTAAAAAACTACTCATTGTGTCAGATCTACTGAAGACTTTACTTCTCGGCCAGTTTTTGTGTAGATATATAGTACCTGAGATCATTTCAGACCAAAAATTATGTCTGACATCAGCTGTTAAATTTCTTAAAGCACCCACTTCTTAGTTCAGTTTTCATTCGTAAACCAATTAACAGTTACTTGTAAATTCTCAGAAAATTTTTTCTATCCTCAAAGTGATACACTGTTCAGGCATAATAGAGATTGAATTCCTGTTTTAAGGGTGAAACTGAACTCAAACATAACATGAAGTTGTGACCAACACTTTCATAATTTAAAAAAAACAAACAACTTTTTCATACAAACTCACTGACATACCCTACATGGCAAGTTTTACCCACACTTGTATCATTTATGGCTAAGTTTACATCCCTTAATACTGGGCTTATAATGGAAATAAAATATATACAATAATATTTTATTAAGGGTATGAATTTGCTCTCCATCCCAATGTAACCATTGACCTCTGTGCTCAGTAAAATCAGGTAGTGAGCTGTGAAGTGTTTCTTCAGTCACTTAGAAAGCTTGCTTGAAATAAACATCAAACAAATGGGATTTGTATTTAAATTCTTCAGTTTGTCTGCATACCTAGCTGCTCCTTTAGAAGACAAGTCTGCATTCTCCAGACACACACATGAGACCAATATTCACCAGGACTAGTTTAGTATTAACCTTCATGAAAGGTGATGCTCCTGACTGCTGATATTAATAAGGGGTGTACCAAATTAATAAGCACAAAATAATCCTGTTCACCTTGCCAGACGCTGGATCTTCTGGGAATAACACTCCAGTCCAAATGAGGGGCACTAGCGGTTCCTACTTGTGCATTGCAGAAACTCAAGCAGTACGCTTTTCCCATGAAACCTTTATTGCCTAACTGTGGGCGTGTCTATGCTGCAGTCAGAGGTGTGACAGCAGCACCTGTAACCATACCTGAGCTAGCTTTGATCAAGCCAGCTCCAATAACAATACCAGGGAAACCATGGCAGCATAGGCTAGTTGCTCGAGTAGACACTCAGGGTCCTGGGTGGGCTTGGACAACCTGGTCTGCTGCCCTTGGCAGTAGCTAGATCAAAGCTAGCTGGGGAGCATCAACATGTGCTGAGCTCGCATTGCTGACTGCAGCGCAGCTCCAACATGCAAAGCTGGAGCCCCTTATGCAGGGAAGATCATCCAGAGATACCCCAGAAGAGCAGATAACAGCCACATGCCTCTCTGAAGCTGGCTAGACCCCAGCTAGCACAAGAACATCCCCTTCCTTGGTCCTCCTTCTGCCATTGACAATATCACACCCACAAGGCAGTGCTGAATCTGCCTGTAGACCTCAAAGGAATGTGTCATATTTGTTTCGATATAAGTGAGCCCAATTCGGGCAAAATCAATCCAAGCAAGCTATCCAGTGACATCATGAGCTAACTGATGTGGGGATTGGTACTGGCACCTTTCACCTCTCCACCTCCTGGCCCAGATCAGCCGTGAGTATAAGTCATTGTTCTGTGAAGGCTGGCCGGTGGCCTTTGTGAAATGAGTTGGATGATCTCAGTCTCTTGGCCTTGTGTCCAAGTCACTCAGAACATCCCCCCTGACTGGCCTTCTTCATGGCATTCTCAGCAGCAGAGAGGTCAAGGGAGCTCTGGAGACAGAGCGATTTCTAGAAGCGGCTGCTCCAGGTCAGGACTGAGACACACTGGCCAGGCATCATGTGACGTTTGCACCGTCGCTGTCCAAGATGCACTGGTCCTATGGATTAGCACAATAACTCACCGCCTGGCCTCTGCTATCAATCTGAACTTTCCTGAGCACTAAATTCAGTGTTAAGCACACAGCCAAGCTGTGGTCCTCATTTATAAAGTGGTTTCTTTTGCAAGCTTCCCAAAGTTGTCATTATTTATTATGTGTTAAGCACGAACAGTATGTTTCATGGTGCACAAAAAGGACACTGCAGATGCTCTGCTGAAACGGAGTATCAAATGGAAGAGCCTTCCCTTCCTAATCACACACCGCTGCTCATGTTAAAACACAATAATGTGGGAGTTTCCTTCAGCTCTGGGGCTAAAGATTTGCAGACCGAAGGGCTACTGTGGCCAGTGGCTGCTTTGTCTGTGGCAGAAGAAAGGTCTTAAGAGCTGAGAAACTTGATAGCAATGTCGGAAACAGGGAGATATGACAACACCACAATCTGAACACACTAGTGAAGCCTGGGTGGTTGGTTTTTCCACCTGTTCTTCTCCATGGTTGCATGGACCCCACAGACCTCCACATATGCTAAAAATAGTCCTTTTCAAAGTGCACTGGAGAAACAGGGTCATAGCTGGCAAATCTCTTCTTCAAAATACTTTACACACAAACGTAGACTCCCTGAATCTACCCACTGAGTGCTGGGCAACCCATTTATGGCTGGGTGTTACCTGTGTTGTGTCTAAGCTACCTACCCCCTGAGTAGCTAAGCTTCAGACAAAAATCATCGAAATGTAGGGCTGGATCGAACCTCGAGCACTGAGGCCTGACCAAGTAAACCCAGATCATCCCTGGCAGGGGTTTGTCCAACCTGTTCTTTAAAACCTCCAGTGGTGGGGATTCCACAACCTCCCTTAGAAGCCTGTTCCAGAGCTTAACTACACTTCTCATTACGTTCAAGATTAGGAAAATCTTTCTAAGTCTCCCATGCTGCAAATTGTCCTACTTTCAGTGGACATGGAGAACAACTGATCACTGTCCTCTTTATAACAGCCCAGTCTTCAGATATCAGATCCTCCCTCGGTCTTCTTTTCTCAAGACTAAATGTGTCCAGTATTTTTAAGTTTCAGAGTAGCAGCTGTGTTAGTCTGTATTCGCAAAAAGAAAAAGAGTACTTGTGGCACCTTAGAGACTAATTTGTTAGTCACAAGTACTCAGTTTTTTTAACCTTTCCTCACAGCTCAAGTTTTCTAAACCTTTGATCATTTTTGTTACTCTTCTCTGGACTTTCTCCAATTTATCCACACCTTTCGAGTGTGGAGTGGTGCCCAGAACTGGAAACAGCACTCCAGCTGAGGCCTAACCAGGGCTGAGTAGAGCGGGACAGTTACCGCCTGTGTCTTACACGCAACACTCCTGTTAACACACGCTAGGATGATATTAGCCTTTTTTGCAGCTGCAACACAATGTTGACTCCTATTTAATTTGTGAGCCACTGTAACCCCACAGATCCTCTCAGTAGTACTACTGCCTAGCCAGCTAGTCCCTGCTTTGTAGCTGTGCATTTGATTTTTCCTCTCTGAGTTAATTAATCGAAGATCACAGAGGATTATGGGGCTACAGATGGGTACCACTGTTTCCCAGCAAGAATCACTGAACTTCAAACCCTCACTGGGACCATGCAGGGCCAGATTTTCACAAGCATTTAGCACTCAGCCTCTCCCACTGAGAGCAATGGGGAGCACTGAGCTCCTGGGGAAATCTCGCCCATGAATGCGACGGGAATATGCTGCTGGTGATGGCTATCTGGGCACTGTTAAGCTCTCTCTGCCCGCTCTCTTCCGTGCCCCCAGGTGGCTCCTGCCTCAGGCACCTACAAGCCCCTTCTCCAAGCCATATGCTGCCGGGAGCATAGATTCATAGTTTTCAAGGCCAGAAGGGACCATTGTGATCATCCAGTCTGATCTTCTTGCACGGCATGGGGCAGAGAACTCCATGCAGAGATTCCTGCCTCTCCATATCTGCTCATAGGCAGAACATGCATCTAACCCCAAAACATGTTCTCCTTGCTTGCTCCAGCACCAGCTTCCACCCTCATCTAGACACGCACCAAGGACTGTGCAGAAAGGAAGTGAAAGCGTTAAAGCCCAGCAAGAGACTTTGCCACCAGCTGGCACCAGGTGTGCCCAGCTGGTGAGTAAAGGGCAGGCTCGAGTTCCATGCCAAATGGCCAACAAGCCCTGTCTGTCTTAATCTCAGCTGTTTGGCTAATTGACCAGATATAGAGACTCATCAGTGCAATTGTGCTCGACTATCCCACGGGACTGACTCATTACCGTAAGGTAAATTAAACTGCCCGGGCTGTTCTTTGAGACTGGTAACCATTAGACTCTTTGTTAGTTGCACCAAGACAACAACTCCAGTTTAAACCTCCCTGTTTAGTCCAGGAAAAAAAGATACATTATGCTTGAGAGTTAAGCCACTGTATCTGTCCAATTACTACATTACAGATGAAGATAACACACCAATGCCATCAGCTGTAGCCTTGGGAGCTGTGGTTGTACTTAGAATCTCAGGGTTGGAAGGGACCTCAGGAGGTCATCTAGTCCAACCCTCTGCTCAAAGCAGGACCAATCCCCAATTTTTGCCCCAGATCCCTAAATGGCCCCATCAAGGATTGAACTCACACTCCTGGGTTTAGCAGGCCAATGCTCAAATCACTAAGTTATCCCTCCTCTCCTTGCACTCCTGTCAAGGCACTGTCCCAATGCAGGAAGCCAACTACTTTTTCAATGGGACGCGGACAATGTTACACTATACTTGGAGCACTTGTGTGTTCTTATGAGTCACAGATTAGGTGTCTGAGAGGAGTCTTATGTTCTGAGGTATTGCTGATAAAGTATAATACATGGCAATAGTACAACAGATAGACTTCACATTAGCTAGGCACTTTGCTTTTTTAAATTTCTGTCCATTATAGAAAAATTGTCTGTTGACTCAGTAAATATTTTCTTTTAATATCACCAGGTTGAGAAATTCATGCTCAGTTAAATTCCATCATGTTTCCCTAATCAAACAGCAGGATACCACGTAAAGCTGCAAGTGATCTAAGCTGAGCTCTTTATTACTGATGTGCACTTGGAAATTAAGATAAAAAATAACTCATGGAAAATTACAGAGCCATAAATACTCTGGATTTATTTACTGAGCATGATGTGTATCAGTTAGTTGCTCTAGCAGAAATGATTTCTGTAAGCTCATCTCTATCTTCCCAATATCAGCCTCATGTGTGAATGGCTTCCATATGTGCGGCAAGCAACAAGCAGCTGGCAACTGGAACTAGTTTTTCTCTGGGATCCAAATTTTATAAATGCAAAACTAAAATAATAAACAAATGTCATCTAATAGTTTTTTGGGGATGTGGCAAGAGTCTGATATATCAGGGCTTTCATAACATATTCGGTACTTTTTGGAAGTTTATTTAATGCCATTATTTATTTATTTATTTGTTTAGATGTTCCATTTATACAGTGCACATGTATCTCTGTAATTCCAGGAACACAAAAATAGCTTTAATAACACCCATCATAATAATGCTGTGTTACCCCTTTTAACCCAGGCCAGCAGCCAATATGCAGGGCCTTGTGGGTTGTTTCTGTTTAGAGGAGAGATTGCTGGTGGAGTCAGGTATCTCTTTGAGGCAATCCAGGGCATTCACAAAGAATGTACACAGTACTGTTTCCTGGAATGCAGCAAGCATCAAACAGGAGATAGTTTCTTTCCTTGCAGTCCCAAGCCTCTGTCCAGCCAAAAGCTCTCTGTCTGTCTTAGCTTTTTTCTCGGGGTCATGCTACCAATGCTTCTCTGGTTGTCTCTAGGGCTTTCTTGCTGCCTTCTCTGTCTGTTTCTGTGGAGTTTTGCCCCTTCTCGCTCACACCCAGCCCCCTGTGTTTATATTCAGACTTGAGGGAAAACCCCTCAAACCACATGGTTCAGCTCCTACTCCAGCCTTGCATGTGGCCTCTGTCTTGGATGGGGGCTCCTATAGCTTCAGCTATTTATTCCATAAAGGAGCAAAATTTCTTCTGACATTTATCTGGAATCACAGGTGACTGGCATGCCCACCAGTTTCCACAAGGTTCCTCCCAGCCCCTCGGATAACGCCTGCATCTCCAATGATTAGGTTTAAGCTTCCTAGTTTGGTCTTATATAACTTCACCTCAGTATCTTCAGTACTTCTGTAGTCTGAGTCCTGCAAATACTGAAGTAACTATCTCTAGCTCCTCCACATTTCCTCAGCCAGCCAGCACCTACTCTGTCCTAGCCAGACTGAGTTAAAGCCAGATAGCTGTCTTCCAAACCCCAATATGAACCAGACCCCTGGAAAGCCACATGACAGGAGCATCTGGGTCCGATCAAACGGAGCTGTAGCACCGAGTGCAGCATCATGATGATGGCATTGGATGGTGGCATTTGCAGAGCACACAGCGTTTGGGCTGGCAGGCCAGAACCTAGGGGCACCCTGCACAAAAGAACCTTGGGGCAGATGAGAGACCACCCAGAGGTACTGTGAGGATGCACTCCGAGAGAAAAGAAAACCACCATTTATCCTGCAACACAGCAACAGCAACACGGGGCCAGCAGAGATCTAAAGTCGCCATGGATGCTTGTAGCCCGATTCTCCATTGTTACCATGGCTTTAGGATGGTGTGATTCCATTGGCTTGGGAAATTGAGGAGACAGCCCAGTCCCTGGTGTTTGTGCATCACCAGGAACATCAACCGGTGACGCTGGTAATCTCAGCAGCATGCCCTAGCTTAATACCGGGCTGAAAAGGGTCCATGGAAGCTACCTCCTCACAACTCCCTCAGGAAGGGCTAGTTCGAGAGAGGACAATAACGGGCTATGAGGATCAGGAGATGGAAGGACACATTCTCAGCTAGTGAGAATTAGCACAGCTCCGTTGACTTCAGTTGAGTCGCTCCACTTTGCACCCGCTGCAAATCTAATCTGGCTCTTGGAGCAAGGGCATTCAATTGCTTTAGAGTGCTTTCTACCCTTGTCTATCCTCTTATCACACCCCTTTTTCGCCACCCCATTCATCGTGTCCTTCCTTCTCTTTTCCTCCTGCCCTGTTCCTGGTCCCTTCTCTACCTCTCGTCAGTTTCTTTCATCTCCAGCATATTCTCAGTGTTGCCTCTCCCCTCCTTTCACTGCTGCCTGCTACAACTCTTCCGCATCCAACTCCTCCACCTCTTACTCTCCATTACCAATTCTGTTCCTCTTGTCCCCATTGTAGACAGATACTACCTTCACCCTCCCTTGATGGCCAGGACATTAAATCATCCATTCTCCTCTGCAATACTGCTGCCTTCATCCCTCCTTCAGGAACCTCATCTCCTTCACTTCCATTGTCTGTCTCTCTGACTCACATGACTTCAAGTCCCTTCGATTCCTTGCCTCTCCTTTGGATGGACACCATCGTATCTATTCAAATGAAGTCATACTTGACTCTTTCCACTGCCCTTGTCCATTACTTTTTCCTCTGCACTCCACTAATCAGCTCGTCTTTTAAAATCTGATTGGCTATCTGTCAATGAGTGAGCTAAGGTGGGGGAGGGGATATCTTTTATTGGACTAACTTCTGTCGGTGAGAGAGACAAGCTTCTGAGCCACACAGAGCTCTTCTTCAGAACTGGGCAAGCTACTCAGAGTGTCACAGCTAAATGCAAGGTGGAACAGATAATGCAGCATAAGTAGTTAGCACATATTATAACAGACCATTCAAGGGGAAGTGGCCCCATAATACATCTGCAGTCACAGGACAACAAAGGGGAGTTAGCAGGTTACAAATTGTTGTAATAAACCATAAATACAGCATCTTTGTTAAGTCAATGATTTGTAAAGTCTAGCAAAGTTATGAATTTAAGCTCCCAGGCTTGTCTTTTGAAAGTGTTGTTCAGGTTTCCTTTGAGGATGAGGACTAAGAAGTCAGATATGGAGTGATCCTGCTGTGAAAAGTGTTTGCCCACAGGTGGTTTTGTCTTTTATCATTTTTTTCTATGACTTCATTCCAGAGTGCAGTGATTGTCTGGTTTCCCCCACATAGTTGTTGTTGGGGCATTTAGAGCACTGGATGAGGTACAGCACTAATAGGCTTGTGTGGGCATCTTGGAAGATATGTTGTGGGGCGTGTGGATCATTGTATTAGCAGAGGTATGTCTACAGGTCTTCATCTGTTGCTCTGGCAGGGCCTGGTGCTGCTTTGAGTTAGTGCATCCTCGTCTGAGAGGAGCTTGCTTCTGATGATGAGCTTGGAGAGGGTAGGAGGAGTTGTTTGAAGGCCAGAAGAGTGAGCTGTCACTCAGACATTCCCTTCCTACTGCCAGCCAGCATTTCCAATGAAATTCACACCCAAGTATCCAAATCTCAAGCATCTGCACTCACCCTCCAAAAAATAATCATAAGATTGGCTTTAAAATCATGAGGTTATTTAACAAAATAACTTGCACTGTTGGAGGGTCCTGGTGTATGTGTCTTCTCATGTTTGGGGGGGCCACCCCCAATTAGAGTGTGCTCCCTTCAGGTTCAAAATTCCAACTTACACATACTCAAAACGCACACGCAAAAATGCTGCATCTCCCCCGGCTGCAAGGCTCAGCCTTCCACTTGCCCTCTCCTAATCCCCTCTGCCATTCTGCCCTTCATTCCCCAAGTCTCATGCTCTCTCCATGCTCCTTCACAGTTGCTTGTCTCTCACTTGCCCCTAACTTCACCTGCCCCTATATTTCCCCTCCTTTCCTCTGACACTTCCCTGGGCTGCACCCATCCCTCTCCTGGACCTCATATTCCCTTCAAGCTCCTCAATATTCCTTCTGCAAATCCCAATTCTCCTGTCCCCTCACAGTGTCCTATCCAGTTTCCCAACCATGGAGCTTAGAGGGCAGCCATCTTCCTTGAGGGCAGCCTGGCTTTGGTCCCCATGGAAACAATGGGAGATAGTGGCCATCTTTACTAGGAGAGTTTTACAGTCACCTCCAAATACTGTTGTGAAATGTTGATCACTTCAGCGAAGGCCAGATGACTCCAGCCCTATGGAAAGCCATGGGCGATGGAAGCCATTTTGAGGTAGGGGGAATATTGCGAGAGAAGCCCCCAAATCATGAATGTCTTTAAAATGAAACCTTCCTGTCGCACGACACGTGTGTTGAAGGCTGTGTGGTCCTCTTTTGGATTTTGTACTTTTTCTTTGTATTTTGAGATTATTTAAAAACTTTTCAACAGAACATATGCAGGCCCCAGAAGGAAATGTACAAAAATGCATGCGTCCCTTCGAGGGGGCTGGACACCAGTGAGCTAGCAGGGTAATCAGACGTAGAGAGAGTGTGAATGATGCTTCTGCCACAGTGTTCAGGGCAGCACTAGGTATAGTCAATGTAATGCACCTGCTGAGCATCCCTTTGGGTTCCCATGTGCAGAATGTGACCAAAGCAGGCACATTCTCCCAGAGCAGAGAGCTCCCTGACTGTCTTTGTCTGACAGCTTGAAAACATCTAGCCAGAGCACAAGCCATGTGAAGCCTTCCAGCTCTCCTGAAGAGGTGACACGCTGTTAATGATAAACTCATTACACCTTCTACTCCCATCCATGTATACGGCCCCAGATCTCAGGAATCTCTTTGTTTTACTGGAGTGAGTTTAAAAGCAAGCATAGTTAGCTAGCCATTCTCATCCAGGAGGCAGAAGTCATCAGTAGTCTATTAACTTGGACTAAAGGGCAGAATAACTTGTATCAAACTCCTCTGTCCCCCTGTGAAAGAGGGTTATAGTCTTGTGCAGCCTGTGGGACAGACCCCAGCCACTGCAGCTGCTGCTACTGATGGTTTGGCAACAAGAGAGCTCTTCTGGGGAATATTGTGTGTACATGGTGGCTGTGCTTTGGAGTCAGCCAGTCTGGAATCCCAGCAGCCAGAGGAAGTCATTCCCACTCTTTCGGGGAAGTCAGCATCGCAGCTGTGCAGAGCTAGTCTGCTGTTTATCTGGAGAACTGAACATGTGAACTGCTCTATAAATATTAGCCGTGGTGTTGATTTTTCCTGGACAGGAAGAAGAGAAAAGCTGCCTGAGGACAGAAGGAAGCAACACAGACTAGAGCTGTTCTGAGCCCAGGTGTCTGATCAGAAAGTAGAGACAGCTCTTCATGGGAGAGAGGAGAGAGGGTTGGTGAAAGAAACCAAGGAAATCAAAAATGAGAGCTAAGCTGCTGAGATGCTGGAGAAAGGGACAGGGAGATGCGGTTGGGACTGAGCTGAAAGGCGTCCAGGTTAATTCAAGGAAAAGAAATGCATCCGATGAAGTGAGCTGTAGCTCACGAAAGCTTATGCTCTAATAAATTTGTTAGTCTCTAAGGTGCCACAAGTACTCCTTTTCTTTTTTCAAGGAAAAGAGAGACACTTTGGGCCAGGACCTGCCAGGAACGCGACATCCCTACACGGTGCTCTCAAGCCAGTGGATGATTCCCCTGGCCTAAGAGGATGCTCCAGAGGCAGCTCCCGTAGTGGGTACATTCCCGTCCTGCCCTTTCCCAACCCTGACGCACCTTCCCCCATCTTTGCTGTGGAGGCACAAAAGGCACAGAGCTGGATTCCTCAGCTGTTAAAGGGCTCGTTAAAGTCCCTTTGGGCCACTGTGGCATTGCAAAGGGACCTTAACCAGAACCCAGGATCTGGTTCTTTTTACTGACACTGGGGAAAGGACCCTTAAAAGAATTTCTTTCACTCATCTTAGAAACTTGAAAGGGAATAGGAACTGCCCAAGGTCCTTTCCACACTGTTCCTGTTAAGTAAACCCAACACATTTCAGTACACTTCCACGAGCCAAGTAAAACAGATTTTAAAAATTCCACATGACACCATGCAGGAAGAGAGTTTATAGAACAGCACATTTCCCTAAAGGGCTCATAATTAGACTAATAAATGACATGATTTTATTGACCTGGGTCCTTCTATGTGCTGCATTAACATGTCAGTAGTAGCCACTCTGAAATTTGTCCATTTTAACTCCATTTTTTACACAAACAAGCAAGTGCAGAGTAAAAGGCAGGATTCATAGAATAGAATCAGAGAATCATATGACTGGAAGGGACCTTAAGAGGTCTTCTAGTCCAGTCCCCAGCACTGTAGGTATGGTTTACATAGCAGACAATTTGAAATGCTCATGCAAAACACTGATAACAGTATTTTAAACAATAAACAGCCCATGATTAATGGAGGAAGATCCTTTGCCTAGAAACCTGGACCCCGCAGGCCCCACATACACACAACTTTTACTGAACTCAGTGGGAATTCCACATGCAGAGGTCATGCAAGACTGGGCCACCAGTGATTATTAACTCAGTTTCTAAAACAACAAGCATTGACAATAGCTAACTGTGCGCAGAGCACAGAGCATGCCGTGCTTCAAGTGTTTACCTTACAAAAGTGGAAAATAGCAAATCTAAATCAACCAAATGGAGAGAGAACAGATCCTGTCACTTAATCTTTAGAACCTCCTGTATTCTATGTCTCGTTTGCGATGCGTATTACTGCTGGGATAAATTAAAACAAGTCCAAGATATAAACAATGGGGTTTCCTTTGATAGTTATTTAGTGCAAAAATGTTCAAGACCAAGGAATGGAAAGGAAGAGAAAAGATCCCGTAATTGTACAATTACAATAGTTCAAGAAAATTCTGTTTGTTTGACAGAAAGAATGACACACTGGATCAGATTCATCCCTGGTGCAATTCCACTGAAGTCAACTAAACTACATCAGAGAAGAATTTGGCCCCTTATTTTTATGGCCTTTCCTCAACAATCCCCATCGTGGAGGGAACTCATGGATGCAGGTCCTGACTGCAGAGGAATTTGAATCCTTCCTCTATATAAGGAGCATATTTCCTGCCAACAGATAATTTTGAACCAGACACATATATGAAACCAAGATTAATGTGCCTGTGAAAATAACACATTTAAATAACCCATAGGTGCAAAATCATCTTAAAAAATAACTGACTGATCTGACACAAACCTTGGGCTCGTGGGGTTTGAGCATTTTAGAAGACAGAGAACTAAGACACATTCAAGTTTAATGTATCTCCTCTCCTGCTTGACTTTACCTCTAGAGAGCCCCATGATAGATTGTGTGTACTGAGTGATATGGCCATGGACCCTTTCAGTGCCGTGATGGTGGGGCACACACATTTTCCACAAGCCCTTATTGCTCTGGGCCCAGGGTATAAACAGCCTTTCCCTACAAACAATTCACAGCTTCTCTCTTTCCAGCAGACATGGCAGGCTAGGAACTGCTCCCCTCTTTCTCTGTGCAGGGCAGTGTGCCGCCATTTTCCTATGCACAGCTACTGAATATAGGTAGTGTCACGTGGCCTTCGTTTTGTTTTCTTACAACATCACCTTGAAATGTAGATTATGCCTGTTCTGACCTTCTGGCAGACCTGACACTGAAAATACAAGAGTTGAAGGTGGCAGAGTGAAAGGAGTTGGCCCTCTTGCTATCCTTTCAGTGTGTTTTCCAAACACTTCCCAGTCCAAGCTGAGTAGCACTGGGCAAAGAGACACGCCAGCCATCAGCTCCATTTCGGATGTTGGTAGAAGAATTTTTCCGCGAACGTTAGATGCTAGCCAAACTTTAACGGCCCCAAGTGAGTCACATTTTGCTTCAGAGGTTTGGCTGAGCAGGACACTGTGGCTAGCAAGCTAAGCTCTTGGATTGTGGTTCCTTCGGGGGAAACCAGAGCCAATGCAGAGGGATCATTTCTGCAACAGCAGAATCATTTCCATCTGACGCTTTCATAGGCCAAAAAATGTTAAAGGTTAGGATTTGAAGGGAAATTTTCTTCCCAGCACAGTCCTAGTTCCTGTGATGTGTTGAGCAGTTCAGGCAAATTTCCTGATCTGACAAAAACTTCCCAAGTTCTCCAGCCAGAATGAAGTGATTCCCCTGGTCTGGTGAGACAAGACAGCACGGCGCTTTCGTCTCCCCATAGCTGCACCTGGGTGCCCTGAGATAGCCGGAACCTGCTTACAACTCTCCAGGGTGGGGACCCTTATGCTAGTCCTGGGGAGCCTCTGACAAATCCTGTAGCCTGCTTGCCCTCGGGAAAGCAAAGGATGCACCTCAGCCAAATTTAGAGGCCACAGGTCCAGGCTCAGTGTTCCACTTTGGAAGCATAAAGGGGCCATGTAAGTGATGGAACCAGCCCCAAAGAAGAATCTGATCTCCCCTCCTAGCGTGGGTTTATTTTGGATCTCCTGGCAGATCAGGCAATGTTTACGGTTAGCTCTCCAGGGAGAACCTCTGATCCAGGAGAGATGGTTAAAATGGACATTAGCCCATGCAGAAGCAACTCCACAGTCTAACAAACATCCCTCAGGCTAGACTGTGGAGCTAGTAACTTCTCTGGAGTCTGTAAATATCCCATCAGCTAAGGACAACCACATTTTAAAACCAAAGCAATAGCTAATGGTAGGTCTGAATCTGCCACCCTTGCTCATGCTGATCACAAGCAGCCCCACTGATTTTAATGGGACTGTTTATGGAGTAAGGTATCACCCCCCAAGAGCCAAATTCTCTGCTTGTGTAATTCAGCACAGCTCCATTGACCTCACTGGTGTTACTTCAGTTGTCCAACTTCTGAGAATCTGGCCCACTGTGAGCCAGAGTGGCAGAATCAGGCCCTAAAATAGCAAATGAAAACGGGCAAAAGCCACAGCTTTCAAGTGATATCGCTTCTGAGAGAGCCCTGAAGATGGGACAGCTGTAGAAAATGTTGCTCCTATCTCTTGGCTAAGTGTGATTGGGCAGGTGGCCATGTCTTCCAGTAGGGAGGCCCTGGCTGGGGAGTGGAGTTGGACATGACTCTCCCCATGAGGAGGAGATAGTGTCCTCAGAGCTGGCTGGAGTCTTAGTCTGTCCATGAGACCAGGGGTTCCAGTGAACATCTGTCATTAAAAACCCCAAGGTTTTCAGGTCTGGGTGCTAGTTTGTGCCGGTTCCCCATTTTCTGATGAATGCTGAAAAAATACGTGGCCTACCATGCAACAGGCATTTGGATTGGCATCAGTTAATTTGCGCTACTGTTGTCTGACAGCGGGGATGTTGGTCAGGATGCCACGGTCATCGCATCCTCACCAGTCCCAACAATTATCCAAAATATTTGTTAATAGGGTTAGTCACTCAGTACCATGACCCCTCCTTTTCTTCTTCCCTCCAAACACACACGTGCAATTCATGTGACATGAGCTGTTCTTGGAGATTTCAGACTGTGGTCTTCTGAGCTACAGGTGAGTCTTTGTTGCTCTGGGACGCCTGTTGCATTGGATAGTCTGCTTGCCTCAGTGAGGCCTCAGATTGGAGTTTAAGCATCACACCACACTCTGCATTCAGCGGCGTATTAACGCCTAGGCCGACAAAGCCAAGAGCAATTTGCAAGAGCGGCAAATTTATAATAGCAGCCAGAGGCTGCTTTCTCCGGTGCCGGTTTGTGCCCTCCGCTCCCGGCCCTGCCCCAACTCCATCCCTTCCCCGCCCCCTCCCTGTCCCTATTGGTCCCCTTCCCCAAATCCCCACCTCAGCCCCGTCTCCTCTCCTGAGCGCGACGCGTTCCCCGCCTTTCCCCCTCCTTCGCGAAGCTGTTTCGTGCACAAGCCCTGGCAGGGAGCGGGGAGAAGCTGGACCCGGTGGCGCGCTCAGGGGAGGAGGCGGAGGTGAGCGGGCAGGGATGGGAGGCGCAGCAATTATTTCTGGGCCTAGGGGCGTCAAAATCATTAATCTGCCACTGTCCGCATTCCGCAAAGGGCAGGAGTTTCACTAAGTCCCCCACATTAAGCCATACAGGATCCTTAACGGGCCCATTCATTGTATGTTTACTGGAGATCAGACCTCTTTTATTGACAATATTTTTCATGAGCTCCTTTCCACTGCTGTCCAGTGCTCTGAACTGAGTAACGACTTCTCTACCAGGATGGGAGCCCAGTGCCCTGTGGAACCAGAGCAGAAGGAGCTTAAGGAGAAAAACAGTCACTGCAAGTCTTACCAGGAGCTCTAGAATCCTATGCAGTTTGAACCAGCTACAGAGACTTCCAGGATCTTACTCTGCTGAGCCGGGTTGGGTTGGTAACAAAAGGGTTGTGGATCTGCTACTGGCGTGGTGCCTGTTATAACACAGATAGGGTAACCATTGAACTAACAGTGGTACTTTCTGTTCCATCTGGGTCCTTACGCTGCACCCACTCCCAGAGTAGCTGAGCACTTCCAGAAGAGGATTATCAGCATGATTAGCATCTGCAAGGCCTGGGTCACTCCTTTGCCCTTCCTCTTTCCAGGGAAATAATTATGTGAGATTTGTTCTCTATTTTATTTATTATTTGTTTTTTGCCTGCTGTGCTCTGAGGTTTGATTAGCAAAGGCAGGTGGAAGAACAGTGTTTTGGAGTTGGAATGGCAGGTAGTGAGGTTTGAGGTCATTTATAGATCCTGCAGGGTTCGCTCTTCAGCCTTACCATGACCCCATGGAAAACTTTGTCTCCTGCACAAGCGTGGCACTTATGTGAATCCTGCCGGTCAGTCAGGCTCTCGTCCTCAGTGGGAGTGAGTCACTGTAGCTCCATTAATCCAGATACAACAATTCACACCAACTAGAGTCGGCCCTCGGAGTTTAGAAAGGGCCTTGTGCTGATTTAGGGAAAAACACAAAATTATAAACAAAAGCAAAACTCTAGTAACAGTCCATAAATGCAAGTGAAATGGCTCTCTACTACTCAGAAATTGGAGTCACTATTTATATTGAAAATGGGATCCTTCGGCGTTAGTACCATGGGCATGATCCAAAAGCCATTACAATCAATGGAGAGACTCCTGATAGCTCAAGCAGGCTTTATACTGGGCTCAGGACCTCACTTGTGGGTGTTTTCCAAGGGATGCTGTAAAATCACAAACTCCTTTAAGTCACATTCCAAATTTAAATAATAGGCTTTGGGTCTATCTGGGAGCCCTTGGATCTGACTGCAGTCTCACGGCAGCATTTGTTGTTCCTGTGTATATGGCACCCAGAGACAGCCAGTGGGGCTTTTGTTAGGTATATTTCACAGGAAATATTCTTTCTTAAGCCTGTTAATTTATTTTTATTGTAAAGCTTTTCAGCAACTTCATGGTGTACCCCTTGACTGAATCACAAAATAGTAATTCCATGGAGACCAAGAAGATCTCATAGACTTACAAAGGGACTTAATAAAAGGAGATAAAGCCAAGACCCTTTCAAATGCATGCTTTGGTTCTTGGAAAGAAATGTTCTCCATTGTTTCTTACCCTCTGAGGCTATAGCCAGTATTAAGAAGAATCTGTGGGCACCTGTGATGGTAAGTGATAACAAGCTTGTTTTTAATTCCTGTGTCATGAAAGAAAACGAACAGGTGTGCTAAGTGGCTCCGAATTAATGGATTTAGGTAGACAGGAACACAATAAAAACCCATGTTTTTCCATGAAATCGTGTTAATGAATACTAGAGTATCTGGATAGCCCAGCAACTCACTACATTAGCTGTTGCCTGATCTATTGGTTAGGGATTATTTCGAGTTTCCAATGTTACATTCCGTGGTTTGGCAGGATTCATTTGTCTCAAGATGAATCACAGTATTACAGCTAGTTTGGGAGAGAGGACCCCAGTGTATGCAGGAGAGAGACACACACTTAAGGGAGACCTTTTGAATGTGCAGTGGTTTTGTTAGCACAGTCAGCAATATCACAAACACTACAGCGCAACAAAGTACAGATAATCCAAGCATCCAGAACTTGTGCACACACACCATCCTATGTGGGGAGCCCCATAAAAGGTAAGATGATCCATGAGTAGTTCTTGGCCTTACAGGTTCCAGGAAATCTCCCAGGAGTGTGTGGGCCAAATGCCATCTTTAATCAGAGGTCAGCTAATACCCACTATGCCTAATGCATATACTGTAGAGAGTTCAGCCCCTTTTCCTTATGTGTATTTCCTCACTCTACTAATGTCAGGGTGTCTTTCTCCCACAGGCTAATAGGCATTTTACTTCAAGCTTATTAGCATATACGTAAATTAGTTACCATGGCATTCTTTTGTTTGGACATCTGCTAATGCACCTAACTTAAATGCACCTATCTAAAAGTGGTACAAACTGGCATCTTGCAGTTTCCTGTCAGCAGTTTGGCAACACTTGCTTATAACACCATTCTGTCTTGTGTTATATGACCATTTACTTGTTAGTTGCTTATGTTAAGTCTTTAGGCCTTGGGCCTTAGTTAGTTTTGCTAAACTATTATCTTTACAGGTTTGAGACCCGTAGGCTTTTGCATTACTGTGTTAATAAATACCTATACTTTATTTAGCATATGCCCATATATCTGTAGCAACATAGCAGGTTACATAGCCCACCAGGATCTTGAGCTGAATGTTCTTTGGTAAATGGAATTATTATTTATTCTTAATTGCTGTTAATTCTTAATTATTCTTATTATTAATTCTTAACTACGCTAGTAGTAGTATTATGGTCTTGTCCAAGAGTGTCTATACGGAAATGTAAACCCTGGGTTAGTGGGACTTGACCCTGGGTTTGGATGGGGCCAAGCATTCACCATCACTGGAGACCCTAGGTTTACAATTTCTCCAGCATCCACACCACAGTACACAAACCCAAGTCAAACCACCATATCCCCAGCTTCCTAGCACCCTCCTGTTGTAGTTATTGGACCTACAAAGTTACCCTAAGCTCAATTGTAAAAAGTATGTGAACGATAATAAGATGTTACAATAACCATGAAAAATAGGTCAAGTTGTTTATGAAGATGAATGTTGTAATAAGTCCATGAAAACCCAAAAAAGAAGCAGTATTAGTCCAACAAAATGGCCTACTAACGTAAGTCAAGAACTTTTGTGTGGTCATACTTGGTAAACAAGGAAATATGGGAACAAAGTTACCTCTGCCAAGTTTGGCCTTATGCAAATGGGTTTAATTGGTAGACAAAATAATAAGGATAAAATGTCATCCATTTTTCCTCCTTTTGGGGGTTCTTAAAAAGAGACTTGGGGGGAAAAATCATCTTCCCCCCAGCTCATCCCCTGGATCTGCCAGCCCTGCAACTCACCTTGACTCATCAAAAGGACTTTCTTCCTGACAGGAAGGCTGGCTGGCCTTGCTCTTCTACTGTGCTTTCATCTGTGAGGGGTGAAAGTCATCCCATTATGATGACATCCAGTCCTCAGCCAGTCCTCAGCTAATTGCCATCACCACAAAGGCACATAAGATCGTGGGTTGTAGGTCCTTCTCTTGTTGTGCTATTTTCTGCCCCACTGTTTCTTTCCTGCTATCATATCTCATTCTCTTGGCTTTTCATTGAATCCTGAAGTCAACTGCATGGCATTCATCCAAGCCTGCCTTGTCGAACGAGAATGAATCCAAGCCAATGACAGCCCTGACCAGACCATAACTAACCAGAGTCTAAATAGCACATGTCATGCTTGACTTGCCAGCCAAAGCATCCACTCATAACTAACCAGCAGTCCCGTGCTTCAAAAACATCAACAAAAGCCTCATTTCACCCGTCTTCTCTTTCCTGTCTCTCCTCCACTTTGGGTCTGACTGTTTCGGAAAAACAAGAGATGTGAAAGCCCTTCACTCCAAGACTCAGAGTACAATTAACCTTCTGATGAAAAGGAAAAAGGTTGTTCTGAAAATAAGACTCTGATATTTTGACTCCAAAAGGAGAAAGACTTTGATAAAGCCTAACTGTTTTGCATCATCACTCAATCACAGTTTCAATACAAATGTTTGTCTTTATGTCTTGTGTTTAATCTATAAACTTCCAATTTAAATAAATGCTTTTGAGTGTTTGCCACGTAACGGAATAAAAATGAAAAGCTCTGTTTAAAAATAACCCCAACCCCGTCTCTTATTGTTTAATGTTAGACAGTAAAAGAGTTTATAAACACTTGAACTCTTTAAGCCTTTGAGGCTATATCTACACTGGGATAAAAAACCCAGAGCACCATGTCTTAGAGGTCAACTGACTCAGACCTGCAGGGCTCAGGCTACAGGGCTAAACATAGCAGTGTAGACATTCAGACTCGGGCTGGAGCTTAGGGTCTGAGACCCTCCCACTTGTGGGGGCCCTGAGAGCCTGGCTCCAGCCTGAGCCCAAACATCTACACTGCAACTTTATAGCCCTGTAGCTTGAGCCCTGTGAACCTGGGGCAGCCACAGCCATGCCAGGGGTCTTGTGTTGCAATGTAGCCGTACCCTAAGATCAATGTCTTTACCACACCTGCCAGCTGGGGCCGCTCTAGCCCCTGGTTCGTGGGGCATCGGGGTACAACTTGACCCACCCATTTCAGGAAGTTGTCACAGCCCACCAAATTCCCAACACAATTCACCGAGCTGTCTTTTGGGTCTGCGCGCTCCCGGCAACATACAGGAGTCACCATTTCAAGAGCTTCTCTTGCTTACGCTTTCATTCCTCTTTCAGCAAACAGGCAGCGCAGCCAGGAGATGCTGGTGGACATTCTGGTGGCATTTTCTGACCTACCAAAGATGCCTCATGGAGGAGGAGGACGACAATACAGACCTGGCAGACTCAGACTGGCTTGTGCTGCTCACGACTCTCAGTTTAGCCACCGGGGCCCCCTACATCGTCTGACATCGCTGAGCAGGGCCACAAGCACAGACTGGCGGGAGCAGATCATCACGCAGACCTGCAGCGACCAGCAGTGGCTCCAGAACACTTGCAGGAAGAAAGCGATGTTTCTAGAGCTTTGTGAGCAGCTTGCCCCAGCCCTGCAGTGTCAGGACACACAAATGAATCCAGCCCTCCCAGTCCAGAAGCAGGTTGCTACAGCCCTCCGGAAGCTGCCCCCCCCCCCGACTGCTACTGCTCTGTTGCTAACCAGCTTGGTGTTGGAAAACCAACAGTGGGGAGAGGGGTGGTGGAGGTTTCTGAGGCAATTGGGTGTATGGCTTATCTCCAGGCAGTGGACATGAACAATAATCCAGCAGTATCTGCTGGTTTTGAGAGAGGGGAGTTTTTCCAAACTGTGCCAGGGCCATTGATGGGACTCGTGCCCATGGTTTGCTCTCCTCAAGGAGCATGTGAGTACATAGACCCCAAAGGACACTGTGACACTGTTATGCAGTCCCTCGTGGACCACAGAGGCTGATTTATGGACACCAGCATGGTCTGCACTGGAAAAGTTCATGGTGCCAGGGTTGCAATGTTTCAGGGAATGTCCAAAGCCTGCGATAGATGCTTCTATCCCTGAGCTGGCAGCGATGCCATTAGCTCCTAATTATAATCCCTCCCTCCTATATAGCACTTTTCATCAGCAGATCTCCAAACACATTGCAAAAGAAGTTAAACATCGTTGTCCCTATTTTAATGATGGGGAAACAGAGATACGGAGCGGTCATAAATATAGAGAGAAGGGTAGCATAAAATCCCTCCTGGGCAGCTGTACTGAATCGCCTTACCTGTAAGGGGTTAAGTAGGTCAAATAACCTACTTGGCATCTGACCAGAATGACCAATGAGGAAAGAAGATACTTTAAAACCTGGGGGCGGGAGGATTTGTTTGTGCCTCTCTTTGTTGTTCCCTCTCCAGACAGAGGGAAAGACCAAGCAGGTACAACATCTCCTGAAAATATACCTGGACTAATAGATCTAAAACCACAGAAATTGTAAGTAGGCAAGGAAATGCATTAGGTTATCTTTTGTTTTAGCTTGTGAATTTTCCTGTGCTACAGAGGTAGTTTTATTCCTGAGCTAGAGGGGAATCCTCTGTGTTTTAAATCTTTTTATTTACCCTGTAAAGTTACCTTCCATTCTGATTTTTCAGGTGTGATTCTTTTACTTTTTCTTTATAAATAAAGTTATTTTAAGAACCTGATTGATTTTCAGTGTCCTGAAGACAAAGGGTCTGGTCTGTGCTCACACTGCTAACCAATTGGCTGGTATATTATTCTCAAGCCTCCCCAAGAAAGGGGGTGAAGAGGTTTGGGGGGATAGGGATTCCAAGTGACCCATCCCTGAATTTTTGTGTAAATCACTTGGTGGTGGCAGCAATACCATCCAAGGACAAGGAAAGGAATTTGTGCCTTGGGGAAGTTTTAACCTAAGCTAGTAGAATATAAGGGGGGTTTTCATGTGGGGCCCCACATCTGTAACCCAGAGTTCAGAGTAGGGGGGAATCCTGATTGGAGCAGTCAAGTGATTTGCTAACGGTCACACAGCAGGCAAGTGACAGAGCCAGGAAGGGAACGCAGGTCTCCTGAGACCCAGTCCAATGTTCTGTCCACTAGACAACACCACCTCCCTCCATTGGCTAGCTGAGATCAAGGACTCATTGTACAACATATTATATAAACGCCTAGTCAGAAAGTCCTGGCCTTGTAATCTACATGGCTAAAACCAAGAAAGGAATGGTTATTACCACCATTTTACATGGTGGGGGCGAGATTAAGTGACTACTGCAGGGGCAGGAATTGAATCCCCAGCTCCTGAAAGGCCAGCAAGTGCATTAACCTGAAACCTGGCCTTCCCACCCATGCAGTCTCACTGAAGCAACTGCCCTGGCTGTTAGTTATTAGAAAGCGCTTCTTGTAAAAACAAGAGTCTCATCTGTCACCTGCTCCCAATTCATCATTTTAAACCCCTGGCCACAGAACACCCCTACCCTACTTGAATATGTGGCGGGGTAACTGCTTGCCAGAGCTGTGGGAGTGGAGGTGGAATCCCGAGCCAGATGCAAAGATGACGTCCTATAAATTGTTTGCATAGTTTCTCACTTCCTCTTTTCAATGGACTCCCAATAAAAAAAATTGCTCCTGAGGCTTAGAACTGACTGCTGTGCGCTGTTCCGAAAATGCACCTAAGGAAACTCCTTCATTGGATTTTGGAACCTACGGTCCCAATCTTGCAAATACTAATGCATGTGCTTAACTTATGCACATACCTAAATGCTTGAAAGATCAGGGCCTAAACTATTAAAGCCTGGGGAATCTGCTAAGGTGTGATGGGAGATATAAATCCCGCACTGGTGCTGAAAGGGTTACGGGGAGGCCGAGAACTCCGTTAGTGCAGCTGGTGTCATCTGGAGGGTGCCTCCGTTTCAATTAAGATGGGGACTCAGCTCTATGTGGCTCACTTAAGGGGGCGGCCAACTGAGGCATTCAGAGTCCTGGTATCTTCTCTTAGGGAAGCTGGTCCAGGGGAGACTAGGTCTTGCAGTTCTTTCCTGAGCCAGGTGCTTTGGCAAAGGATCCAGGAACTGGAAAGCCTTGGAAAGGTTGTAGGAGGGAGTTTGCACCCTGGAACGGGTTCAGAAGGGCAGCAGGGGTGAAGGAGACTCCTGAAGCTGGCCTGGGAGAAGAGAGCCTCTAAGGAAGAAGCCCCTGTGGGTCGGAGGCTCAGGAGGAGCTGGGAAAGCCTGGGCGGAGCACTCTGCAGGAGAGCTGGATGGAACGTGGCAGACCCTGGGATGGCAGAGTTGAGTAGGCGAGGGCTGGGCCCAGGAAGGGCGGAAGCGTTTTTTTTTTGCATTTAGTGTGGACGTTGGGTGCCCTAGAAGGGGTGGGGCTACAAGTGACCTGGCTCGAGGGCCAAGCCCCGAGAAGTGGACCTCGCACAGGCCTGTATGGCATCTGGGGGAGGCGACTGAGGAGAAGGCCCTGCAATGCCATGCCCAGCCACAGGGCGTAGATGTGCCAGTTGGAGACACGCTCGTCGGCATCAGGCTCACACTCAGAGTACAAACCCCCTAATCCAGCTGCGGCCAAAAGCCACTGGTTAACACTGTTAACACCTGGTGGGGTTCAGCTGCTTATGTAAACTAGTTCGGTGATCTCAGTGCGGGTCCCAGTGGGCGTGACCCCCTGGCATTTAGCACTGCCCGACAAGCCTCAGTAGATGGGCCAGAGTGGCTGTGTCTTCACTGGCATGCAGGAATTGGGGGCTGGACTAAAGTGAGCTAGCTAACTTGCTGTAAAATCCTCGACAGAGCCAGCGCCCTTGGAGTGTTGGCTGTGAGGGTAGCAGCACTGTACCCACGACCTGAGCTGACCTCTCGTACTTCACATGGCAGTGCAACCAAAGTAGCCTGTTTCTACACTGTATATACAGAGGTAGCGAGACCGCATTAGTTATCCCGTGGTAAAACACCCCATTTTTGGTCCATGAAGACACAGCCTACATGTGCCATGCAGACTGAGTTACCCTCTCCTTTCTGGTGGCCTTCTCCACATCTGCAAATGAAGGCATATCCGAAGGACAGCGTGAGAAGCATTCACTGAGACTGCCGAACAGAGAGCTCGCGGATTACCGTTATGGCACTTTGAATGAAAGCTAAATTGAAATAGAAATGTTGAGTAAAAAAACTACTCTTAACAATTTTGCTAACACAGTGAAACATCAGGGGAGTTGAGTTTACAAGCGCATTCTGTCATTATAAATGAACAGACAAATTACTGACCTAAAAGAATGAATTTGCAGAGATGAGCTGTATTTAAGGATAACAAAGTGTCATTTCCTTTTGGAAATCAACTCTTTATTAGGTTATAAATAGTAGTTTGGGGTGGCTGCTTTCCTGCTCCAATGGAAATGGATATCGGATGGATGGAAATCATTTCCTCTTTTCTAACTCTTGCCCTTCTGACCTGGAAAGTGGATCTGGAAAAGCTGCCAGGAGAACTCTTACTTTGGGATTTCAGTGGCTCTCTGGCTTCTGAGATCTACTTGAACTCGTTCCAAATACTAGCTCCATGTCTTAGCAATTCCTGGCTTGTTCAGCAGGAGTGGAGAAAGAAACATTAATGAAAAAATAGTAGGAGCAACATTTTTATTCTTTCCTGGGTTGGTGGTTTCTCTGAAAGGAAGTGGACCAACAAACTCCCATCAGCGCAGTTATGCCAGACACCCACTCAGCCAGAAGCTTTGCCGGTCAGTCTGAGTTAGGGTGACCAGATGTCCCAATTTTATAGGGACAGTCCCAATTTTGGGGTCTTTTTCTTATATAGGCTCCTATTACCTCCCACCCCCTGTCCCGATTTTTCACATTTGCTCTCTGGTCACCCTAGTCTGAGTCCTCCTTTCCTATTGCCCTAACGTAACCAAGCTGCATGTTTCCCTCTCTCTTAGTTACATTTGCATACCTGCTGATACTTTAGTCAGCCTTTGAAGAGTAGAGATAGCATCCATCCCTTTTCCAGTAAACATCCTGCAGGGGAGGTGGAATATATACTAGTATCTTCCACTCAGACATCAGGTACTGTAATTTTTCAATGAAATAGACCTTGAGACTTGGCATTTCAAATGGGTTTATGGTTTAGTCCTGTCACAGGCTGGCTGAATTTTTAAAACGAGTTGGGCTCAGCCACACCTGCACCAGATTAGCTCCCTCCTCTTCCCCAGCTGGTGCTGATCAGCTGGGTGATTTCTTTAAAAGGGTGGAGAGAACTGAAATTCAGAGAGGAACCACAGGGAGCAAGTTGGGCTCCTGGGAGACCCTGAAGCCGGGTCTGGAAGGACCCCAGGAAAGGAGCTGAGTCAGTCCTCTATCTCAGAGAAGAGAGAATAGTAGGCTGGGCAGCTGAGACTGTGAGGGGACTCCATGGAAGGAGCCTGGGAGTCAGGACTCTATCCCAGAGCAGAGAAACTTAAAGGTAGCCCAGAACAGGCTGGGAACTGAGCCCAGAGGGTAGAGCGAGGAGCCAATGAGGTGACAGAACTCGTTTGCTTGGACCTTTGTTACCCAGAGAGGGGACTGAACTTTGAGTGCAGGCCAAACTTCACTGCAAACAGCTTAAATTCATACCCGCTAAACAATAAACATTACTATGTTGGGTAGACAACATCTAGCAAAATCACCTGTTTAGCCGTAGCATCTTCTGGTAGACTATCTCTGGAAAGTGAAAGTCATAGTCCAGGACAAGTGTATAGTATTTTCCAGCCAACAGAAATGAATCTAGGCCTACTTTGCTCCAAGGGGCCAGTTCTTCCTCAAATTGATAATAGGACCTGGGAAGACCCTGTGCTCATAGCCTTCATTACTTCCTGCAGGCTCTCATCCTAAACCGTTACTCCAGCAATCACAGGCCACATTTCATCTGAGGGGATACAGGACTTTTCTATACTGCACTTATATCAAATGTTCTAGTGTGTGTGTCTGCAACCACCCAATCTCTCCCAGGTTTATATTCAAAATCCAGTCTTTGTCAGCAGTTCATAAGATGTTATGGCCAGAAGGGACTAGTAGATCATCTAGCCTGACCTCCTATATATCATAGGCCAGAGAATTTCACCCAGTGACTGCTGCATCATACCCATACCCATGTCTGAACTTGTTTATGTTCTGTGATCTAAAGACAAAATTTCTCTGGTTGATATCTCGACCTCAGATTGCTATTCCAACCTCTGATTCACAGATTGACAGCTTTTCCACACCTTGGAATATCTTTATCTGTGAGAGGGTTGCTCTGTTATACCTCGAGAGCTGATTGGGTTAGTTATTTTGTTGAGAGAGCTGCAGAAAAATACACTAAGTGAAGATGCCATTCTTTATAGCTCAGATAGTTTGAGATACAAGACTATCTCCTTTGAGTTCCATTCTTACAGAACAGGTGGTGCTGTCTACATCTCCACCCTGTCTAAGATGCCTGGGCTTTCCATTTCACTCAGACAACTAGAATGTCTGCATGTCCCTCCCCTCATTTACCTGCCCTGCCCCCCGAATGTATCAGACTCCTCATATTCAAAGAACTTTGACATTTTTTTTATATAGGGCCAAAGCTTATTGACAAGTCCCCCAAACAACTGGAGAGATGGAGTGGACGAGAGGAGCCAGTCCATTATGGTCCAAAGGCTGTCCAAGGAATGCACAAAGTTTCACAGTTATCAGGGCTTCAACCTCCTGGAATTGTCTGTTCTTATCCCAGACAAAGGCAGCATCTGTCTGGATCGCACCTTGTTGCAGGATTGAGACTACAGCAACGTGTCTTTTTCTGTCGTTCAGATTCGTTTGGGGAGATTGGTTACCTCTATTCACTCCTGACTTGGCATCTGGAGCTGATGCCTGTTTGACAGTTCTTGCTCATCTAGAACTCCACAGCCCACCGTCCAGGGGGTTGGACTGCTCACTAAACTCTCACAAAGGGGAATATGCAGAGGCAACTCAAAGAAGACATGGTTCCTTACCTGTTACAAGAGTTCTTTGAGATTAGCCTCTGCCCCATTTCTTCCGAAGTCTCAGGTTAGGAATTCCTGAATTCATGGAAGGTACTGAATGGTGGTTTGGGCCTTGCCCCCTTTGATACCCTCTAAACCCGCGAGGATGAGAAAAGACAAGAGGGGCAAGGGGCCTCAGTGAACACTGCTCTATAGAAAGCTCCAGAAGCTCACATGCCGGTGCCTTGATGCCCCCAAGTGTGACTATACAGAGGCCACTCAAAGAATTCCAGTTGCTGGTAAGTTACCTTCATTTCTAGGCAAATCACAGACAGGATATTGTGATATTCATTAGCTTCTAATTTAGCCAAATCCAAATAGATTTCCATGGAGCCAGCTAAAGGCATTTTTCTTATCCCAGGACTGTTTCCCTAAGAAATTTCAAAGTCATGATGCAAAGCATGCAGGTCTCAGAGAGCTTCAAAAAAGGGGTCACAAGAATCATTTATGCTGGACAGTGTTCGGCAATGTTAATGAGGGGTCACTGCCTCCTTCCACCCGCCCCCTATAATATAAAACTCTAATGCCATTTGTTGTAAAATACATAAATAAACGTTTAGACTAACGATAGCTGCATTGTCTTAAACAAAAGAACAGTAGTGCCTTTCTTTAGTAAAACTTCAGTTACCTCATGGGGGGGGGGGGGAGATTAAATATGTAAGCAAAATTAATCAAACAAATTAATCTTGAACTGCACACGAACAAGTACATGTTGTTAATTTAATAAAGAAGCTGGCAGCTTTTTAAAAATAAATATTCTTTAAGCATTATTCATGCATTAATTTTATGTTGTCTCCTCACTTTAAATAGATTCATATCACAGTTAAAGATGTTTACTAGATCCAGTAAGCAAGCACACATTCCAAAACACTTATTAATCCTGTTACAGGCTTTAATGAAACAGTGACCCATAATATTTTTATTTGTTATGGTTGCTAGGTATGTTGCTAAGCTATACACATCTTACACTGCCTCCAAGTATATTTGTGATATTTGAGACTGTATACTGGGGAATTTGTTTAGCTGATTTTTCCAAATTTAGTTATACTTTGAAAACAATGAAAGAAGAACCATTTATTAGCTTCCTAGAAATATATCCTTTCTTCCTTGACAACACAAACACATGTAAATATATTTAAACAAACAGTTGAACAGCACATGTTCTTGGCACACTTTTCTGTTACTTTAGAATTAATTTTGTCATTTCAGAGAAAAACATGATTATACATGTGGATTTGCAGAATAGACTGACAAGATAAAAAAGTCAACTATCTGGTATGGCAATGGGACGTAGTGCTTTTACAATATAAACAAAGACACCTTGGAAGCGGAATTCATAATGCTGTTGAACCCCCAGGTATCAATACTCAATCCCGTGCTCTGAAGAGCAGAATAAATGTTCCACGCACCCACCTAGACAAGTAAAAGATCCATAGTGAAAAAGATGGGACATGATGGGACATGTAAAGGAAGTCAGAATTCATCCACCTTTCAGGTTAACATGGACTCCCCTGTGTTTCCCTTCTGAGTCATTTGTTGTGTTATAATATTACCTCTGTTTAAATGTCTTGTTTTGCACAAATGGGATTAAAATAAGGTTGAATGATGCTTTACATACAAGAGCAATGTACTTCAATGGAGCTAATATGGATTTACCCCAGCTGAGCTGAACCCGGCCTGTTGCATCCATAGTAATCAATTCACTG
Organism: Dermochelys coriacea; assembly: GCF_009764565.3. Lineage (NCBI taxonomy): Eukaryota > Metazoa > Chordata > Testudines > Dermochelyidae > Dermochelys > Dermochelys coriacea. Next base: position 209,278,403 of record NC_050070.1, on the reverse strand, counting down.
ATAAATGTTCTTAGTTATCCCCTTTTCTGCCCTCATATTCTACCAACAGAAGTGTCAGTGAACAATCATCTGTCAGACAATGAGTTTGACTTTTTTAATAATGAAACAAATAAATCCTGACCTGTTGCCACTGAACTCCATGACAGACAACAGACACTCATTAGCAGTTAGTTGAATAATGAGACATTTCACATCTTAGTTGTCTCAGCAGTTCCCAGAGTCTCAGTTTTAATGGTAGAAAAATGGTCTTTTTCTTCATTGCTTGAAGACGTAGAATCTGATCCTGCATTCCTTGTGCATCCAGAATTTCCAGTGATTTCCATATGGGTGCAGAGGGAATGCAGGATCGAGCCCAAATGTTGAACTGAAGTATGGCATTAAGCCATAGTCTTGTACTGGGGGTGTTAGTTTTTGTGTGCGAACATCGCTATTATACTGTATGCTACATACAAAGTAGTAATTCTTACCAAGTGGAATTTTAATGTTACGCTGCACAGGGAATCTACAAACTCTTTTATGAGGCTAAGAGAGAAAATATTGTGACTGTACAGGCAAAAGAAGAAGTATTTGATGCTCAATAAAAGCTATCATTGGAATGATAGCTTTTTTTTTTTCACCAAATGCATCCGATGAAGTGAGCTGTAGCTCACGAAAGCTTATGCTCTAATAAATTTGTTAGTCTCTAAGGTGCCACAAGTACTCCTTATCATTGGAATAGTTGATCTGTGTTTTTTTTAATGCTAATTACATGTAGGTTTTGAAAATGGGTGTTCTGACAATAGAACTGCAGTGGATTTGCAGTGAGTCAAATGCACAAAAGAGGTTTTAGCTTGGTATCCCCTGCTAAGTCATAGAGAAGCTCACGCTACACACCTAGCCCTGGTCTACACTAGGCATTGAGGTTGAATTTAGCAGCGTTAAATCGATGTAACCCTGCACCTGTCCACATGACGAAGCCCTTTTTTTCGACTTAAAGGGCTCTTAAAATCGATTTCCTTACTCCACTCCCAACAAGGGGATTAGTGCTGAAATCGGTTTTGCTGGGTCGAATTTGGGGTACTGTGGACGCAATTAGATGGTATTGGCCTCCGGGAGCTATCCCAGAGTGCTCCATTGTGACCGCTCTGGACAGCACTCTCAATTCAGATGCACTGACCAGGTAGACAGGAAAAGGCCCGCGAACTTTTGAATTTCAATTTCCTGTTTGGCCAGTGTGGCAAGCTGCAGGTGACCATGCAGAGCTCATCAACAGAGGTGACCATGCAGAGCTCATCAGCAGAGGTGACCATGATGGAGTCCCAGAATCGCAAAAGAGTTCCAGCATGGACCGAACAGGAGGTACGGGATCTGATCTCTGTATGGGGAGAGGAATCCGTGCTATCAGAACTACGTTCCAGTTTTCGAAATGCCAAAACATTTGTGAAAATCTCCCAGGACAGAGGCCATAACAGGGACCTGAAGCGGTGCCGCATGAAACTTAAGGAGCTGAGGCAAGCCTACCAGAAAACCAGAGAGGCGAACGGCCGCTCCAGGTCAGAGCCCCAAACATGTCATTTCTATGATGAGCTGCATGCCATTTAGGGGGTTCAGCCACCACTACCCCAGCCGTGTTGTTTGACTCCTTCAATGGAGATGGAGGCAACACGGAAGCAGGTTTTGGGGATGAGGAAGACGATGAGGAGGAGGTTGTAGATAGGTCACAGCAAACAAGTGGAGAAACCGGTTTTCCCAACAGCCAGGAACTGTTTCTCACCCTGGACCTGGAGCCAGTACCCCCCAAACCCACCCAAGGCTGCCTCCCGGACCCACCAGGCGGAGAAGGGACCTCTGGTGAGTGTACCTTTTAAAATATTATACAAGGTTTAAAAGCCAGCATGTTTAATGTTTAATTTACCCTGGCATTCATGGCTCTCCTGGATATACTCCCAAAGCCTTTGCAAAAGGTTTCTGGGGAGGGCAGCCTTATTCCATCCACCACTTTACCACTCCAGGCCAGTAGCACGTACTCGGGAATCATTGTAGAACAAAGCATTGCAGTGTATGTTTGCTGGCGTTCAAACAACATCCGTTCTTTATCTCTCTGTGTTATCCTCAGGAGAGTGATATCATTCATGGTCACCTGGTTGAAATAGGGTGCTTTTCTTAAGGGGACATTCATAGGTGCCCGTTCCTGCTGGGCTGTTTGCCTATGGCTGAACAGAAATGTTCCCCGCTGTTAGCCACGCGGTGGGGGGAGGCAAAATGCGACCTTGTAACGAAAGCACATGTGCTATGTATGTAAAGTTAACAGCAAGGTTTACCGTAAAAGAGTGTACCCACTGTTCTATAAAATGTGTCTTTTCAAATACCACTGTCCCTTTTTTTTTCTCCACCAGCTGCATGTGTTTCAAGGATCACAGGATCTTCTCCCTCCCAGAGGCTAGCGAAGATTAGAAGGCGAAAAAAACGCACTCGCAATGAAATGTTCTCTGAGCTCATGCTGTTCTCCCACACTGACAGAGCACAGATGACTGCGTGGAGGCAGACAATGTCAGAGTGCAGGAAAGCACAAAATGACCAGGAGGAGAGTGGCGGGCTGAAGAGAGTAAGTGGTGGGCTGAAGAGAGGGCTGAAGCTGAAAGCTGGTGGCAGCATGATGAGAGGAGGCAGGATTCAATGCTGAGGCTGCTGGAGGATCAAACTAATATGCTCCAGCATATGGTTGAGCTGCAGGAAAGGCAGCAGGAGCACAGACTGCCGCTACAGCCCCTGTGTAATCAACCACCCTCCTCCCCAAGTTCCTTAGTCTCCTCACCCAGACGCCCAAGAACGCGGTGGAGGGGCCTCCGGCCACCCAGCCACTCCACCCCAGAGGATTGCCCAAGTAACAGAAGGTTGGCATTCAATAAGTTTTAAACTTGTTGTCCTTGTCCTTCCCTCCTCCACCACTCCTCCTGGGCTACCTTGGTAATTATCCCCCTCTTTGTGTGATGAATTAATAAAGAATGCATGAATGTGAAGCAACAATGACTTTATTGCCTCTGCAAGCGGTGATTGAAGGGAGGTGGGGAGGGTGGGTTAGCTTACAGGGAAGTAGAGTGAACCAAGGGGCGGGGGTTTTCATCAAGGAGAAACAAACAGAACTTTCACACCATAGCCTGGCCAGTCATGAAACTGGTTTTCAAAGCTTCTCTGATGCGCACCACGCCCTCCTGTGCTCTTCTAACCGCCCTGGTGTCTGGCTGTGCATAACCAGCAGCCAGGCGATTTTCCTCAACCTCCCACCCCGCCATAAACGTCTCCCCCTTACTCTCACAGATATTGTGTGAATATTGGTTTCGCTGAAGTCTAACCGAGTCAGTAAACTGCGCCAGTGCGCTTTTAAACATCCAAATGCACATTCTACCACCATTCTGCACTTGCTCAGCCTGTAGTTGAACAGCTCCTGACTACTCTCCAGGCTGCCTATGTATGGCTTCATGAGCCATGGCATTAAGGGGTAGGCTGGGTCCCCAAGGATAACTATAGGCATTTCAACATCCCCAACGGTTATTTTCTGGTCTGGGAAGAAAGTCCCTTCCTGCAGCTTTTGAAACAGACCAGAGTTCCTGAAGATGCGAGCGTCATGTACCTTTCCCGGCCATCCCACGTTGATGTTGGTGAAACGTCCCTTGTGATCCACCAGTGCTTGCAGCACTATTGAAAAATACCCCTTGTGGTTTATGTACTCACCGGCTTGGTGCTCCAGTGCCAAAATAGGAATATGGGTTCCGTCTATGGCCCCACCACAGTTAGAGAATCCCATTGCAGCAAAGCCATCCACTATGACCTGCACATTTCCCAGGGTCACTATCCTTGATATCAGCAGATCTTTGATTGCGTTGGCTACTTGCATCACAGCAGCCCCCACAATAGATTTGCCCACTCCAAATTGATTCCCGACTGACCGGTAGCTGTCTGGCGTTGCAAGCTTCCACAGGGCTATTGCCACTCGCTTCTCAACTGTGAGGGCTGCTCTCATCGTGGTATTCTTGCGCCTCAGGGCAGGGGAAAGCAAGTCACAAAGTTCCATGAAAGTGCCCTTATGCATGCAAAAGTTTCGCAGCCACTGGGAATCGTCCCAGACCTGCAACACTATGTGGTCCCACCAGTCTATGCTTGTTTCCCGAGCCCAGAATTGGTGTTCCACTGCATGAACCTGCCCCATTAGCACCATGATGCCCACATTGGCAGAGCCCGTGCTTTGAGAGAAGTCTGTGTCCATGTTCTCATCACTCTCGTCACCGCGCTGACGTCGCCTACTTGCCCAGTTTCGCTTTGCCAGTTTCTGGTGCTGCATATACTGCTGGATAATGCGTGTGGTGTTTAATGTGCTCCTAATTGCCAAAGTGATCTGAGCGGGCTCCATGCTTGCCGTGGTATGGCGTCTGCACAGAAAAAAGGCGCGGAACGATTGTCTGCTATTGCCCTGACAGAGGGAGGGGCGACTGACGACATGGTTTACAGGGTTGGCTTACAGGAAATTAAAATCAACAAAGGGGGTGGCTTTGCGAGAAACTGAATAGCCGCCTCAAGGATAGAACTCAAAATTGGGTTTAGCAGGCCGTTGATTTCACAGAGGGAGGGAGGGATGGAGGGAAGAGAAAATGAATACAAAACAAATCTGGTCTATTTCTTGTTTTGAGCCACTTCATCTATCTTTATTCATCATGCTGGCAACAGACTGTGCAGTACGACCGCTAGCCATCGTCACCTCCTGGGTGCTCGGCAGAAGACGGTGCAGTATGACTACTGGCCATCGTCTTCTGCTAGCTGCAGATTAAAAGACAGTGCACTGCCGGTAGGACTCAATCGCCATGAGACGAAACAAGGGAAATGACTTGGCTGAGTCACTCCTATGTTTGTCCAGGCGCCCGGTTAAAAGAGCACCCAGGACTACGTCGACGACGGCTACCAGTCATACTGCACTGTCTGCTGCCAAAAGGCAATAAACTGCTGCTGTGTAGCAATGCAGTACCATGTCTGCCAGCACCCACGAGACATAGGTGATGGTTAGGTGAGTGGGCCCCATGCTTGCCGTGGTAGGGTGTCTGCACAGGTAACTCAAGAAAAAAGGCGCAAAACGATTGTCTGCCCTTGCTTTTACGGAGGGAGGGAGGGAACAGGGGCCTGACGATATGTACCTAGAACCATCCGCAACAATGTTTTAGCCCCATCAGGCACTGGGATTTCTACCCAGAATTCAAATGGGTGGTGGAGACTGCAGGAACTGTGGGATAGCTACCCACAGTGCAAAGCTCCAGAAGTCGACTGTTGCCTCAGTACTGTGGACACAGTCCGCTGACTACATGCACTTAGAGCATTTGTGTGGGGACACACACACTCAACAGTATAAAAACACTTTCTACAAAACCGACTTCTATAAATTCGACCTAATTTCGTGGTGTAGACATACCCCTAGAGTGCACTAGGATTCTCCATGCTCAGAAATATAAGACATTTGGCACTTCAATTATACAGAAAATATTTGGAAGCAAAAAACTGTCTCCAAAAGTCCTTGTATAATGTGCTCTGGTCTCCAGGAGGGCAGAGATTCCATACTAACTGATTCAACAATGCAATGAAGCACATGCGGGTGTACTGCAGTCAATGGGACTGTTCACTTGCTTAAAGTTATTCATATGCTTAAGTGTCTTGCTGAATCAGGACTTAAATGGGTAAAGAGGGTATGTAAACCAAAAGATGTATTAACTGGCTCAGAGCAGATCTCTATTGGATGTGGCCTGATGAACTGTTTCATCGGGAGCAAACGAGTTGTGTTTTCATGTGCCAGTCAAGTCCCAGTGGCTGATCAGAGGCACACAAGACAGCCCTTGGAATATCGAGTGCTGCACAATGCTCTGGGCTCCACCACGCTAAAGCCCATGGCTGAGATTGTCAAACGGGCCTGAGGGAATTTAGGTGCCCAAATACCAAACTCCCTTAGCTTCAGCCCCAATTCACACTGAAGGCACTGCTGGAGCACGCTGTCCTTAGGAGTCTGGGGCTCACCCAGGCTCTGCAGCTACTGGGGCAAATCAACTCCTCCTGAGGCCTTGTTTCACCTCCTCTGAGGATACCCAAACCTGACCCTTGCTATATATGCAGCGAGGGCATGGGGGGGATGATGTCAGGGAGATGGATGAGAATTAATGGGCCAAGTACCTCAAGTAGACAGCTCCAGTTTGGAGATATCACCTGGGAGATACCATGCCTCATCTGGCTTCAAATCAACCACAAGGGTGATGTGGGAGAGACAGGGATAGGTGTTTTCCCAAGCTTGCTAATGAGGATGAACCCTGATAGCTAAGAAAAAAAATCTCTTTTCAAAATTTCTCCAGACCTTTGTTTTCTTGCAAAGTAGATCCATGAGGATACTATTTTGCTTTGTAATTATTCACAGTGTTACTGTTTTTATATCACTGAGAAGTGTGTGAGTTACAAAGATATTTACTGCTGCTGTTTAAGTTGCCATTACCACTTCAGGGTATTCACAACTACTGAAAGACTGCTGAGCATGGATAGTTCACAGATGCCACCTGATGGGCACAAAATGAATGTCAAGCAATGAGCAAATTCTGCCATGCAACTATAGCACTACAGGAGAGATACACAGATAAACTCTTTTTTATTGGAGTCTTAACGTACCATAGTCACAGTCATGTTGTAATGTAGCTTTCCAGGCTGTTGGAAAAGAATTGCAATGTGTTTGGTGTGGAGAAAAAAACTTTTGTCTGATGCTGGATCACAGGAGTTGGAGGGCAGGGATTTTACACAATGATGAATCAAAATTTACCTGTTTTCTGCTTGTGTTTGCCAGCACCAGAAAACACCTACTCACATACCTATGATAGCTTTGGAAGCACTCGGGGCTGCTATATAACAAGAATAGGTTGACCAAATTAATTTGGATTTTCAAATAGCCTTTGACAAAGTCCTGCACAATAGGCTATTTAAGAAATAGCGGTAACGTAGTTACAGACTCTCAGTTAAATTTCTGTCCTGGACTAAAAACGGGCTCAAAGACAGAAAACATAGATGAGGAATAAATGGTCAGTTTTTCAACATGTAAAAGCTTAACAAGTGAGGTATCCCATGGATCTGTACTAGGACCAGTATGGTGGTTAGGCAGATGGATATAAATTTTAAAGAAAAGGAGGTGAGCAATGAGGTGGCAACATTTGCAGATGACATTGAATTATTTCATTCATTCAAGAAGACTAACCTAAAATTAAGGTTCTTAATCAAAATTAAGATGATTGTGAGGAACCTCAAAGGAACCTTTCTAAGTTATGTGATATGACAACATAGTGGCAGACGAAATTCATGGTTGAAAATGCAGAATAATGTGCATTGGAAGAAATGTGCATTGGAAGAAATAATTTGAACTATTTAGACACATTACTGGCTTACAAATTAACTGGAACATAGCATCTGCTAGACTGGATGAGACTTGAGGTCCATCTTGTCCTGTATCCTGTCTTGAATGATGGTCAACATGAGATACTTCAGAGGAAGGTATTAAAAACCCCTCGACAGCAGATGTTGGATAATCTGCACCCCGCATTGGATCTCATCCTGACCTCTAAACATTAGTGATCACCTTTAAGCCCTGAAGCAGGAGGTTTAATATCCCTTGTCAACATTAATTATCATAACTCTGAATATTATTGTTATCCATATAAATATTCTATCTTGTTAAATTTTTGGCCTTAGCAGTTTTCTGTAGCAGTAAGGTCTTTTTATCAGATTTGAATTTCCCATCTTTTAATTTGCTTGACTGAAAGTCCCCTTGTTCTTGTGTTACCAGACAGTGAGAACAGATGTTTCTGATCTTCCTTCTCTACACCAGTCATTATATTGTAGACTTTTATCATGTCCCCCTTACTCCTCTTCTTTCTCAGGTAACAATCCCAATCTTTTCAATCACTCTTCACAGGTGATTTTCTCCAGGACCCTCTTTTCAGCCCCTCTAGATCTGCAATTTCCTGTTTGAGATGGGATGCCCCCTACTGCACACAGGATCTGGGTGAGGCATTAGAATATTGTCTGTATTATACACCATCTCCTTCCTTATGCATCCAAACCTCTTGTTTGCTTTTTTGCTTGCAGTCCCTTTCTGGAATTCATACAGTTAGCTTAGGACCTTGTAAGATGTATGAGTAGTTTAAATTTTACTCTCCAATGTGCATTACTTTGCATTTATTGACATTGGATTTCATTTGCCATCACGTGGCACATTCTCCTAGCTCGTGCTGGTTTTTCTGAAATTCCTCACAGTCCTTTCTGGTCCTGGCTAACCTAAATAATTTTTTGTCATCTGCAGATTTTGCTACCTCACTGCTCCCTCCCCTTTCAAGATCATTAATAAATATATCAAACAACATGGGACCTAGTTTGGATCCTTGAGACCCTGCTGTTCATCTTTTGCCATGGTGTCAATTGCCCATTTAATCCTACTCTTTGCTTTCTGTCTCCGAACCAGGTGTGGATCCAGGACAATACTTTGCCTCTCACTCTATTACTGTTTAGCTGATTCAGTAGCTTCTTGTGCGGGACCTTGCTGAAGGCTTTCAGGAAGTCTAAATAAACTATGTCAACCCGTTCTCTTTATCCACTACTTTACTGACATGCTCAAATAATTCTGAGATTAGTGAGACACGATTTTTCTTTACTTACATCCCCGTCTGAGGAGAGATTAATAAGACTGGGACTTTTCAGCTTGGAAAAGAGACGACTAAGGGGGAATAGGATTGAGGTCTGTAAAATCATGACTGGAGTGGACAAAGCAAATAAGGAAGTGTTATTTACTCCTTCTCATAACACAAGAACTAAGGGCCACCAAATGAAATTAATAGGCAGCAGGTTTAAAACAAACAAAAGGAAGTATTTTTTCACACAACGCACAGTCAACCTATGGAACTCCTTGCCAGAAGATTTTGTGAAGGCCAAGGCTATAACAGGGTTCAAAAAATAACTAGATAAATTCATGGAGGATAGGCCCATCGATGGCTATTAGCAGGATGGGCAGGAATGGTATCCCTAGCCTCTGTTTGCCAAAAGCTGGGAATGGGTGACAGGGGATGGATCACTTGATGATTCCCTGTTGTGTTCATTCCCTCTGGGGCACCTGGCATTGGTCACTGTTGGAAGACAGGATACTGGGCTAGATGGACCTTTGGTCTGACCCAGTATAGCCGTTCTTATGTTCTCATTATGTGCTCTCTCTGTTGCCTTCTCAATCTGGGCTCTCTCCTTGGTCTGGAGCCAATCAGGAGGTTCTGAAACTGTAACCAATCAGAAAAGAGATGAGCATCACTGTGGACAGCTCAATTTTTTTAAAAAAAGGAAAGATGTATGTAAAGAATGTAATATAAAATAGCATTGTAATATTTCTACACTAATCTATAAATTGATGCTACACCCTCACTGGGAATGTGGGTACCCCATCTGGAAAGAGATGTGGCAGAAACAGACGGGATCCAGAAATGTACATAATACTTAGCTTTATATAGCTAGATATAGATATCCCATTCCCACTTTATAGATCCAGCTAAGTTTGTACTCTATACCTTTATATAATTACCTTTATTTACACCTATTTTCAAAATGGTATAAAATAAGAGGAAATAGATCTACTAAGAAAATAGCAAAACAAAATAATTAGTTTAGTATAGAAGTTGTCAGTTTGAAACACATTTCAAATGGAACTTATTTTTAGTACCAAGCTAAATTCAAAGGACAGGTCTCAAACTACATTACTTATTGTTAAAGAATTCTCTTTCTCCTTAAAAACAGAAGGTGGAAGATTGGCTGGACTATTGTGTCTATAAATGTGAGGCAACTCTTCTAAGAATTGACACGAGTTGCAAATCTTTTCTTGACCTTAGTTTCCACAGTTCTCGTTCCATAAGTAATTATTTCCTGGAGATGATCTGATGACATGGCCTCAGAGAGCAAGTTAAAGAAATAAAGAGGCCACTAAAGAGGGCCACTAAAAATTAAAGCTCAAACGCCAGGTTTACATTAATATCACCACTTTTCTCTTGTAATTAGTCTGATGCTCAAAGATGGGAAGATCAGCAAGATTTTGATTTTAAACATTTGTTTCTGCTATGAAATTTAACATATTTAAATCAGATTCCCTCTCTTGCAGCAGAACAAGCCTGAGAATTTTGTTTTGGCAACTATTTTACCAAAATTCCAAGTGTTGTCTAGGAAAAAAGTTGTATGTGTAAAATCTGTATTGTTGTTTTGTAACATCTTGTTCAGGGTACCCACGAGTGTGAGCCACTGTGTTATCCTCTGGCTTAGCAATAGTGAGAGTTTTGCTGCTGCTAAGCTGTGTCAGTTCCCTGGCACTCCAACCTGTCTGCCTTGCTAACAAACTCCTTGAGACTCTGCCAGTCTAAACCGTGCCTTGCAGGGAACAATCAGTGAACCCCATTCCTGAGTTCCCCAGAGCAGTGTCTCTGCAATGTCCAAAGAGACACTGCCTCCAAAGAGACTGAGCACACATCAGCCTGTTAGTTTGGCTGAAGATTCACACTTCACTTTAATACACAGCACTGGGATGGTTTTGTAATAAAACAAGAAAAAGTGTGTTTAACAAAGAACAGAGATTTAAGTGGTGCTGAGCAAGGATAAAACAGACAGGTATGGTTACAAATAAAACAAAATAAAACATACTTTTTGGTAACTAAAATTAATTTTAGTAAATTGCAATCTTTGTCTAAGCAGTTTTCTTACTTACTTCCAAGTAACAGCATCCATAGCTCTCTAGACAAGGAGACAAACTTTCACAGGCTCAGAGGGCTCTGTAGCCTATATGTCCCCTTAGTGATGGATCACTAAGAGGTCTTTTTGCTCCATTTATATTACTCAGAGACCATTGTATCAGCCTCAAGAACCAGGAAGGCTTCCTAGGATGCAGACTCTGTCCCCCAACTTGCTTGTTAAATGGTCTTCTCCCTCTCTTGTTTAGCTTGATGGCTTTGTTTATCTCCTATGTAAATGTACTTTCATTGTCCTTTGTCTGTAACCAAGCTGGTCAGAGAGGTAAATCCACATTTCTTTGTCTAGGGCAGGCTGGGTTCACATGCTGCCTTCCAAACACATTTTAAGAATGTATTTGCAGCACGTATCCATAACTCTTTGTACAGAACCCATATATTCATTACGCAATGATTTTGAGACCAGTGTGTCACCACATGACACCTTTGAGATATATAAGATGACAACAGTGTGTTGGGACAACGAGTGTGTCAGGCCTGATGTGAGTTACAATATGGGATGCCCTCAGCTGGCACTGAAGAGCTCCTGACGTCTGTTTTATAGTGTTCTCATGTCTAGTAGCACCAATAAACTCTAGGACCATTAAATCCATACACAGTCTCGTTCAATCTAGCTCTTACAATTAATGAATATTTCATCTATTATTAAGGAAAAATACATACAGGAAGGAATTAGTGAGGGAGGGAGAAAGAGGAAAGTCATTACAGTTGGAAGCAAGATCAAAGGAAAACTACTTACAATCCCAAAAGCAAATAAAAAAGGAGGCTATGCTGAAAATATACATATAAAGCCCCAAATCAGAAGAAGCCAAAACAACAAACTGGAGATCAAAGGAATAAGAAAATGCTGCAGGACATATTGTGCCTTTTTGTAGGAAAAATTGCAAAACCTGGAAATACTGCCAGAGTTCTGAATGCTATAAAGGTAGCTTGACTACTGTGAGATTCTGCCCTTTCGTAAGTGTAAATTTCACACTGACTGCCAGCACCAGCAATTTGCACTGCACTTCAGAAATGCATTGTTAGCCTTCCGCCAACAGCAAGCACTGTATCTGGGACGTGGGTTCTTTCCTGTTAATTTAAGGTGCCGTGTTATGCTTCCAAGCATTATAGAGGCCTCCCTAATTTTGTTCCTTGAAAGTACACTGATCCTCCCTGATACTATCTAAAGTAAATGTATGTTTCTGCTAAAAGGCCAGAGTTATGACACATCATCTGAAAGATTATTTCAGAATGGATTATCCTGGGAATGCTTAGCAAAAATGCCACATATCAGAGATGTGGGCAGCTGGATCTTTGCACTGATACCATTTGGATTATACTGTATTTATTTTTAGGAATCAATATTTTCACAGCCATCCTCCATTTTTTAGGCCCCATTCACTTCGTATTAAAATCAACTTGCTTCATTTTCCACGCTGAAATACCCTGCTACATGACAGGGTCACACTTACTGCATCGTTATTCTGCAGAAATCCACTTTTAACTCATTCTGGCTTTGAGTTTTCCCTTTAACTAGAAAAGTAATTTAAAACCCTTCTTTCATTTCAGCATATACCCATTAATCAATTCTTTATTCTCATACTCTCTCTCTTCTGGAAAATGACTCCATGTAAAACGTCCCCTGATACCGTTCGGATAGAAATAGAATTTTTGATGCACAGTTTGCATCAGAGGGCTGGTATCGTCTTCCCTTCTGAGATCTTGTCAGTTCTTTGAGTGTTGGTAAAGGGAGAGTGCCCTCTAGATGATTAGAAGACTTTCTTGGCATACCAGAAGCCTGGCTGGAGAGGACAATACTGTAGGAAGAAGCGCTCTCTAACGTTGGTCAATTTCAGATATAAATCGCTTCTCTTTGTGCAAAGGTTTTTAAAATAAATGATCTCATTTCAGAGCCCAGACACTGAAGCTCTAGTTCAGACAGTTTAGCATACCAAGGACAAGCGCCACCTTGCACTTTATCTCACTGAAAAACAAAGTTTGCAGAAAAGAAGCAGCTGCTGCTACTGAACCATTCATCACTGAGACACAACATTCTCAGTTTGTATGTATCTGTTGCTCCATGGTCTTCAGGGGAGCTTCCCCAGCTGAGAATCTGGGCCACTATTTGTACCTTTCTGAAAAGCCGGCCAGTACCCTTCTCTAGTTACCAAACAGTCCAAAATAATTCCATGCCACTGACAATGACAGCGACAACATGGAACTAACTTCTGTTAGTTAGTAAGATGATGATTTAATTAGTTGTATTTTAGAAATTTGAAGAAACCAATAAAATCAACAAAATGAACATGTGACACAGTGAACTCTTCACATGGAAGGAGAGCGAGGGGGAAAGTACATAAGAACGGCCATACTGGATCAGACCAAAGGTCCATCTAACTGTGTCCTGTCTTCCGACAGTAGCCAATGCCAGGTGCTTCAGAGGGAATGGACAGAACAGGTAACCATCAAGCATCTGAAAAAAACAAAGCACCCAACTCCAGTTAAGCAGTCTGCTCAGAGGCTGGGAGTGGGACGGGTCTGGGCCTATATAACCCAGACCCATCTCATTCCAAGGGAGGAGCGAATGAAGGTGCACTCTGGGAGGCCCAAGCAGTACCTAGGAAACAAAACAGCTGCAGAAAGGGCAGGAGAAGAGACAAATACCAGCTGGGGGAAAGGTTCTGGGTTTGGGGAGAGAAGGGCACAGGCTGGGGCTCACGTCCCCAGGAAACTGTGGACTTGGTAAGATAAGAAATAAGATAAGAGGACTAGAGCCTGGGATGTAGATGATAAATTTCATACTGCTTCCCCCCTTTTATTAGAATTAGTGCATTAATGACTGTCTGCTGAACCCCGGAGGGCTGGTGAGAATCTGCCAGTTCATATAATATTTGTATTGGAGCATAAGAAGACTATACTTATGAAGGGATAAGGTCTATATCAATTTTAGACAATTCTCATTGTTCTCTTCAGTGACTCAGGAATCTTTTAAGTACTTAATAGAGTTGTGCAGCAAGGTGTATCTTGAGGACATCCAGGAAAGCTTCACTGACTATCTCCATCACCTGTATGTGCGCACACAGAAAGTAAAAGACTGTCTGGGACCAATGTTCATGTCCATTTCAGCAACACATACACCAAATGTGGCTTTCATAGGTCAGTGTATGTGAAGCTGTGATTGTCTTTAACGTCCCCCAGGGTGGAGTGGTAGGGATAGTGCAGTGACCCCTGATGCCATGTAGAACATTGAGGGGGGTATAGGTAGGTCCCAATATTGAGTTCTCAGTGGGCTGCAGAGGGAGGTGAGCCCAGGACTGTTGAACTTGCAGATCCACCAGAATCTGCAGCACCTGTGTTTTCTGCCTGACAAGACCCATTACGTCCTGGTGCATCTCCCTCTCCTTTTACTGCTTGGACTCCCAGGCCTTTCTCCTCTCCACTCTTCCTACTCCAGTCTGCCCTCAACGTTCATCCTCCAGGCCCTGTGTGCACTGTCCAATGCAAGGTTGGCTTTCAGGATCTCATTGAAAATGTCATCCCAAGTCCTCTTTTTTCTCCTTATCTGGCACAGGCATTCTCTGGGTGAGGAGGGAGAGACCCTAAAGGCCACAGTGGCAGCAGCTGCAGATAAAACACACAGAGGTACCATTGTCAGTCTATTCACTACAGAAAATGAAAGTTAAGATGCGAAACTCACTCCCCTTGCTCCCTGAAGTTTTAAGCACTACGTTCTTACTCCTGCTTGGCATTGCTTGTGCACTGTGTCAGTCACAGTACCAGCCATGGGGAGTATGGCCCGCCAAAGGTGAGGGAAATGAAGGAATTGCTCAGTTGCATGAATCTAGTAGTATAGAGCATTGGCACTGAATACTGGCACTGTTTTCCACAGGCAGGGGTGATTTTAAATGATCTCTCACTCCAGAGGGTAACAAAGGCAGAGAGATCCCAGCTGCTGCTGGCGTCCCATATGCTACTGGGGCTGTATGCTGCTAGCCCGTGTACTGCAATGGTGCAAGCCGAAGTGATCGCTGACTGACGTGGGAAAGTGTACTACACAGAGGAAGAAATAAGGCTGCCATCCCTGGAGACCTTTGCCAGAGGACTGCTGAGTGCCTCGAACCTCCATGAAAGTGTCATTGAGAGGAGGTCGGACTAGATGATCATAATGGTCCCTTCTGACCTTAGTATCTATGAATCTATGTCTCAAGAGGATTCAAGGGACATCCCTGTGCACATAAACAAACTGCTCTACATGGTCCCTCCTGCCTCTGAAAAGAAGATAACAACCATCTGAATAAAATAAAATAGGGGGAGAATGACTGGGTGCTGGGAACAGGAGAATATTGTGTGCAGGAATGAGACCCGGGGAGAGGATATGGAGAGTAAGAGATGGAGCAATAGGGATAGCAGAGAAAGACTATGTGAGTGGTAGGAGGCTTTGAGGAGAAAAGAAGGTAAACATGGGGGCAAGTGAATGTACGGGACAGGTGGAGGACAGGAGACTCATGAGGAGCATAGAAGGAGAATAAGAGTGGAAAGAGACTTTGGGCTGTATCAACAAAGAAATGTAGGCCCCGAACTGCCACTTTAGGTGCCAAAATCCCAAAATTTAGATTCTCAACCCCTCTGCTCAGCTCACCTAAGTGTACATAGTTGTAGCCATGTCGATCCCAGGATATTAGAGAGACAAGGTGGGTGAGATCATATCTTCTATTGGACCAACTTCTGTTACCTCACCCACCTTGCCTCACCCTGTTGGCATCTAAATTCCCTAGGTGCCTACGTTTCTACCAGAAAAGTCCCCTTGGCGCCTAAATTTCTGCCGCTGGGCATGCCCAGAGCTGAAGCCCTGGCGTGATCCTCATACAAGGTGTGCATTCCCTTGTCTCCCACATCCTGTGTGGGTGCTCTAACCACTGAGTTATAGCATATGGGTACCAAATCCTCCTCCTTCACCTTGGTTTTGTTGTGCAAAAGGGCTGACGTGATTGGGGTAACTAACTCTAGGGGATGAGGTTCATGGCTGTGAAACTCAAGGAGAGAAAATTGCCTCCTTCCAGCCTAAATCTCTCTAAGGGGCGTGGCTTAGACCACACCCCTCTCCCGGATTGGCCGGGGTTGTAGTCAGTCTGGTGATGATGGGAGATGCTCCAGCCCACTAACAAATTTCAGTCCTACTGGAGGGAAAACCCCTTTGATTGGCTGCTTTCCCCACTGCCCCACCTCCTGGGGAAGAGCAGCCAATCAGGGCTGCTACAGGAAGCAGGCAGAACTCTTCCTCCCTCTCCTCATGGGGGGGAGGAGACAGGATGGGATGGGAGAGGGCAGAAAGAGCCCAGCAGCTCAGGGCATCCCTACCCCTTGCTCTGAGCAAGGTCCCCTCTTGACCTCCCCCACTCCTGTGAGTAAGGTTGCCAACTGTCTAATCACACAAATCAAATACCTGTGCCCCCCTGCCCTGCCCCTTCTCCGAGGCCACGCCCACTCCACCCCCCTCCTTCCATCGCTCGCTCTCCCCCACCCTCACTCACTTTCACTGGGCTGGGGCGGGGGTTTGGGTGTGGGCTCTGGGCTGGGGCCGAGGGGTTTGGAGTGTGGGAGGAGGCTCCGAGTTGAGCCTGGGACAGGGGTTTGGGGTGCAGGAGGGGATGTGGGGTGCAAGCTCTGAAAGGGAGTTTGGATGCGGGAAGGGGTCTCAGGGCTGGGGCAGGGGGTTGGGCTGCAGGAGGGGGTAAGGGGTGCAGGCTCTGGGAGGGAGTTTGGGTGTAGGAGGAGGCTCCGGGATGGGGTAGGAGGTTGGGGTGCAGGAGGAGGTGCAGGGTGCAGGCTCCAATCAGGAGGCGCTTACCTCGGGCAGCTCCCAGGCGCCAGCACAATGGGGGAAAGGCAGGCTCTCTGCCTGCCCTGGCCCCACGCCGCTCCCAGAAGCAGCCTCCATGTCTGGCCCCTGGAAAAGGGGGCAGGGAGCTCTGCATGCTGCCTGCACCTGCAAGCGCTGGCCCTGCAGCTCCCATTGGCCACAGTTCCCGGCCAATAGGAGCTGAGAAGTTGGTGCTTGGGATGCGGGCAGTGCGCGGAGACCCCCTGCGCCGCCCCCCAGGCCGAAGGGACTTGCCGGATGCTTCCGGGAGCAGTGCGGGGCCAGAGCAGGCAGGGAGCCTGTCTTAGCCCCGCTGCATTGCCAGAGTTTTAGCAGCTAAAATCTCCCAGTTTGGCTTCAGTAGCCTCTGGGAGATTGGACCTGATTCCAGGAGACTCCTGGCAAAACCAGGAGGGTGGCAACCCTACCTGTGAGCTCCCTGCACCCCATGGCCTGGGTTAGGGCAGCAGGGGTAAAGAAACCCTGGAGCTGCCCCCACACCTGGAAGGAGAAGAGGACCCCACTGCTGCCCTCCCCAGGCTTCGGAGAGGGGCTAAAGAGCCACAGAAAGAGCAGAGTTGGGGCTGGGGCGGCAAAACTGGTGTGTGGGGGGCATAATTTAGGAGCAGCTGGTTGGGGGCTGAACTGATGGAGAGATTGGGGGCTGGACAGATGTGGGGGCTAGGGGTCAGGCAGAACTGATGTGGGGACGGAACCGATGGCGGGCCTGGGCGGGCGTGAGAACTGATGTAGGGACTGAAAAGACAGGGTTGATTTGAGGGTAGAAATAGTTGTTGGACAGGGGACGAGGAGACATAGGGTGAGAGCTCCTGCAGCAGGGTCCAAAATCGCCTTACCCAATACGGATTTGGGAGTGTGGGCAACACTCCCTGTCACCCCAATGGGCGTGGGCCAGTGCCATGATTTTGGAAGCTCTGGGGTCGGCAGGACAGGGCTATGGGAGGGGCAGACAGCCACAGCGGGGAGAGGATGACCGGCCTTCCCCTTCAAGCAGCCAGCCCAGGCCCGGGTTGCCATGTGCTCTGCCACAGCCGGCTGGGCTGTGAACCTGAGGGGGGTGCTCGTGGGTGGGGGCAGGTGGCACCCCAGAGGGTCAAACGCCAGGTGCCAGTGGTTTGTTACAGCCCCTGGGTTTGTTATTTATCTGCTGGGGTATGGGCACCACCCAGGGCACTAGCAATAAGGGGTCTACACCTGCCAGGCCCCTGTGCCCTGCCTCAGGCTCGGTCCCCCCCCCTCCCCTTTTAGCGCCTTGAAAGGCACGTGACACGGGCGGACTTTTTTCCTCTCCCTGCCCTCAGGTATCCCTGCGCCGCGGAGGAGGACGCAAATCCTTGTCAAGACAGTCAATCTCACTACGGGGAGGGCGGTGATCGGTAAGGCCCGCCTCCTCGTTCCAGCGATTGGCAGCGAGTTCTCCCAATCGTCGGCTTCCCGCTCCGTGACGCTAGGGGCGCGGCCCAATGGGAGCGCAGGGGCGGGGCGCCGCCACGGCCGTCCGACGCCATCGCCCTCCGACTCCTCCTGGCGCGGAAGGAGCTGTTGTTGTTGGCCGAGGCGCTGAGCGCGTTCGGGCCGCGCCGCCGCCGCCATTTTGTGAGAGTGTCTCGGGCGGGCGGGCGCCATGTTTGTAAGGAAGACATAACCGGGCATCTCCGGCCACCAGCACTCCCTACCCCCCGTGTGTCCTCCTCCTCCTGTGCCCCGGGCCTGCTCCTCCGGGCCGCGCCGCCGCGCCGCCGGCCCCGCCTGCCCGCGCGGACTGCCAGAGCGGGCAGCGGGGCGGCCGGGCTCACCCTGTGCAGCCTCCTGCACAGAGTGACTGTTAGTGTCTCACTAAGTAACCGTGAGTGAAACCTTCATCATCTCTCCTCGCTGAGGGACCGACCCTCCTCCTCCTGCGCCGCCGAGCGCGCGCCGCCTCCGCCTCCTCCTCCTCCTCCTCCTCACCACCACCACGGGCAGCAGCAGTGTCCTGCCTTCCTCCTCCACCTCCCTCCTCCTCCTCCTCTGCTCACCCCAGGGCCCGCACCATGGCCTTTGAAAGCCTGTTCGCCAACCCCCCAAACCCAGTCCTTGACCCAAACATGCCCGACTCTGACAGGCACCATGCGGGGGACGAAAGGTCGAGTAACATTCTTCTCTCTCCGCGTCTCATAACGGTGATGCTGTGGGTTAATGTGCCTAGCGGGGTAAGGGGGTGCGGGGCTGGGGGCCAGGTCACCTCCAGGCTGCGAAGTGGGGGGTTAATACGGCGGGGGGAGGGAAGGGGGTGGCGGGGCTCCTAAGTACAGGGGCATTTTCTTGCATGCATTTGACATCTCATTTTTTGGTTCCATCTCTTGCCATACGATGCACTGTGCAGCGGGTGTCTGTTGACTGTCACCGTTGTGTTTGTTTCCCCCCACCCCGTGCTGCCCGTCAGGTGGGAGAGAATGTTTTAATCTGTGCAGGGAGCCTCGCACTAGGGCCATATTTAACCTCTTTTCTCGCCAGATTACACCCGCCACTTTAACTGGATCTTTTTTTATGCAGATTAAGGTCTGACTGACGTTGTCTTTGCCACCTCTCAATCCCCATGCGCAGTAAACCAGAGTCCCTTTCCTGATGTAAGGAGCTCTGTTCCGGCTCCCACCCTTTCTTTTCTGCGGCTGTCGGGTGGAAATCCAGCTCCTATCCTCAGACAGCTCTGGCCTTCCTAGCCACTGCCCAAAAATTCTCTTCTATCCTCACCACTCCCCGCCATTCAGGGCACGTGGACAGAAAGCACATGAGTGCCGTTGTAATGGTGATTTTCAGCAGCAGCCCAACCTTCCCGCAGACTTCCCCAACCATTTACAGTGCTCTTATCAGATGACTGAAAAACATGACACAACCTCTAAGTAAACCTCAAAACACCCCTGTGGGGTAAGAATTATTAATCCTATTTTTTTACTGGTAGGGAAACTGAGGCCAACATAGGTTAAATGTCTTGCCCAAAACACACAGTGAATCCCTGATCTGGAATAGCCTCTGGATCTTCTAACTTCTAGTCTCATGATTATGCCTCCCATCTTTAATTTTTAAAGTAATTAAGTGCTACTGCATATAAAAGTTAATGATGGAGAAGGCTGCCTTTAAATATATTTGAAGGGTTAAAGGGAAGATACAGTATTATTACTTTTTAATGTATCACTAGTCTTGAACTGTGACCACATCATAAATTGCCCAAAAAACTTGCTTAAAGTATACACTTGCATACCAGTCAAATATTAATGGAACATTCACTTTTTACCATAGAACATTGTTTCAGGTTTTGTAACTATTTGGCTCACGTTTTCACTAAGTATCCGTGGTGATGCCAGGGGGCCCAAGAATTCTTTCCCATTGTTTCACTGGAGACTAGTATTTCTAATTTGAAATTCTTCAGTAGCCGTATAATAGCTTACATTGTTACATGTAAAGTACCTTTCAAAAATTATGCTCACTAGTATACTTATTCCTACACTGGGAAAACTGTTAAATTTTTTATTTTATAGTTTTGTTTAAATATCTTCAATTTAATAGGTTAATTGTACTATTAACTTATTATATTTCTTAACATCTGTTTATACTGTTTTTAAATTCTGGAAGAACATAATGCCCTAACAATTAAAAAATTAAGCATGCCTTATAAATAATACGTTTATAGACAATCCTACTGACTGTCTGGATTACCCCCATTAATAGTTCATAGCAAGGTGTGTTCACCATAAATTTACCATAATAAAAAGAATAATAGAGATAAAATATATGCCTTCTCATTTTACAATAGATATGCAAATTCAACCCAGTCAAAATGCATTATACATTTTAGGACGTTTACAGATTTTCCTTATGGGTTGATTACTCTGAAATAGGCACAAACTCATCTAAACAAAAACACAATCCCAGAAAACATGATTAACACTTAAGGGGTGTGGATTTCAGTTTGAACATCTTTAGGTGAAATAGTTTTGCTTGAACTGTCCCTTGTATTATCTTGTTGAAAAGAAAAATGCAGTGTTTTTAGGTTGATACTTTGGATAAAATCTGAGTAACTGATCAGTGTCCATTCCAAATTGAAGACGTTAATAGAAGCATTACTATAATATAATTTTTTTTAGTAGCATAAAGTTACAGTGTGTGTAGTCTGAGCCAATTCTGCTTTGCATTCAATGTTTTGCTACATAAGTAGATCAGTAATATGACTTCACTATGGCAGTAGTCCGGTAGGTCAGTAAGGGTTGCAATACAGTACACAAAAGGTTGCAGATACTGATTTTATGTAAATCAGTGACACTTCTGTTAACATTTTACCAATCTTGGCATTAATCTAATCTTTAGAATTACAAGAATTAAATTTTCATTACAGCTATAGATAGTTGCAAATTACCTTTCACAATTATCCCAGTTTGATCTTGTTTGTTTTTAAGAGGAAAGTATTGCTTTGGCCTGTAACTTTTCACGGTCTTACTTTAAAGATAAATTTTTAAAAAACGAAGAAAATTAATTTAACTCTTTTGACTGAGTGAGGAAAATACTTTTCTCCCCAAAAAGCTGTGTAGGACTTTTTTTTACATGCACAGATAACTAAATAAAAAAAGCTCAACTTTCACATGAAGTTAGTTCTGCTGAAGGATTACTCACAGTGTGCATTTTTAAAAAATATGGAAAAATAGAAACAACCCCTTCCTTACATAGACAAGAAACAAACAAATTGAGACTACAGCAAATAAACACTAAACACAAAAACACAGCCCTATTTACATATACAAAGAACCACAACACTTCTGCAATAAAGCAGGTGTCTTAAGAGGACAAGTGAAGAGAACTGTCTGTGAGCTCAAATAAATACATAAAAATGGGCCCTGATCCTGCAACATAGTGGTGTGAAGTCAGTGGGGCTTGGCATGGGTGCAGCAGTCTACTGGTGGTCCTATCAGTTGCAGGATCAGGGCCTTGCTTTTAAACTCTGATCCGCAGGCATGCATATTGTTAAATCACACAGTAGATGATTTTACTAGCTGTATCCCTGCATGTCTGGCATAGGAATTGAATACTTAGCTTTTACAGATACAAAAGAATATGACACCAGTACAGCTCTCTGACTACTTTGGTCTCCTGAATAATATTGAACTATAGGCATATAGGGGCTTGACTGCAATAAGTAGGGCCATGTTTGAACTAGTGCCATGTTTACCACAGCAGGAAAGTTTAAAAGTATAGCTCTTTCAGTGATTTGGGATGAATATTTTTATTTGAAAGTTCAGATCAGGTACTGGTTCCATTTTTGCTGTTTTGCACCTCTCTAAATATATGGTCAGATGGTAATATATGGTAAGATTTATTTTATACCAATAACTATTGTAAAAAAAAAATGACCTAATATAAGTTAGAATGGTTAGGCATTAATTATGGAGGCTTTACTAGTGATTCTTTTAAATAATTTTGTGTTGTGCTATCAATTTAAAGCATGACTAAAATATACTACCTCTGTTTTATATGCTGAAGATTTAATTTAGTCTCCAAATCTGACAAAATAACTCTCCAGTGGGACAACTGAACTTCTTACGTAACTTTTGCAATGAAATTTTACTAATTTTTGCAGAGGAAACATTTGAAAATTGTTTCTTTTTTGAAAAATTGGCTTGTTTCATGTTTTTGGTAACTTTTGCTAACAACCGCAAACACCAGTCATCACACAAGTACGCATTCTGATACCCTATGCACATTCTGAGAGTATCTTTGAGGTACAAAATTTCTGACATTTTAAAATTAAACACACAAGATAGCCTATTTGAGTTTCACTGAGGTTAGCCGATGGAACAGCTCATTCTGCTACTACCATTTTCTGAAGCTGCCCTGCCTGTCTCAACTCGCCAGCTGTCATCTACGTATATCCAGGTGAGCCAGATAGGCTCATGGCTGCCCAGCCTGTCTGTCTCACAGGTTTTCTCCCTTTCCCGTTCCTTGTGGCTCCTCCAGCTATCCCAGGAATTTCCTGGTCGCTTCTGGCACCCCAGTTCCTTGGCACTTCTTCATCCCCACCCTGGCAAGCATAACTTCAAGGTCTGATACTGAAAAAGTACTTGTCTGACAAACTTCCTGTGGTTTACCAGAGTGGTGCTCTGCTCTGATAAGTCATAAGGCCAGTGGATGCTAGAGAGTAGGGATTGTAGTGGGAGAAGTAGAGCTGGGGTTAGGTAGGCTGAGCAACAGTGAGCTTAAATCAGCATACATTCTCTTCTCCACTATAGTTTGCAAGTTCCTCGCCCCCAGCCTACCTGGGTCTCACTGGCTCCCGAGTTGCATGGAACACGGGAGGATTTTAGTTCAGGGGAGTCAGGGAGCAAGAAAGTTGGAAAGATATTGAGCTGGAGAGCCAAAGTGCATGAAAGCTGAGGGGCTTGAGAGGTACAGCACAAGACATCCAGCTATCCAGCATGCCTCTCCTAGTCCCCCTTCTCTGCTTTCCTGCTCCTCTATTAATACATCCTGGCTCCATGTTGTTCTAATTGCTCTCCTTTTCCAGGCCCTCACTCTGTACCTCTTGCAGGCCACTGCCCTCTCTCCATACCCCCTCTTTTTACTCATGAGTATTCCAAGTCTCTTCTCCCTATTGAATGTGCAAATATTTGCCATGACCAGTTACTTTGAAAATTTTAAAATATATAAATATTTATTCACCAGAGGAAAAAAATAATTAAGGTGGAGTTAAGTTTGTGGCCACATAACATTGCCTAAGGGTGGTCATATCTTTCCTGGACATGAGTTTAAATGTCCAAATTCAAACATTAGAAAATCAAAATGCAGAGTTAAATTCCTCCATGTGTCTCTTACTGTAAAGGAATGGCAAATGCTAGAAAACTGGGAAGTAGGGAACAAAGGTGACAGCATGCAAGATTACTACTCAAGGTAGTATCTTGTGGCTGAAATCTTAACTCCATCTTAGCAAAGTCTTTTTTCTGCTGAATTTCCTTCATTATTTTAAATAATAACATGAGACTTGAGAGCAGTGGAACCTGGGGTTATGGGAAGAGGTCCCTTCTTTTTCCCTAGCAGCTTGTCATTGCTCTTCCTGGCAGAAACCCACTTCCATCATATCCCCATAGCCTGTTTGAAGGTGGGTTTCCCAGTGCCCTACCTACAAAAGGCAGACTAGAACCCAGCCAGCTCTGTGTGGCAGGAGAGCAGCAACCCTTTCCCAGATGATTTCTCTGCCTGCCCTTCGATTTGAAAATCAGTGGCCAAAACTAATGGACACCTGAAAATCCTGATAAGGTACTTGCCCTACATCACGTAGGAAGTCTTTAGCAAAGCTAGTTCTCCCAAGTCCCATCACCTTAACTACAACAGTGTTCAGTCAGAAGTTCTATCGTGTATGGTTAATAGCGAGGGCAAATTTATCTGTATGTATGTATGTTGGTTGCAGGCTTGGCTGTGTTGTGTGGACAGCTTGGCTGAGCATGTAGATTTGATCTTTGTGAGAAGTAGCATGGCTTAATGTATGAAACTTGGCTCTGCAATAGGCTTGGCAGAATTTTATTTTTATTTTTTTATAATCTCAATGGATAATATCAGTGTTTATTTTCAAGTATTTTCCCCCATTTTTATTGATTTAAACTTCATGATTGTGCAAAATTATATGCTTCAAGTTTTTTTTATTGATTTACATGTTTATTGATTTATATTTTCACAGTTGTGAGAAATTATGGGGAGTTCAGACATGGGGTCAGACAATAATTATTTAATGAAAATAGACATTGAGATTTAAAAAGTTAAAGCTTTATAACCATTAAAACACATTGTCAACATTGTGTGTCAAAATATAAAAATATTATATATTTATATATAAATATAAAAATATTCTTAAATCAAACTCTTAAGTTCTCAGGAAGCATTTTTCTTATTTTGCCTGTCTGTACACTTTGATTATTATTGATGGAAATATTTTTTCATCAGTTTGTGTGTGTGTATAGTGACATTTATATAGTGGCCGCAGTCCTTCTATCTGTAACTGTAAAAGGGGATGAATACTTGCATCCTTTCTAGTTTAAATGTATATGACACTTTTCTCAGTGCGAGTTGCAAAGGGATTTATTAATGCCAGTTATTGGAAGAAAGAAGTGTAGAATTATTGGCTTCCAGTGGAGTGCATGTGTAGCCTAAAAGGGATATTTTTATGAGGGCAAGTAAGAAACTTGCTGGTTCAGAGTGTACGTCATGTCTCTCTCTTTACCCCATGTAAGAATAATGCAATCAGGTAAAAGAGTTATTCTGTTACATCGTGTAATAGATGTCTGCTTTGTGATGTTAGAGGTCTGGTTCAAATCCCTGCAGAGAAGCGTTTTTCCTGTCCCCTATGTGTTCTCTTTTACGTTCAAAGGGGAACTGGTGTTGAAGCTGTGTCAGGAGTTCCATCAAAGAGTGTATGTTCCATGCAAGTAATCTATAAGAGAATTGCCAGCTCTGCCTCATCTCACTCTGTAGTTCCCAAAAGGTCTGTTAACTTCATGTTTACAATTATGGACCTTCTTTTTTGGTACCATGCACCAGATCTTGGCTACGAAAGTTGAGTGATATATATTTTATTCATTTCTTGCCCTGTTGCTTCCATAGGTGTATATTAAAAAAACACTAGGACTTGTCTACATGGGGAAATTTTCCACCACAGCTGTACTGTACTGGTATCATTATTCTGCTACAGCTATGCCAGTATAACTTCTCCAAAAGGCATGCTCTTTTGGGATTTAGAGTGCCTTTTTCAGTTTAACTTGTATTGCTCTTTGGAAGTGATTTAAGCTAAAGTGAAAAAAAGGCACTCTGAAAAAGAGCATGTGCATGGGAAGTTATGTCAGCGTAGTTACAGTGGTATAATTCTACTTACGTAGTTATGTCAGTAAATTTCCCTATGTAGATATGCCCTTAAAAAGCTTTTTGCAACTTTGAAAAAGCTCATTTTAGGGTGCCCTATCTTGGGAAACCCTCTTGTTCAAATGATTTGGATTTTACCCTCTAGGTCTGCCTTGACCCAACAGGTCAGTTTTCGGGTTGATCTGACTTTTCTTGGGAATTTTATAGAGCGTACAAAATTTGCTTTAAAAATATAGCTTCTCCTCAGTTAAGTTGCAGTTGTATTTATTATTTCTCCATAACTGGTGACAGTGTGAACATAAGTGAAGGAGGGGTAAAAGTCCATGGAGCCATACACCTTCTGCCTGGCACTGTGCCTTCCAGGGCACATGTGGGCATGAAAGATGGGTGTGTGAAAGAAGCGTTAGGGGAGAGGGAACCATGAATGGAAAGATTGGGGGAGAAGGGTGTTTTGGAGGACTGTTAGAAAGGGAGAGAGAGAGCACAACTTGAAGGAATATAGAAGGCAGTTACAAGGGATGTTGACAGACATGAAAAGGGGACAGAATGAGGGAGGAGGTAGTCATGGAAAAAGGAAGTGTTTTCACCATGTTAAACTTGACTGGTTTAAAACATTTGATATGGTCAACATTGATAAAATTTCCCCTCTAAAATGCCCCCAATTAGTATTCTACCAGTTATAACCTGCCACCCTACATCCAAACACACGTACTCCACTACATATGTCCAGACATCTGCAGAAGGTGAGCCTGGTGTATGCTTGCTGCATTGAGTCTCATATGACCAATTAGAGCACTGTTGTGTTCCTGCAGAATTTATATAAAAATAATTTTGTTTTCTTGTCAATTAAAAACTGGGGAAATGCACATGCAAATTAAAGCTAATCAAGTGTGTTTCCCATCAATACAATCCTTAAAAACAAAGAAATCACCATTTCATCCACACCAATCACAACTCTTATACAATACTACCCAAATATACACAATCCACACATTTAGTTTCAGTTCCAACATAGAGCACTCACTATGCTGATATCCAGTTCTTCAGAGTCACATTGAAATGCAAAACCTAAACTCTGATCCCAGGAAGATCGATATCTTTTCAGTAGAATAGCTGGTTTCAGAGTAGCAGCCGTGTTAGTCTGTATTCGCAAAAAGAAAAGGAGTACTTGTGGCACCTTAGAGACTATCAAATTTATTAGAGCATAAGCTTTCGTGAGCTACAGCTCACTTCATCGGATGCATTTCCAATTTCTGTAGCTCACGAAAGCTTATGCTCTAATAAATTTGTTAGTCTCTAAGGTGCCACAAGTACTCCTTTTCTTTTAGTAGAATAGCTGTAACGCTAAAGTCTAGATGTCATTTACATATGAGAAAATTTAGGTAAATATTTAGCTTTTGTGTTTGAGTGTAATTATGAGGAACTGGACATCTACATTTGGAGTGGCTCTGTGTTAGAATTACAAGTGAGTTTCTTATGAAGTTGTAGAGTTTGTGACTGTTTGGCAGTAAAGTTGAGAGAGTAGAGGTGAATATATATGTGAATGTTGGCTTTAATTGGTGATTAACATATATTTTTATTATTGTGCTTGTAGGAGATGGATTTGAGCAATTTTTTAGTACAAAGTTAGCAAAGTTTTTTTTTACATAAAGGGATGTCAGGAAAATGTTTAACAATTGGCTTTAATCTTTCACTTCGTTATTGCAGGGAGTGCTTACTAATAAACTGGATGTTCCTTGTCTGTAGTCCCTATCCTGGTCATGTTGGTTAGACTTCACCAGTCTTGCACAGCGGCCTATTTTCCGTTTTTAGGTCTAATTATTTCTCTACTGGACTTTTTGGTAAATTAAGTACTTATCACCTCCATTGCCCAGTCTGTTTTATTGCTCTTGTATTTGGTCTGTATGATTTTAGTAACCACAACTTCTTGTCACACAAAAAGGTCCAGTGTCTACAAAATATACATGTGTAAGAACTAATCTTTCCTAACTGAAAACCTCCTTGTACTCTCAACTGAAGTTTCAGATAATAGGCAAGACTGATGTTTCAACACTGACTTCTGATTTAGGAAGAAAAGGATTCAGTTTTGTTGAATGGACATATACTGGTATTACCATAAAAGCTAGGTTCCTGAAATTTTGTAAGAAATTGCTTAAATTGTAGGAGTTCCGTTCATGCCGTCTGTAAGATTAAGAAAGCAAGTTTGAGTAGTAAAAACATTACTGTGTAAGGTGTGCAATTTCGTCATCTTCTTATCTTTTCCTTTTTCGATTACACGTTTCTGTAAGTGATAAGTTAGATGTATAGTTTTGCGGCTTGTTAACTTGGATGTACTTGATACATTTTCTAGTCTTGGTAATGTCCTGCAAACTATTGGTGATTGTTTCTCTTTAAGGCTTCCTCTCACTTTAAAGTTGTAAGTGGCAGCATACTATTTTAAAGCAAAATGCTTGATTATTTTTGAATGGACTGTCTCTTTATTTCACACCACATCAGTCAAAGATGTGTTTAAACAGAGGGCACAGATGTCTATTAATAAAAAAAATAATTAAGTTTAATAATAAAAAGGATGTGTGTGCACTGTGGTGGTTTCATGATGAAGTAATGGATGCTGTTATAGTTCACGACAAATGCTGGGAAAATGTCTGCACTCCCACAGGGAAACCGCCTTCTTCGAGTAGATACAGACATGTATTCCATATTGGTACGCTGGGCATGCACACACCTGATCCAGAGAATTTTGCATAGCAGTGCCTGTACAGTGGCAGCGCTTGCGACTCATGACCATAGCCCATCCCCTTGCTACATGAGGCAGCAACACTGCTACATCTCTCAGTTCCTTCTTACCAATCATGGCTGAAGTTGGACCTCTTTGTACAATCCCTCTATTTTTAGTGACTTTTCTAGTTTTATATAGCTATTTAATATCCTTAGTATAGTGTTAATTAGATTTAGTGTTAGTTAGATGTAGTTTAAGTATTTCCCTGGTGATGCCCTCACAAAGGTTTAAACATTGTTCCTCATGTAGAGGAGCAGTCCCCAGCAACAGTCCCGATACAGGATGCTTGCTGTGCCTGGGCGAAACCCACATCAAAGAGCAGTGTTCAGTTTGCAGATCATTCACCAAATGGACCCAAGTGCCAAGAGAGCTTCATCTGAATCAGCACTTGTTGAACAGGCCATGCATCTGCTTCGGCACAAAGGGTCTTGTCAAATTGTAGGTTGCCCTTGAGTTCTGAGTGCTGCCGCTTCGCGTGCTGGAGTTGGTACCTCTCTGAAGAGATGGAGGAGGAGTTCCCTTTTGAGTGCACAAAGGAAAAGGTCACATAAGACCATCTGAGGCCACTCCAGGTCATTTGGAGACTCACTTCTTTGTCCAGATGGAGTGTGGACCAGCACAGTGAATACCAGTGCATGGGATGGAGCAGGTCCTATCAACTGCTCCCTGGTATCAGTCAAGGAGGTCGGAGATCCCGTACTATTGACTCTGTTTCTGGCTCCAGGAAGTCTGTTGACTCTGGTACTGATGAGGGTGATGCTGGCACCAGCTGTTTCTGCACTGGCATGTGTCAGGCAGTAACATAACCTCGTCTGCCTTTCTGTCTCAACCATGCTCTTGGTCCATGACTTTGCCAGGGCTGTGTCTTTTATAGCTCCGTTGGCTGTGCAGGCCACCAAACTTGTGTGTCTGTCAGCACTGCACCCCGATGTTTCCCTTTCATGGTCAGTAGAACTAGGGCCGGTGCCAGACTCAGCACAAGGGACCTCTCCGGTACCAGGATCGTCTTTGGCACCTCTGTGACCACTGTCCGCGATATTACTATGGCGGCATTCCCTGCCTTCCACTTTGGCACCATCAGTTACCTTGGTGCACTGCTGACTTCGGGGTCAACACTGCTTCCAGCACTGGAAACAGCGGAGGCATATTCAATGCTGCTGATACCATTTCCACGTTGATGCCATTTCCCTTGTCATTCTGGGCTACAGACATGTCAGTGTGGTTGCTCGTACTCTCAGGGCTGGCTTCGCCTTTATCCTCTGCAGCCTGAGACTCTTTGGCATCCACAGTGGGATCTTCCTCCTCTCGTTCTCCATTGCTTGACCCGCGTCGGAGGCCATTCTTGGAGCGTTCTGGGTAACAGGATTGGTGCTCGTCTTGTGGTTGGCATGTGGGTCCCTGGCCCAGCATCTACTAGCCATCAATGCCCTATCCATACCAGTGGTATCTGTGGAACGCTCCTTGGTCGCAGGGGTCCCACTCTTCATCTCGCTCAAGGGCGAGATCATGAACCAGGTGTGTGGTGGTGACTATCAAGTCATCACAGGCCAGGCACTGGTGAGCCTTCCCTCATGGAGCCTCCAGAATCCTCATATCCAGGCCCATCAGTTCTGGAGTAGGATCCAGCTCTGGCACAGTTAACCACTTCATCTTTGTCCCAATACAGTTCCGCGGAGTCTAGCTCTTTCTTCCCTTTGGTATTGGAGGATTTCAAGGTGGGCCTGAACCTTTTGTAGTGCTTGGCTGCTTCCTGAAGTATTCAAGCTGAGCTCCTGTAGGAGAACACCCATGAGTTAGTGGATACCCAGCAGCCATCTGCCCCTGGGAGAGTTGCCCTTCCTGTTCACATTGTGCTCCTTGAGGCTGCTACAGTCCTCTGCAGCATGTTGGCTTCGGTACTGCCTGTAGCAAAGCACTACTTCATTTTGTTGCAGGGATTTGAGGGTTTTTACTCCCATCTGGCCCCAGATACCCAGCTTGTAATCATGGTGAATGATAGAGCCAGGAAGGGCGGGTTTAAGTCCATTCCCAAGGATAAGGACTCTAAACAAATAGACCTGATGGACAGGAAGATTTACATCTCCTCTTCCTTGTGGATGTGGATCGCTAACCGGCAGATATTACTGTCCAAGTACAACTTTGTGAACTGAACGACTATGTCTAAGTTTGCAGACCAGCTGCCCAAAGCCTTGAGAGAAGAATTTCGGGCATTTGTCACCAAAGGCTGATCGGTGGCTAAGACTTCGTTGCAGTCTGCACTGGATGTTGTGCATACTTTGTGCAGAGTGATGGCCTCGGCAGTGACCATGAGAAGGGCTTCCTAGCTGCAGAATTTGGATAGTGCACCCAATGTGCAGCAGCACATAGAGGATTTGCCCTTCAGTGGCCAAACACTCTTTTTGGATGAGACTCCGCACTCCTTCAAGGACTCAAAGGCTACCCTATGTTCCTTGGAGGCATACACGCCAGTGGTGCAGAGGTGATCAACAGCAGCAGCACTATCGTCCACAGTGCACATTTAGGCAGCCTTTCCCTCTCACAAGACAGCAGGACTACCCCAGAAAAGGTCATATATCCTATAGGAGGAGGCAGTCAGATTCAGCGTTTTGCCAGCTCACATGCCCTTCCCTGGCACCCCCAAAAGACCATTTTGACTCATTAGTCCAGAGCAGTGTTCCAGTCATCGCTCCTGTTCTCCCCATTCCCTCTGTTTGGGGACAAACTGGCTCACTTTCACAATGGCTGGGGCTTTATCGCCACCGAAATCTGGGTCCTAAACACCATCAGATTGGGCTATGCCATCCAGTTCTCCATCTCTCCCCTCCACCGTCCCTCCTCAGGGACCCCTCTCATGAGATGCTGCTCCTTGAGCAGGTTCGCTCTCTACAGGCTTGGGAGTGGTGGAGGAGGAGGAGATTCTGCCAGAACATCAGGGTCATGGCTTCTATTTCTATACATTCTGGTGCCCAAATCCAAAGAAGGGATAAGACCCATTCTTGATCTTTGTGGCCTAACAAAGGTGGATCGGGCCAAGCTCATTCTCATTGTACTTGCATGGCCCAACACAGTGCTGGTTCTCCAATCTTCTCGTGTTGTCAGTTCAGCCTCTTGTGCTACTTCCTCTCCATCCCAACTGAAGCACTTAGAATCACGGCTGAACCTTGTATTCCACGCTTAGTCCTGTGCATCTCACAGTGTGGCTGCTTCATGGCTAAGTGAAAAGGAAGTGTGGTGTTCTGCAGCTGTTCAACAGGTCCTATTCAACAGTACAAAGTCCTCTGTTAGAATGGCCTGTTCAGCAAAATGAAAGTGATTTTGGTGTGGTCATTGGCCCATGGAATTCAGCTGACACTGGCTTGTATTCTGGACAATTTGGAATACTTGCTGCATCTTAAATTATCAGGACTTGCGCTTAGGTCATTGAGAGTGCAGTTGGCAGTGCTACCAGCATTTCATCCCCCCATTCAGGGAAGATCTGTCTTCTCCAATACCATGATAGCAAGATTTTTTAAAGGGCTTCTTCATCTCCATCCTCTGGTCTGAGACCTGGTTCCTTTGTGGGACCTTAACACAGTCCTAGCGGCTTTAGTGGGACCTCCATTGAGCCACTGGTGGTGCAGTCATGAAAAAGGCAAATGTAATCCTAGGATGTATCAGGCAAGGTATTTCCAGTATTACAGTATTTCCAGGGATAGACAAGTATTAATGACACTGTGCAAGGCACTGGTAAAACCTCATCTGCAACAGTGTATGATTCTGATCACCCATGTTCAAGAAAGATTAATTTAAAATGGAACAGGTGTAGAGAAGGCCTATTAGGATGATCAGGGAATGGAGACCTTGTCTTATGAGAGGAGAGTAAAAGAAGTTGGCTTGTTTTTAGCTTAGCAAAACTGGTTGAGAGGAAATCTGATTGTTGTCTATAAATACCCTATAGGGTAGACATCAGGGAGAGAAAAGAGCTATTTAAGGTAAAGGATAAGGTTTGTACAAGAACAAATGGGCATAAAATGGCCATGAATAAATTTAGACTGAAAGTTAAAAGTTCTAATCATCAGAGGAGTGAGGTTCTGAAACAACCTTTCAATAGAAGGAGTGGGGTAAACTATCTAGTTCTAAGATGGAGCTTGATAAATTTATGAATGGGTTTATATGATGATGATGCCAGCAGGGGATTGGACTGGATCCATAAGATCAATTCCAGTTCTAAGTCCTATCTTCCTATTTTCTTTGGATGAGTTTTCTGAAGACCCTTGGGCCCCTCAGGAAGGGATAATTCCTTTTTGTCAGTTCAAGAACTTTATGCACAGTTCTAGGAAAGCACCTTTTAAAATCTCCTCTTTGTTCTGTTCTGAAACCACTTCTTTAGTTTCCTATTCTTGGCTAGAGGCATAGATATTATTTTGGTTTTCCTATTGTTCCATTTGATCAAAACCTTGTCTTTACAGGCTACCATCATTTTTGACTTGCAATGAAACAAGACTTTCTGAAGCAGAGTTATGATTTTTTCTTCAGAAAGCCTGACAATTTATTTCTCTTTCTATAAAATGCATTTTAATATTATAACCAAGAATAGTGTTGAATTCATTCTCTTTGCATTTGAAATGTAACTAGATAGCTAAACCAGATTTCCCTATTGTGTTAAGGACTGTGTTTTTCTTGTTTTTTAAGAGCTATCAAGCTAGCTGCTCACACCTGTGGTTTCTGGCAGAGTGGACAAGTACAGATCTCAAATTTTGTGTGATCTTGCATTTGAAAAATTAAGAAGTATTATCACACAATTGAACAATTTAAATTTAGTGGTAATTTTGTCTTCCCAAATCAACACAGATTGCATTCCAGGGATGGTAAGAAGCAGGCTTAAAGGTTTTATTTAGCTTATGCTGAGGGTTTCAGAAAGTCTAAAAATGTTCATCAGTTTTCATAAGGGAGAAGCATCTAAAAACCATCGTTTGACTGATGGCTTAAAGACTGCAGTCTATTATCCAACAGACAGCTTGAGCAGTTTTTTCTCGTTGAATGGTATTCTGCTAGGGAGATACCTACGCCCTTAAACTAATTGAAATAGTAAAAAATATTTACGATTTTTCAGCTTAATTTTATAGAACTCATTTTTGAACAAACAACTTTGTGTTTTACATTTTCTGTCAAGTATAGTGGTGAGTAGAATATAGAAATATCAATTATTGTTTCCAAACCTTGAGGGGCCAGTCCAGACTAGTTGAGGAGATGGGGGAAAGTGAACAACGTTGGGGGTAGAAAGAAAAGGAGTACTTGTGGCACTTTAGAGACTAACAAATTTATTTGAGCATAAGCTTTCATGAGCTACAGCTCACTTCATTGGATGCATATAGTGGAAAATACAGTGGGAAGATTTTATATACACGGAGAACATGAAACAATGGGTGTTGCCATATACACTGTAACAAGAGTGATCAGGTAAGGTGAGCTATTACCAGCAGGAGAGAAACTTGCAGGACCCCAAATCTTATCTTTACAAATGCAATTGTGTTACAGCAGATGGAGGTGAAGCAGTGTCCCTTCATTAAGGAGTAGGTCAAATGCACAAGACTGCAGGCTTGAATAGTAACCTCCAGGCCAAAACTTCTGTGTTCTGTTCCTAGTGCATTCAGTTCAGCTGCAAGAGTTGGTTTTGGTTTTATGGAGTCATCAATTAATGCCCCTATCCAAGTAGCATATAGTCCTGCTTAATGGGAAACGGAGAAGGGGTGCCACAAAACAAGAGAACATAAAATAACAAAAATTAGAAAATAAATGCAGATGAAGAGAAAGCCAAAGGACAAAGGCAGAAAAGAAAATGAACAGAAAATATGACAAACTGTGCCAAGGCAGGAGCATGGGCACTGTGTGTGTGCGTGTGTGTATAATATCCCATCTCAAAGTAATTTTGCCTCAAAAGATTGAAGAACCAACAACAATTGATAAATACAGAAGATATCTCAATTGGTCACAAATCCTGTACCTGAGGTAGTGCCAGTATTGAACTATGAACTGAAGTCTTCTCAACCTACTCCACCAAATGGTTGTAGGATTTCCACTGGGTTGTGGATGCCATAACCCAATTTTAGTATTTTGATATGAGATGATTTAATATATCTAGGAGGAGTGAATTGTAGTAATTTTTAAAGTCTCTAGTTAATTCCAAATGTGATGTTTTGAAATAGTAGATGTATTTTGAACTTGATAAGCACTGTCTTGAAACGGGTTTATTTGGCTATATTTCCAAATTCTAACACTTCGAAATTAGGGCTTGTGTATGGAGTGGAGGCTATTCTTAGAACTATGGATGAGTCTGGTATCTCTGTATATTTCAGAACCTCAATAGATTGAATTGCCTTTCTTTTATATGTTTAATACATCTATTTTATGAAAAATAATCATTCTTTTAAATTTTCTCTTCCACAATTCCACATTTATAATATTTTGTTTTCTTATGTGGACTTTTTTCCAATTTTTGTTATGTCCTTTGTGAGATCAGGTCACTAACACTAAATCCAGTATTCAAAATGAGGATTTAGTCTTGATTTAAATAGCATATATTCCATATTGTTTGCTATCCCCTTCTTACTACATCATAACGCCTTATTTGATTTTGATCTTTGCTGCATATTAAGAGGATGTTTTGCTGAGCTGTCCATGATAATACCTAGATCTTTTCATTAAAATATGGGGTGAAAAAGATGCCCAACTTCCAGTTACTTTCAGTGTCTACTTCCCTTAAGCACTGCCCATCTGTGAGAGCAATTAAATTTAAATGGGTCCTTTTAGTATGGATTATTTTAATTTGTCTAGATTAAATTTGATCTATTTTCATATTGCCCAATTTTCTAATTTTGTTCTTTTGGAGTTCCTCACAAGCCTTCCTGCTTCTCTGTTCACTTCTGTTTCCTCCTGCTGAGAAAAACAAGATCTTGCTCATCTTTCTATCAAGATTTTGGTCTCATTGCCTCTTTGATAGTGGTGGAACATACTCCTCTATGTCACTACAGTTAGGCTAGCAGGCCTGCTGCCTTGTGCAGAATTACTCTGGGCTCTTACACAATTTCTACCTGTCCTTGGTTTTCCATGCAGTGCTGCTCCACCTTCTGGCTCCTAACTCAAGAGAGATTGGGAATGGATGGCATCTGGCAGGTCCTCTCAGGAGTAGAGGCTGTGAGGATGGTGGAGTTTGGATGTGTGTTTGCAGTAGGGCATAAAGGAGAGGCAGGGAAGGTTGTGGTTTTCTCTCCGAGATTCCTGTTCACAGAGTAGTCAGCAACTGGAATCAGACTAGGTTGATAATACAGTGTGAGAGTAGGCTCAAGGTGGATGTTTCCAGCAGAAATGACAGGGCCAGTTGCTCTACCTGTCAGTGACTAAAACCACCTTTTCCTGCTATAATACTTCCAAGTGGGCCCTAGACAGATATGAAGAACTGACCTGTCCTTAAAGTGCTTAATACCTTGGGATTAGATGATGTCCAGAGAATTAATTCTTTTGTTCCGAAGTCCAAACAAATTATCTCTTCCCTTTCTATTTGTTTCCTTCTACTGTTTTACGGAGACTCCTCAAATAATGCTGGCATTATAAAGGCATGATTTTCATTTCCAAATTATTATTAGTTTAATAGCTTGATAATCTCATGATGGTTGAGCTCCATCCAGAATTCACCTGCAAACTGAAAAATTTTAAGAAATCACAAAAATTATGTGTTATATAAAAAGGGTGCATTTTATTATATATTCAGACAATAATGGATACATTGCACATTATTTGTTTTATGCTGTAGTATACACTTTTACAACTTAAATAGTAAAACAATATGGTTAATTAGAAAAATTGAATTGTGAATACTTCTTATGTGCAATGTGACTAAATTAATGTTGGTGTTGAAAACTTAATTTTTGCATTTCCTTATATTTTATGATTTTTAATTGCAATTTTAAAGTTGTAGTAAAATCTACGTCTGCTTTGTTTATTTCCAGTTAGACTTTGAAGTTTGCACTTCACTGAAGTGAATGAGATGAGTTACCATGTTAACTTCCGCTGTTTGGTTAGAAACAGTTCTCTGCAAGATTGAGTCAACAGTGCAGCTGCACTTCTGTTTAAGTTGGGATGTATCCTTGTAATGAAAATGTGATAGTGAAACTTTTTTTCAAATTTGCAGAACAGTGGAGAATACAAAAATACTGTGGAGATCCTAAAATTGTTATATCTCCAATTTTTAACATTGTTTTCTTCTGAAAAAACCGACGGGTGTGGAGGAGCACACGATTCGGACAGAGACATCCCTTAGGGGAGGATCTATTAATGAGGATTCTCTGTATCCTAGTAAGGAGGAGAGGATGGAAGATGATAAAGTACAGGTAGGATCTGTTGAGAAACAATCAAATAAAAGAATCCCATTCAGTTACATCACATAGTGGCGGACAGCTAAAAAGTGACAAATTTTATAAGTGCTTATATACAAATGCTAGAAATCTAAATACTAAGATGGGTAAACTTGAATGCGTGGTATTAACTGAGGATATTAATAGGCATCACAGAAACTTGGTGGAATGATAATCAGTGGGACATGGTAATACCAGGGTATAAAATATATAGGAATGACAGAATAGGTTGGGCTGGTGGGGGAGTGGCATTATATATGAAAGAAAGCATAGACTAAAATATAGTAAAAATCTTAAATGAACCAAACTGTACCATAGAATCCCTGCTTAAAATTCCATGCTTGAATAATAAGAATATAGCAATAGGGATATACTACCGACTACCTGACCAGGATGGTGATGGTGACTGTGAAATGCTCAGGGAGGTTAGTAAGGCTATAAAAATAGAAAACTCAATAATAATGGGGGATTTTAGCTATCCCCACCATGACTGGGTACATGTCACTGAGGACAGGATGCAGAGAGTTTCTTGACACCGTAAATGAGTACTTCTTGGAACTGCTAGTCCTGGAACCCACAAGAAGAGAAACAGTTCTTGATTTAGTCCTAAGTGGAGCACAGGATCTGGTCCAAAAGGTGAATATAGCTGAACTGCTTGGTAATAGGAACCATAATATAATAAAATTTA
This sequence comes from Dermochelys coriacea, assembly GCF_009764565.3. Classification (NCBI taxonomy): domain Eukaryota; kingdom Metazoa; phylum Chordata; order Testudines; family Dermochelyidae; genus Dermochelys; species Dermochelys coriacea. The sequence continues at coordinate 209,240,998 of NC_050070.1, read as the reverse complement.
ACATCGGGGGGGGGGAGACACACCAAAGAAGCCCACCACAGTAGCATTCAACTTCAAAAAGGGGAACTACACAAAAATGGGGCCATTAGTTAAACAGAAATTAAAAGGTACAGTCCCAAAAGTGAAATGCCTGCAAGCTGCATGGAAACTTTTTAAAAACACCGTAATAGAGAATCAAATTAAATGAATGCCGCAAATTAAAAAACACAGTAAGAGGACCAAAAATGTGCCACTATGGCTAAACAACAAAGTAAAAGAAGAAGTTAGAGGCAAAAAGGCATCCTTCAAAAATTTGAAGTTAAATCCTTCTGAGGAAAATAGAAAGGAGCATAAATTTTGGCAAGTCGAGTGTAAATGTATAATTAGGCAGGCCAAAAAAGAATATAAAGAGCAGCTAGCCAAAGGCTCAAACTAACAGCAACAAATTTTTTTAAGTGCATCAGAAGCAGGAAGCCTGCTAAATAATCACTGGGGCCACTGGACAGTCGAGGTGGTAAAGGAGCACTCAAGGAAAATACCACCGTTGCGGGGAAACTGAATGAATTCTTGGCATCAGTCTTCACTGTAGAGGATGTGAGGGAGATTCACACACCCGAGCCATTCTTTTTAGGTGACAAATCTGAGGAGCTGTGCCAGATTGAGGTGTCATTAAAGGAGGTTTTAGAACAAATTGATAAACAGTAATAAGTTGCCAGGATCAGATGGGATTCACCCAAGAGTTCTGAAGGATCTCAAATGGGAAATTGCAGAACTACTAACTGTGATATGTAACCTATCATTTAAATCAGCTTCTGTACCGGATGACTGGAGGATAGCTAATGTGACGCCAGTTTTTTAAAAAAGGCTTCAGAGGCAATCCTGGCAATTACAGGCCGGTAAACCTAACTTCAGTAACAGGCAGATTGGTTGAAACTGTAGTAAATAACGGAATTATCAGACACATAGATGAACATGATTTGTTGAGGAAGAGTCAGTGTGGCTTTTGTAAAGGGAAATCATGCTTCACCAATCAATGAGAATTCTTGAGGGGATCAACCAACATGTAGACCAAGGTAATCCAGTGTACAAGGACTTTTGGAAAGCCTTTTGCAAGGTCCCTCACTAAAGGCTCTTAAGCAGAGTCATGGGATAAGAGGGAAGGTCCTCTCATGGATCAGTAACTGGTTAAAAGATAGTAAACAAAGGGTAGGAACAAATGGTCTGCTTTCAGAATGGACTGACGTAAACAGTGGTGTCCCCAGGGGTCTGTGATGCGACCAGTGCTGTTCAACATATTTATAAATGATCTGGAAAAAGAGGTAAACAGGTGGCAAAATGTGCAGACAATACAAAATTACTCCAGATAGTTAAGTACAAAGCAAACTGCGAAGACTTACAAAGGTATCTCACTAAACTGGGTGACTGGCAACAAAATGGCAAATGAAATTCAATGTTGATAAATGCAAAGTAATGCACATTGGAAACCATAATCCCAACTATACATACAAAATGATGGGGTCTAAATTAGCTGTTATCACTCAACAAAGAGATCTTGGAGTCATTATGGATAGTTCTCTGAAAATATCTGCTCAATGTGCAACGGCAGTCAAAAAAGCTAACAATGTTAGGAACCATCAGGAAAGGAATAGATAGAAAACGCTTTATATAAATTCAGTGTACGCCCACATCTTGACTACTGCCTGCAGATCTGATCGCCCCATCTCAGAAAAGATTTATTAGAATTGGAAAAGGTATAGAGACGGGCAACTAAAATGATTAGGGGTATGAAACAGCTTTTGTATGGGGAGAGATTAGAAAGACGGGGCTGCTCATCTTGGAAAAGAGATGACTAAGAAGGGATGTGATAGAGGTCTGTAAAATATTGACTGGTGTGGAGAAAGTGAATAAAGAAATGTTACTTACTCCTTCACATAACACAAGAACTAGGGGTCACTCAAATTAATAGGTAGCAGGTTTAAAATAAACAAAAGGAAGTACATCTTCAGACAACGCACAGTTAACCTGTGGAACTAATTGTTGGGATGTTGTGAAGGCCAAAACTATAACAGCGTTCAAAAACGAACTAGAAAAGTTCTTGGAGGATTGGTCTATCAATGGTTATTAGCCAGAATGGTCAGGGATGCAATAGCACGCTCTGAATGTCCCTAGCCTTTGATTGCCAGAAGCTGGGAGTGTATGATATGGGGATGGATCACTAGGGGTATGTCTACACTACGAAATTGGGTCAAATTTATAGAAGTCGATTTTTTAGAAAGCAATTTTATACAGTTGATTGCGTGTGTCCTCATTTAAGACCATTAAGTCGGCGGAGTGCGTCCACAGTACTGAGGCTAGTGTCGACTTCCAGAGTGTTGCACTGTGGGTAGCTATCCCACAGTTCCTGCAGTCTCTGCTGCCCATTGGAATTCTGGGTTGAGATCCCAATGCCTGATGGGGCAAAAAACATTGTCGCTGGGTGGTTCTGGGTACATGTCCTCCGGAACCCCCCCTCCCCCGTGAAAGCAATGGCAGACAATCGCTTCGCACCTTTTTTCCTGGGTTACCCGTGCAGATGCCATACCACGGCAAGCATGGAGCCCGCTCAGCTCACCGTCACCGTACGTCTCTTGGGTGCTGGCAGACATCGGACTGCATTGCTACACAGCAGTAGCTCATTGCCTTGTGGTAGCAGATGGTGCAGTACAACTGGTATCCGTCCTCATCATCTCCTGGGTGCTCTTGGCCGGCCTCAGTGAGGTCGGTCGGGATGCCTGGGCAGACATTGGTGCTCCTAGCAGACCTCAGTGAGGTCTGTCAGGGGCACCTGGACATAAATGGGAGTGACTCAGGTCATTCTCTTCTTTAAGTTTTGTCTAATGGAGAGTCAGTCCTGCTTGGAATATTAGCAGAAGGAGAGCTCAGTGGTTTGAGCATTGGCCTGCTAAACCCAGGGTTGTGAGTTCAATCCTTGAGGGGGCCATTCTGCCTCAGGCTGCTCTCCCAGCCAGCAGCACCATGAGCACGATGACCGCTAGCAGTCGTACTGAACTGTTTCCTGCCAGCCTACCCTTTGCTTCCCCTTCCCTCTGTGAAAGCAACGGCCAACAATCGTTTTGCACCTTTTTTTCCTGCGGGCGCCATATTGCTGTCAGCATAGTCATCCACCCTCCACTTCCACTGCCAATCTGCTCTCCTGCTCACGCCATACCACAGCAAGCATGGAGCCCACTCAGATCACCGTGGCAGTTGTGACCACTCTAAACACCATGCACATTATCCAGCAGTATATGCAGAACCGGAACCAGAACCTGCAAAAGCAGGCAAGTAGGCAACGGCAGCGCAGTGAGGAGAGTGATGAGGACATGGACACAGACTTCTCTGAAAGTACAGGCCCCGGCAATTTGGCCATCCTGGTGGCAGTGGGGCAGGCTCATGCTGTGGAACGCCAATTCTGGGCCCGGGAAACAAGCACAGACTGGTGGGACTGCATAGTGTTGCAGGTCTGGGATGACTCCCAATGGCTGTGAAACTTTCACATGCGTAAGGGCACTTCCATGGAACTTTGTGACTTGCTTTCCGCTGCCCTGAAGCGTCAGAATACCAAGATGAGAGCAGCCCTCACAATTCACAAGTGAGTGGTGATAGCCCTTTGGAAGCTTGCAACGCCAGAAGCTACCGGTCAGTCGGAAATCAATTTGGAGTGGGCAAATCTACTGTGGGGGCTGCTGTGATCCAAGTAGCCAACACGATCACTGACCTGCTGCTGTCAAGGGTAGTGACTCTGGGAAATGTGCAGGTCATAGTGGATGGCTTTGCTACAATGGGATTCCCTAACTGTGGTGGGGCAATAGACGGAACGCATATCGCTATCTTGGGACCGGACCACCAAGCAGCCAGTACATAAACCAAAAGGGAGGGGTACTTTTCAATAGTGCTGTAAACACTGGTGGATCACAAGGGATGTTTCACCAACATCAACATGGGATGGACAGGAAAGGTACATGATGCTCGCATCTTTAGGAACTCTGGTCTGTGGGAATGGCTGCAGTAAAGGACTGATTTTCCAGAGCAGAAAATAACTGTTGGGGATGTTGAAATGCCTACAGTTATCCTTGGGGACCCAGCCTACCCCTTAATGCCATGGTTCATGAAGCTATACACAGGCACCCTGGAGAGTAGTCAGGAGCTGTTCAACTACAGGCTGAGCAAGTGCAGAATGGTGGTAGAATGTGCATTTGGATGTTTAAAAGCACGCTGGCGCAGATTACTGACTCAATTAGACCTCAGCGAAACCAATATTCCCACTGTTATTACTGTTTGCTGTGTGCTCCACAATATCTGTGAGAGTAAGGGGGAGATGTTTATGGTGGGGTGGGAGGTTGAGGCAAATCACCTGGCTGCTGATTACGTGCAGCCAGACACCAGGACAGTTAGAAGAGCACAGCAGGGCGCATTGCACATCAGAGAAGCTTTGAAAACCAGTTTCATGACTGGCCAGGCTACGGTGTGAAAGTTCTGTTTGTTTCTCCTTGATGAAAACCCGCTCCCTTGGTTCACTTTACTTCCCTGTAAGCCAACCGCCTTCCCCTATTCTCTTTGATCACTGCTTGCAGAGGCAATAAAGTCATTGTTGTTTCAAATTAATGCATTCTTTATTAATTTGTCATACAAATAGGGGGATAACTGCCAAGGTAGCCCAGGAGGGTGGGGGAGGAGGGGAGGATGGAAGGAAAAGGTCACACTGCACTTGAAAACTTGTTGAATGCCAGCTTTCTGTTGCTTGGGCAGTCCTCTGCGTGGAGTGGTTGGGTGCCAGGAGGCCCCCCGCACCGTATTCTTGGGCGTCTGAGTGAGGAGGTTATGGAACTTGGGGAGGAGGGTGGTTGGTTACACGGGCTGCAGTGGCGGTCTGTGCTCCTGCTGCCTTTCCTGCACCTCAGCCATACACCGGAGCATATCAATGTGATCCTCCAGTAGCCTCAGCATTGCATCCTGCCTTCTCATCATGCTGACACCACCTTTCCTCTCGCTTGTCCCTCCTTTCCTCACGTTCATTTTGTGCTTTTCTGGACTCTTACATTGTCTCCCTCCATGCATTGTGCTAGGCTCTTTCAGTGTGGGAGGACTGCATGAGTTCAGAGAACATTTCATCGTGAGTGCTTTTTTTTCGGCTTCTAATCTTTGATAGCCTCTGGGACAGAGATGATTCATGGAGCGATGAAACATTTGCAGCTGTGGGAGGGAAAAAGGGAGATTAGTCTTGAAAAAGAGACATTTTAGAGAACAATGGGTAGACTCTTTCATGGTGAACAAAGCTGTTAACATTACATAGCACGTATGCTTTCTTTACAAGATCGCATTTTGCCTCTTATATCAAGGGCCTGCCGGTATGGTGTGAGAGATCACACACGCAGGGCTGGCAGGCAGCAGAATTGGGCTTGCAGGCAGACATGGTAAGCCACAGTCTTTTGGCTTCTTTAACCTTCCTAACGTGGGAATGGTTTCAAACAGCAGCGCTCTCATTTCACATACCAAGCACCTGTTGGCTTGGCCCTTTAAAATGGGTTGGCCATTTAAAAAGAGGGGCTGCGGTTTTTGGGCTAATGTGCAGCACAAACTCAACTAACCTCCCCATCCCCCCAAACACCCAATTCTCTGGGATGATTGCTTCACCCCTTCCCCCACCGTGTGGCTAACAGCGGGGTTGATTTCTGTTCAGCCACAGGAAAACAGCCCAGCAGGAACGGCTGCCTCTGAATGTCCCCTTAATAAAATTCCCCTATTTCAACCAGGTGACCACGAATGATATCGCTCTCCTGAGCATAACGCAGAGAGATAAAGAACGGATGTTGCTTGAATGCCAGCGAACACTGGGGCCATATGCTGCCATGCTTTGTTATGCAATGATTCCAGACTATGTGCTGCTGGCCTGCCGTGGTAAAGTGTGCTACCATGCAGGACGGAATAAGGCTGCCCACCCCAGAAACCTTTTGCAAAGGCTTTGGGAGTACATCCAGGAGAGCTTCATTGAGATGTCCCTGGAGGATTTCTGCTCCATCCCCATACATGTTAACAGACTTTTCCAGTAGCCGTACTAGCCGCGAATGCATCCCAAGTCTTCAGGGCAAATTAATCATTAAACACGCTTGCTTTTAAACCGTGTATTATATTTGCAAAGGTACACTCACCAGAGGTCCCTTCTCCACCTTCCAGGTCCGGGAGCCTGCCTTCGGTGGGTTGGGAGGGTACTAGATCCAACGTGAAAAACAGTTCCTGGCTGTTGGGGGGAAAATGGTTTCTCTGCTTGCTTGCTGTGCTTCAGCCTCCTCCTCATCTTCCTCGTCCCCAAAATCCACATCCCTGTTGCGTGAGAGTCCATTGATGGAGTCCACGCATAGGGCTGGGGTAGTTGTAGGAGCACCCCCTAGAATGGCATGCAGCTCATCATAGAAGCGGCATGTCTGGGGCTGTGACCCGGAGCGGCCATTTGCCTCTCTGGTTCTTTGGTAGGCTTGTCTGAGCTCCTTAAGTTTCAGGCGGCATTGCTACGGGTCTCTGTGATAGCCTCTGTCTTTCATGCCCTCAGAGATTTTTTCAAATATTTTGGCATTTCGTCTTTTCGAATGGAGTTTTGATAGCATGGATTGGTCTCCCCATACAGCAATCAGATCCAGTACCTCCTGTTCTGTCCATGCTGGAGCTCTTTTGCGATTCTGGGATGCATGGTCACCTGTGCTGATCAGCTCGCCACTCTGGCCAAACAGGAAATGAAGTTCAAAAGTTTGGGGGCTTTTCCTGTCTACCTGGCCAGTGCATCTGAGTTGAGAGTGCTGTCCAGAGCGGTCACAGTAGAGCACTCTGGGATAGCTCCCAGAGGCCAATACTGTCCAATTGCATCCACACTATCCCAAACTGGACCCAGCAAGGTAGATTTCAGCGCTAATCCACTCGTCGGGGGGGAGTACAGAAACCGGTTTTAAGAGCCCTTAAAGTCGGGAAAAAATGGCTTCGTAGTGTGGACGGGTGCAGGCCTAAACCAATCTAACACGGCTAAATCCAACCTAAACTCGTAGTGTAGACCAGGGCTTGGTGATTGCCTGTTCTGTTCATTCCCTCTGAAGCACCTGGCTTTGGCCACTGTCAGAAGACAGGACACTGGGCTGGATGGACCATTGGTCTAACCCAGTATTGCCTATGTTGTCCTTGATACTAAGCAAGTGCTTTCTATTTTAATAGAGTTTTATGTGGTTTTTTACACTTATTCTCCTCATATATTGCTCTATCGGCAGTTCCTCTTATCTGTTAAGATGGTGAGAGAGAACGTGCAATGATATCACAGGGGCAAGGTTTTATTAGCACGTGCCCTGTGGATATCCATTGGATTTTTTGCAATCACTTATAACTTACTTTTCCCCTCCAAAACATTTTATTTACCCCCTCATGGGGACAGCAGTATATCCATACAAAGTTTCATGTTTTAAACTTTGGCTGTTGTTGCTGTAGCCAATTTATTTTAAACAAAAGTGGATAGATATTTTACTGAATTGGAAAAATGTATCTTTCCCTCTCTCATAACTCAGTAACAACTAAAAGGATTTTTGTTAGTCTTTCAAAAAAAAAATCATCTCTGGACAGAAACCAAGCACATGAGAATTTCAGCTTCAAGGGTAAAGGTCTCAGAAAGTTATCTGCATGTTACGAGAGGTTATAATACATTCCAGTTGTGGGTCATTTCTCATGTTTGACCTACTATCTTACATTAACATTAATTTTTATTTGTTCTCTGTTCACTTTTAAAAATCTCTCTGGAAGAATATATTCAGGATCGACTGCTTCAGTAATTTCTTTAAATTGTTCATTTTGTGCTCCGTGGAGGAGTTGATGTGGGCATAAAAGAAGGTTGCATCTTCCTTATCAAGTTCATTTTTGAATTATCAGTTATTTTTATAGCCTATCTGCTGATCTTTATAAATCTATTTATTGATTTTAATATGCAGAACAGTCTTGTACAATGCCAATAACGAGTCAGAAGATCAAAAACACAATTAGAAAAGATGGTGTATGTCTCTTATGAGTAATTTCACTCTCTCTTTTTTTTTTAACTTAAGTATTCTGGAACAAGTTTTCAGTATAAAGTGCTTTAATTTAAAGTTCAAAATTGTATGATCATATCCCTTTTCTTCTGAGATACTGAGTAATATATATTAATATATACATACAGTACATTAATCTGGCAGGTTTTCTCCATTTGGGCAGTTGGCTGAATTGTCCCAAAAATATAAAACTTTTCTTCATGGAGGACTTTGGGGGAAAAAAAAATATTATAGCCTTAACAAACACACACTAATCTTCTGTTTGAGGGGAAGAAATTATTTGTAGCTGTCTGGGCTGTGTAATATAGATTTATGTCAGGGAATATAAAGTTTTCTCATAATGGACATCTGCTGGTCTGGAAACTATTCATGGATTAGACCTCCTCATTTCACCACAGTGAAGGCAGTTTAGGCTTGTTTTATTCCATTCATCCTTTGAGTTCAGACTCTCTGCTGGACTATTTAAGCATGGCATTCCAATCTTGTTTTATTCAGTCTCCATCTGAGAAGCTTTAGGCTCATTGCTGTTAAGAAACAGCGTTTGAATGTGGGAATTTTATCTCACAGACTGCTGAACTTCAGATTATGTGTATTTTTCAGTAATCATAACCAATTGACTTTCCTTTTAGAGCAGGCTGAGGATCCAGTGTGTTTAATCTTCATTCCCTCTGGTTCCCTTTCCGCAGAATGTGTCTCACACTGGCCTAACCCTGCCTGCTATTATAGCACACATACTGTTCCAAAAATTTCTGTGGAAAAATATATATATTTACAACAGTAATCAGCTCCTTAAAAATAGTTTGAGTTCTTGATTAAAGTGGCTGGGTGCAAATTAAAATGTCCTGCATCACCTCTGCAAAGTTACCTTGATCCAAAGTTCACCCATAAAAAGAGAAATTAAGATCCTTCACACAAATCCCATGTCTATTATGGTGTCCTTTTCAATGGAACTAAGTTATTTGGACAATCCCTTAGAAAGCTCTCTTGGGGTTCAATCCAATCTGAACAACCTGCTTTCTCATTATTGCTTTTTAATCAGGGTGAAAAAACATTGTAACAAAAATATAGATGAGCTCCTTATGGAACATGCAGTCATTCCCACCTTGTTTTACTGAAGTTAGAAAGTATTTTTCCAGCTTTGCAGGATGGGAGGTCGCCATAAATTTTCCTTCCTTTCTTCAACTCAAAAAATAATCTACTCAGGAATCTTTAAAACTTAAACATTTGACTTTCTCTTCTGGACCAGTTCCACCTCAGATGCATTCTGTGTCATACAGAAATTTGGTATCTTATAAAATTTGAAGAGAGTGCCCCTCTTTACCATATATGCTATATAAAATCTAGACATAAAAGCCAAAATCCCAATGTCACCCTCAAAACATCATCCTGATATTTTTTCATATCATTTGTGGTCCCAGTGAAAATAGATTAAGTCTATCTGTTTTTGACATCTATCTCTAATGGAAGCAAGATTCAAAATGGAAAATATTTCATAACTCATTCAAGAAATGGCTTCACTCTATTCTTCTGTTCCATAGATCTGAAGAAATTAACTTTTGTTTTCCCATCTGATCTCGTCTCCATCAGTCTCATTTCCTGCCATTTAAAGGAAAATGCCTGTTCGTGTCCATGTTGTTTGGTATTTTGTCTTTTCCTGTAATGTGCAAGGTGATGTAGTTCATTAAGATAGCATTTACATCTGTTACTTGAATGACCTGCTGCTGAAAATGTACTTAAAGGCAACTTTTCTTCACATAGTCAATTCATAATTAAACAAAAATCTTTGTGCATACCCTCTGGACCTTATTGGAGCTCATTTTTAAGACCATTCAACTGGGAAATCTCCCTTTATTCGAATTTCTAAACATCCAGATTTTAACCCTTCTCTTCCAGTGTTCTGTAGTCTCCTCCCAATATCGGCACTTAATACTCGTGTTGGCATTGTGCATATAAAAAAACCTGTGGACAACACAGCATCCCTAATGCCTTCAGTTTTTCCTTTTAAACAAATGACACTAACTTATCTTAGCCTGATGTTGCCTTTAAAGCAATCATCAGTGCCATTGGAGCCGTCCATAAAATTCACAGGACCATCTCATCTCATTTCACATCAGGAGCAACAGATGAACAAACATGGCTTACATAAACTGCCAGGGAAGAATAAAAAGTATAAATCTGAACCATGTGGCCTTTCATTCATGGAGAGGCAGAGTCCATCTGTCTAATGGAGCAGTAAGCTAGCTCAGTTGCCCACAGGTGGCAACAGACAAGTTGGGAGTCTTTGATTCATATATTCAGCAAGCCATTTTCTCTCATTAGAACTTATTTGCCTCTGAGAACAACAGGAATTGTACTTGTATTTTGCTTTTGACAATGGCATCCCTAGGTATGTTACATGGACACTTTCTCCTTTCAGTGGATAGATATACTTGTGGCAAATTGTCAGCACTACTATGATGGGTCTCGTGCTTTCTCTTCGGGGGTGGGGGTTCAGGGCACCGTTTCTTGCCCCTGAACTGGGGTATTAACTGCCCCACTAGCGTCCTAAAGGAGGGGATTGGAGAGGGAGGGACCCCAGCCCGCCCTCTAGTCCGGGTCCCAGCCCAGGGGCCCTAGGGATCGCGGTAAATCACTTAAACTAGCGGTTCCTTCCCTTGGCTACTTCCCTCTCCTGCCCTTCAGCTTGTGGGGCTTCCTGCCCTCCCTTTGCCCAAACCAGGTGTCCCTTTACCTAGAGTCTTGGTCATCTTAGACCAATGCAGCACTTCTCCAAACTCTCCTCTGCTTCCCTCCAAACTGCTCTCTGCTCCAACACCAATCCACTCTGCTTCAACTCCTCCAAACTGCTCTCTGCTCCAACACCAATCCACTCTGTTTCAACTCCTCCAAACTGCTCTTTGCTCCAACACCAATCCACTCTGCTTCAACTCCTCTTCTTGTCTGATTGAAGCAGGGGGGTTTTATCAGGTGACTGGCTTCCAGGTGCTTTAATTGGCTTCAGGTGCTTTAATTAATATATAGCAAACTTTCTTCCCTCTACAGGGAATAAGGCTCCTTTCTAACACTCTCCTGCCGCCCTCTGGCCATGCTATATCATGCTCATGTATTGACTTTCTTCAGTTTCCTCTTATTTGAGAATATCAGGCTGATCATCTGTAATCAGATATAATCTATTTGTTTCATAGATCTCAGTTTTGGAGACTTACAAAGATGGCAGTCTGCTATATTTGGAAGCTTCTAGTTTTTCTCCAACCACGTTCACCTTCCCCACCATTTCCCCAGTCAGCCTCAGAATCTGCTCCTTCAACAACTTGATTATTGAGAATTTGTCAACTTCATACTAAAATATCAGAAGTCTTCCTTACCAAGAACATACAAGACTTGGAAGACTTGTTGACCTGATTCATAAACCTGAGCCTAAATGTGTTCATATTGTTTGTTAGAGACATCCTGGCCTTTGTAAGAAATTATGCTGTAGGCACTTAGGGATACATCTACATAGTCCACAGAAGCAAGCCTCCGAGCCTGAGTTTACAGATGTGGGACTCATTGCTAGTACTCTAAAAATAGTTTTGTAGAAGTGCTTTGAAGTTGCAGCTCAGCTCTGAAGCCTAGGGATGGGGGGTGGGCTTCAGAGCTCAAGCTCCAGCCCAAACTGCAACTTCAGAGTGCTGTCTACACAGCTGTTTTTAGAGCACTATCACAAGCTCCTCAAACCCAAGTCTGTTGACCTGGGCTGGGAGGTTTGCTGCTGCTGGCTGTGTAGACATACCTACTATGTTCAGTCCACTGTCCCCAAGATTCCTAGTGTCAGCCTTATCCCATTTCTTCCTGGCTGGTGAACGAGAGACTCCCAGTGGAACTATAACACTTCAACCTCTTGCATAATGACAGGTTTCAGAGTAGCAGCCGTGTTAGTCTGTATTCGCAAAAAGAAAAGGAGTACTTGTGGCACTTTAGAGACTAACAAATTTATTAGAGCATAAGCTTTCGTGAGCTACAGCTCACTTCATCGGATGCATTTGGTGGAAAATACAAAGGGAATATTGATATCAATCTCCCCTCTGTATTTTCCACCAAATGCATCCGATGAAGTGAGCTGTAGCTCACGAAAGCTTATGCTCTAATAAATTTGTTAGTCTCTAAGGTGCCACAAGTACTCCTTTTCTTTTTACTTCAACCTCATTTTCTTAATCCTGTAGTGGAGAGCTCACTGTTTATTTCATTTTCATTCTTTTTAGCAGTATTGCAGCAGTACAGCAGAGGGTATTTGAAATCAAAGGGGGAGGGTAGGGAAAAAGCTTCCATGGTGGTGGAATGAGCAGGTCCAACCCATGAATAGTGTCCAGCCCAGTGTATGTCCTCTATAATGAAAAATTAAAAATTACAGGTAAGAAAACATCATTTCTTTTTGTTGCTTCGATAAATGATGTCACCTGCTATTTCAGCTGCTTTAAGGATTCTGAGTTTGTCTTTAGTATTAGTTAAGACTTCATGGATGGTGTTGCTAATGTTGTCCCTTTCAAGATTTGCACATAGGTATCCTGTAGCAAAAGAGGGTCTTGGTTGTAACAGTTTTAGGTGACTTGAAAAAGAACCTAGAAATAGAAAATTATGAGCACTCATCTAGTTATCTAATTTGTGCTGTCTCTTTTTCTGTTTGGGAGTTCTTTTTCATTAAACATTTTGAGAGCCTGGACATTTCACTTCCTGCTTCTTTTTTTGGTGGTCATCTGAGTCCACATAACTCCCAAGGACAATGACAAAAAATGGCTAGAGTCCAGGGTTGATTGTTTTCCCTGACAGAGTCAACTTTTTCCTTAACTGAGGACATAGACTTTTAGAGAACATGTAAAGCTGAAATCATCTCTGTCTGTTGTGGGAAAAGGTAGTGTGGGTATCCCCACTGCATAACATAGTCTTGGTATGTGAAAGTCAGCCCCATCAAGTTTGCTGTGTTCTTCCATATTTGTTTCCATTGTAACTGACCACAAGGTTCCCGAACAGGCTGACATCCCTCCCTCCCCCCATCAGAACAAAAAAGAATGTTGCATTAATCAGATTGTAGGAATTTACAGCTTCTCAGAACCAAAATTACCATGGCCACCACCCCCAATAGATTGAATAAAGAGAATGTTGAGGAACTGCTGGAATGCCTGAAACTGGGATTTGAATTATACTATCTTTGATGTTTCAGTGGCATTAGTAGCATTAAAAATGTCTTGCCTACAGGGTCATCAGACTCATTAATGCACTTCAGTAAACAAAGTGTCATTCAATGGTTCATTTGATCATGAAGAGTCTGATTTTTCTGCACCGTTTGAGATAAGCATAAACCCTTTCCATCTTGCTACTGTACGTTTTGAGAGAGTTGTCTGCATTTTATTTTAGGAGAATTATTTATGTTCATTGTCTATTAAATCATTTGTTTCCTGCTGCTCCAACTTTGGGCACGTTGAGTCAGAAATTCATACAGTGAAGTTTGATATCACTCCATTTGCAGTATTGATTAGCCCCTTTCACCTTTACTACAGTTGAGAAACCACCACTTATTGAATTCAGCACTGTGAAGACTAAAAACAAGATGAAATAGCCAGCTTCATATAGAACTGTACCCCCTCCCAAAAGTTTCTAGAATGTAGCACATCAAGTCTCTCTTAACAGTTCAGAACTTGCTCGCTCTCTCTCACACACAAACACACATGCACACACACACTTTTCTCAAGAACCACTGATAATTGATCCATCCATCAGCCAGACACTTCTCTGAAATCACCAGTGTCTTCACTCGTCCTCTGGCTTTTGGGGAAGTTCTCTAACTTTCTTAACTAACTATCTTATATTTTCTTATAGGCATAACAAGTACCTTGATATTTTCATGACTTTCATTTTTTGAGAATAGTTCCTTCTTTTTCAAGTCCAGATCCCCATGGTTATTCTCTGTGGGTACATGTGTGCCCTGGACCAGTAATACTTCTGTAGCAGTTACTGTTGGTCCATGCCTGTACCTCCTCATGCTCCCAAGTAAGGGTCTAAGCTGTATAGATGGACTGCCTCTCCAGTTCTTTTTCTGCCTCTCGTGGTCTGGGATGGAACCTTCTGTGTCCATTTCTGCTCTTCATCATTCTGCTTCTTCAAGTCTGTAAACAGTTGTTATGTTTGGATAGTTTCGTTTTTTAGTGCTACTTAATTAGTTGGTGATTGGGGGGGACCCCCAGCTCCTCTACCATTTCAGGCACCTATTATGCCCAACGTTCCAGGCTTCAAGCCTTGCCTGGCCTGCCCCCGGGTCTTCCCGGTGAGCAACCCATACAAAACCTGCCTGTATTTCCTCAAGGAATGTCACATCCTTTCAAAGTACAGCATCTGCCTGTATGTGGGAGGAAAGCATGGCAATCTCGTGAATTCTGACTCCAGACACACCTTACGGAGCTCTTCATGAGGCCCCATTTGGATCCTGGGTCCTCTTGCTGCACATTCACCCCTCCCGGACAGTGTCCCTCCAGAGTCCAGACCTAACGGATCAAAGTCCTCAAGGACGCATAGGCACTTCATGAGGCAGAAATACAAAGAAGACAAGGGCAAACACCCCCAAAAGAAGTGGGACCAGTTTCCTCTGAAAAGAAGTTCTCCTTGCCACCTGAGACTCCATGCCCCAGAATGGTTGCTCCTGAAGCTTACAGGAAGGAGGAGGAGCAGATGATGCTGGGAACTGCCAGTGCTCCAAAACCATTCACTGAAAGGATGGTGGTAGCATCTGCATGGCAGAAGGAATTGTTCTCCCTCTGTTTGACATTACTGCCCTTGCACAGGTTATCTTAGGTAGGACCTCAGTCTGCTCTTCTGGAGGGCCTATCTATATGACCTGAAATTTCCAATTTTCTCAGAACTGATCCTGCTGCAGGAAGTCCCAGTGCCATCCACTTGGCATTTGCTGGTACTGGAGACCAGTCATGTACTGGGGGGTCAGGCTTAGTCACTGTGCTACCCAGCTGCTCCCGTTACTGGTTGGTAGGGATCGGATCCCATGGCACCTTCAGCCCCATCATTGGATCTTGAGGACTCTTTTTCATCAGACAAGAATGAGCCAGTACCTACAGTCCCCCCAGCTACCTAACTGAGAACTGTCAGTTCAGACAGGACTTCCAGATCCATTCTCTTGCTCTCATATCCTCACCAACAGCATTTCTGGCCTACTGACCAATGGTAACTTACTGTGAGTTCCACCTCCATACTCTTACGATTCTACTCATTGATCTTACTGGGGCCCCTGGCACCTATACTTTCAAGCCACTGAGTACAAGTTCTCTGTATAATACACCCAGCTGTGGTCACCACGGGGCGAAGAACCACAATCTCCACAGTAATAGCTGGTACTGCCAAAACCGCTGAATCTGCCAGTGGCACTTTCTCTGTCCTCTCCAGATGAGGCAGTATCACCAGCCTTTTCTAAACCTCCAGATGATTTTAAGTGGTACTAGAACTTTCTCAGGAGAATTGTGGACTTTATCCAGATTCTGCTAAAGGAGGTTCAGGATCCAACCCACAAGCTCCTGACATTTTGCTAGCTATGGCTTCCTCTAAAGTAGCACTCCTGATTAATGAGGCCATTATGGAACCTACGAAAGTGGTTTGGCACACACCTGCTGTCTGTGCCCCAACCCCAAAGATGATTGAGAAATGTTACTTCATTCCTCCCAAAGGAGCAAAATTTTTGTTTTCCAACCCTAAGACCAAGATGTCACAGAGAGGAGCCCAAGCCCACTCAGTTGGACAAAGGTCCCAACTGGTTAGACCTCTTTGGAAGGAAGACTTTTTTTTTGGCCAGTTTAGCATTCCAAATAGTGCATTATCAAGCACTGATGTCAAAATCTGATGTCAAAATCTGACTTCTTGAATTACAAGTACCCTTCATTTTCGCACTATCTGCAAAGACACTCACCACACATTTCCTTACTGGGATGGGGAGCACATCACAACCAGACAGCCCACAGCACTAGGCTCCCACACAGCAGTCCAAGCTACATATCAACCTATTTGAGTTCCTAGCAGTTCACAAAGCATGCAAGATGTTTTTACCCATCATTCGGTCCACACACATTCAGGTCAGTTTGACCTCCGTCTACTATATAAACAAGCAGGAAGGAGCAAGATCTATCCCACTCTGTAGAGAAGTAGTCCACCTCTGGAATTGGTGCATTAGACACCAGAACACCTCTCAGCACTACATCACCTTTTCAGCTATTTGCATTCCATGGGTAACGAACTCCCTGGCAGACATCTTCACCAGGCTTTTCCACACAGATCATGAGTGGGAACTCCACTTGTCAGTAGTACAGCATATCTTTTAGCAGCGATGTTCCTATCTTCGGATCTTTTTGCAACCTAGTGGAAAAGAACTGACTAGCGTGCTGCTCCCAGGCCACCCACGGCATCTGTTCTGGAGTGGATGCCTTTCTGGTGTAATGGTCAGATCTACTGATAGACACCTTCTCTCCCATTCTCTTGTTTCTTTGTATGCTTAGGAAGATCAAGCTCTACAGAGTGACAGTAATCCTGATAGCAGCATGCTGGCCAGGGCATTTGTAGTTCACCACCGTCCTACAGCTGTCTTCCCATTTATGAATTCACCTACAACCATTATCGGGCGTGCTGTTCCAGAACAAGGGCAGGATGAGCCATCCCACCCTATCTCTTCTGCATCGGGTAGTGTGGTTTTTGGATGGTCAGTTTACATAAAGACGAGATCATGCTCTCAGAGAGTTTACTCCATCCTGAATAACAGCAGGAGATCCTCGAAGCAGAAATGTGGTACCTTTAAATGGAAACAATTCTCCTTGGTGTCAGCAGCACAACTTACCTCCTAAGGCATCAGGAACCCTCCTCATGCTCGAGTATCTTCTTTCAGTGAAGATGTTGGGCTTGTCTCTCGGCTCCCTATGGGGACATTTTGCAGCCATCGGTGCATTCCACCCCCCAATGGAGGTGTGTTTAGACTTTACACATCTCACTGCTGCAAAGTTCCTAAAGGGCATTATGAAGAAGTTCCCTCTAGTCTCAAAACTGGTCCCGAACTGGGATCTAGCCCTCTTCCTTTCTGCCCTCACAAGACCACCATGTGTACCCTATGTCTCCTGTTCCCTCCTACACTTTTCTTTGAAAGTCGACTTCTTTACAGCTATTACCTTTGCTACAAGGATAGGAGAGCTTGTAGCTTTTATGTATACAATTTTTCACAAGGACAAGGTTTCTTTTCAGCTGTATCCAAAATTCATACCTAAAGTGCCTTGTGAATTTCACTTTAACCAAATTACTCGCCTTCCACTGTTTTACCCTAAACCTCACCACAGCATGGAGGCGGCAAAACTCTATTCCCTAAGCATGCACCAGGCTCTAGCCTTCGACCTGCACAAAACAACATCCTTTTGAAAGTCTCCAGGGTTGTTCATTACTACTGTGTTGCCAAAAGATAAGTAGATTTCCTCCTGCATCCTCCTTTGCTAGGATCATATAAAAACCCCTCCTCAAACTGTTAGGGCTTAATAATTTTATTAAGATAATGTTGAAGTAAAAAGAAAACAGTACAGAGTTTAGGCGTAGAAGTTTCTGGTTATCAGGGAATAAGGTACAGATTATCAACGGGTGCGAAATTCAGTTTAGGAGCGGGTGGCGTAAGGAATACATAATCTGCTGTCTCCTCGACTGGGGATAAAAGTTTAATGGGTCAAAGTACAGACATTGAGATATGGGGGTATGTTGTCTGCTATAACAGAGATATGCAGAGCAGCCACTTGGGGCTTCATTCATACCTTCACCATCACATTACATCTGGTTCAGGCTTTGGCTGGGGGATGCCTCCTTTGGGCTTAGTGGTTCTCCACTCTGTAGTACAGCATATTTACTTTCACCCTCCTCTTCAACAAGCAGTGCTTGGAAGTCACAGTGAATACCCCTGGGAACCAGCACTCAAAGAAGAAAGGAAGATTACTTACCTTTTAGGAACTGGACTTTTTTTAAATGTGTGGTCTGTATGGGTATTCATGACCCGCCCTTCTTCCCCTGTGTTCAGCTCATCATGTGATTCACAGTAGAGTCAGAACTGGAAAGGCAGTTAGTCCACACCACCCTTTCTGCCCTCATTTGGGAGCACAAGGAGGCACAGACACACAGAGCACATGCGCACTGACAGTGAATACCCATAAGGACCATGCATCTTGAAAAAAATCCGTTACTAGAAGGTAAGTGACTGTCCTTTTTCATTCACAGATTGAAATTACAGTTTGATGTTTCTGGGGTCAAACAGTTTTCAAATATAGCTTGTGAAAGTATTGAAATCTGACACAAATTTAAACAAAATTTTAACCCACAACCCTTGATAAAACCTGAAAAGAACCAGTAAATTAGGGTTTTTTTGGGGGGAGGAAAAGCAACCAGGTTTTTACACAACCACAAAATGGTGTATGACCTAGTTTATACAGTAGCAATCAATACATTCTGTGTTTTGGTTCAAAACAGATTTATAACTTCATATATAGTTTACTGCTTCAACAAAGAAGCTTTTTATTTTTTACCTATTGTAATTTGGCTGTGTATAATGTCCACCATTAGTATACCTATTCATTTATTTGGTATATGATCATAGAAATGCACACACAGAATAAAATTCCACTAGTTGGAATTACCAAGTCAGTAGCATAGATGGCTTACAAAGTTTGAGTTTATTTAGATAGTTTTTGCATCTTTAGCTAGTTGCTAACAGTAAGAATTTTTTTTAAGTATATCAGAAGCAGGAAGCCTGCCAAACATGCAGTGGGGCCACTAGAGACAATCAAGGTGTTAAATGAGTACTCAGGGAAGACAAGGCCATTGCAGAGAAGCTAAATGAATTCTTTGCATCAGTCTTCACAGCAGAGCGGTGGGGGAGATCCATCAGAGCTTTTATTTTGGCGTGACAGACCTGAAGTACTGTCCCATGTTGATGTGTCAATAGAAGAGGTTTTAGAACAAATTGGTAAACTAAACACTAATAAGTCACCAGAACCAAATGGTATTCATCCAAGAGTTCTGAGGGAACTCAGGTATGAAATTGCAGAACTACTAACTAGTATGTAACCAATCACTGAAATAAGCCTCTGTATCAGGTGATGGGAACGTAGCTAATGAAACATCAATTTTTTAAAGGGGTTCCAGGGGCTATCCTGGCAATTACAGGCTGGTGAGTCTATATTCAGTATTGGATAAATTCATATAAATGTAGTAAAGAACAAAATTATCAAACATAAATAAACATGACTTGTTGGGGAAGAGTCAATCTGGGTTTTGTAAAGGGAAAGCATGCTTTAGCAATCTATTAGACTATTTTGAGGGGAGCAACAAACGTGGACAAAGGTAATCCAGTGTACTTGGACTTTCAGAAAGTTTTTTGACAAGATCCCTCACCAAAGGCTCTTAAGAAAACTATGTAGTTGTGAAATAAGAGGGAAGATCCTCTTTCATGGATTGGTAACTGTTTAAAAGATGATAAACAAAGGGTAAGGATAAATGGCCGGTTTTCACAATGGAGAGAGGTAAATAGTGGAGTTCTCCCAGGGTCTGTACTGGGATCTATGCTGTTCAACATATTCATTAATCTGGAACAGGGAGTGGACAGTGAAGTGGCAAAATTTACAGATGATGCAAAATTATTAAAGTTAGGCCGAAGCTGCCTGCAAAGCATTACAAAGGGGTCTCACTAAACTGGGTGACTGGGCAACAAAATGGCAGATGAAATTCTATGTTGATAAGTGCAAAGTAATGCATGTTGGAAAAAATAATCCCAACTGCACATATAAAATGACGGATTCTAAATGAACTGTTACCACTCAAGAAAGAGATCTTGAGTCAGTCATCAGGGCTCGTTCTCTGAAAACTTTAGCTCAATGCGCAGCAGTAGTCAAAAAGGCTAACAGAATGTTAGGAACTATTAGGAAAAGGATAGAAAATACTATAATGCCACTATATTAACCCATGGCGTGCTCTTGAATACTGTGTCCAGTTCTGATTGCCCCATCTCAAAAAGGATGTGGTGGAACTGGAAAAGGTTCAGAGAAGGGAAACAAAGATGGTCACAGGTATGGAATGGCTTTTATATGAAGAGAGACTAAAGATTAGAGCTATTCTTCTGAGAAAAGAGATGATTAAGGGGAAATATGATAGAAGTCTATAAAATCACGAATGGTGTGGAAAAAGTGAACAGAGAAGAGTTATTTACCCTTTCCCACAGTACAAAACCAGGGATCAGCCAATGAAATTAATAGGCAGCAGGCTTAATACAAACAAGAAGAAGTACACAATGCACAGTTAACTTGTGGAACTCATTGCCATGGAAAGTTGTGATGGGCAAAAGTATAACTGGGTTCAAAAAAGAACTAAATAAGTGCATGGAGGATAGGTCCATCAATGACTATTAGCTGAGATGATCAGGGATGCAATCCCATTTTTGGGTGTCCCTAAATGTCTGACTGCCAGATGCCAGGAGGAGAAAATAGGGGTGGATCGCTCCAAAATTATCCTGTTCTGTACATTCCCCCTGAAGCTTTGGTACTGGCCACTGATGAAGAAAGGCTACTACATAAGAACGGCCATACTGGATCAGACCAATTGTCCATCTAGCCCAGTATCCTGTCTGACAGTGGCCAATGCCAGGTGTCCCAGAGGGAATGTACAGAACAGGTAATTATCAAGTGATCCATTCCCAGCTTCTGGCAAACAGTGGCTAGGGACGCTTCAGAGCATGGTTTTGCATCCCTGCTCATCGTGGCTTATACTGCACATTGGTCTGACCCAGTATGGCAGTTTTTATGTCACAGTAGTGTTCTTTTTCTAACCTAGATAGTTAATATAGTGGAATGTATGAAATTAGTCCACCTTTAGTTGCTTTGTTTAGGACTGTTAAAACCAGCTTGCTTCTTTGAATAGCTGCTTTAACATCAGAGTTATAGGGCAAGTTCCTATAATCCTTACTTGTGAAATAGTTCCTTTTTCTTAAGGGAGATTTTTCACATGGGGTAAGCATTGCAAATTTGCTACTGTTATGGGCCCAATCTCAGTTTTATGATAAATTTTGTTCCTAAAATGAAGAAAATTCATTCATATGAAGTGTAGTGTTTTCTAAGGGTGGAATCACTTCCATATTTATTGTACAGTCTCACTTACTACTCAGCTTTCTAAGAGCCTTACTCATATATAATTTATGCCCTGTCTGTTACATACACAACACAATTAGGGCTCCTAGTAGTAATACTGTTGTTCTGTAAATCAGTGGAAAACATTATTATAGTTTGTAATGTAAACTGGACCTTAACTCTTTTTGATGACCTGGTGAAAGCTGTGGTCCAACCAAGGCTTTGGCCTGGTTATGAAAAGTAGTTAAAGACCCATTGTACACTACAAATCGAAACTGTAACCAAGCTAGGACACACTTTGAAGTTGCTAGTGCCCTGATATGGCAGTATTCCTAATGTAAAGAGGACCTTAGTTATGAGTGGTTTAAAATTTATTGTAATTTTTATTTGTATATAAACTGGTCTTGGCCTCAGTACCAGAAGTAATTTATGATTTGCATACACTATTTAAACAATGGGAAAAAAACATAGTAACTCTTTGGGTGACTGTTTAAAGATTTATTGTTTAATAAATTTAGTTGAAGGAAAGAGAGAGACTTGGTAGTTTAAAAAAAATTCTTTATTGGCTTTTATTGTTGAAAATGGGCAAATGAGCAGTTTTGTACTACATGCCTTTAATTTACGAAATTCATATTTAATCTAAATCATACCTTTCCCACACAGGGAAGATGGTGAGCTAGAAGATGGTGAAATAGATGATGCAGGATTTGAAGAAGTTCAGGAAGAACCGGATGCAAAAGGGGAAGAAAAACAGAAAAATGAAAAAGCACATAGAAAATCACGAAAGAAACGCAAAAAAGAAAAGGAAAAGAAAAAATCAAAAAGGAGAAGACGGGATAAACATAAGGTTAGAAAATGCAAACCAAAATATTGGATATGATTACTGTACCTACACAGTTTACTTTTTCTCATCCAGGAAATTGGACAACATATCTGAAAGATGTTATTTCCCCTCAGCACCTAGCACTTCTTTGGACACTATATGAATGATAGAAAAAATTGAGCCACTGTATGAAAGGCCCCTCAAAAAATGTTTATCATGGAATTTTGATTTAAAATATTGGGTTGTATTCGCTCTTAACATAAACAAGTGTGACTTCAGTGACTGAATTTGTCCAGGACAAGAGATGGTAAATCAATTTCTCTGGCTACTGCACTGCAAAAGTCAGTTTCAGAAACTCAGCAGCTAGCTTTTTATAAACTCCAAATTATGAATAGAAGTATTTCAGGTAGTTCACTTTCATTATATTACTACTATATTAGTCCCTGTTCAGGTTTAGGTGAATTATAAATTGTTAAAACTCCATTTTTCTTCTGTTGGTTGTGCATAGTAGGTAAATTTTGGCAGCATTCCAAAATAATAACTGAAAACAAATATTCTAAAAAGTAGGCCACCAGCAGCTAGAGCCGCAACATGCACTGGCCTGGAAGCTGTCAGTGCAGCTGTTGCAGAAGATCGTGGTGGAACTGGGCTGGGCTCTGCTTCTCCCACACTCTCTGCCTTTAACCACACATCCTGGACCTAGCACATGGGGACCCAGTGTCCCATCTCTCCTCTGGAGGCACCACATAGGGCAGAAGCTCTCCCATATCTTGGCATATAGGCTCATTGTGAGCAGAGTTAGTTGACTTGGTGATTAAATGCTGGCTGCTACTTGGAGCCTTAGGGGCGAAATCCTGACTGACTTCACCGGGACCAGGATTTCACACTAGAGCTCCCATGCGTGCTACCACTAGTGCCACTGAACCCGTGGTAGCAATGGTGGGAAATCCTTAGTGAAAACGTCTAGTGCAGGCATCCCTGAGTATGCATATTACATCCACATACCACTCTGCAATTTAACACTGAATAACATAGAAACAAGTGGAGGCAGTGTAATCATGCCTATCCACTCAGGACTTATTAATATTTTCATAAGCTAGAGATGGGAACATTTGAGATTGTGTAATGTTTTATTATCCATGTAAATTACAAAGATAGGAGTTATATTTTATTTAATAAGTGATATGGTATTGATTGTACTTCGCACTTAATCTGGTGTAGTCATCAGAGTATAAAAGGTTGGAAAATATACCCATTTAATAGAGGTGGAGAAGGGGGTTAAATGACTTGCTCAAGGTCATTCAGAGACAGTAGCAGAGCTGGAAACAGAGCCTAGATTTTCTGACTCCAATTCTCCTGCTTATAACTATAAGATAGCATTTCCCAGCCTCACTTTATTTTATTCCTTACCTTTTTGCTTCATATAGCAGAAGAATTTCAGGACTCTGAAGAATAAAGTAAATTTGGTTTTAATTATAAAGTTATACAAGCTCTGAAAGACACACATTCTATTTATGTGTGTAAAAAAACAGGACTAAAACTACAAAGCAGGCCTTCCCTGACCACTCCCTACACCCAGCACAGGGCACAAGAAGCATATCACCTGTCTGCGATAAATAGCCGTCTTCTGCTGCAAATGTGTATTAATAGAACTTGGTTTTTTCCCCTTTAAACAACAACTAGGAAACCACATACTTTTTTGTATGTTAAAAGAAAGTTATATAGTTTGAAAAGTCAAGCACTTGAAAGTTAGAAAATGCCAGACTTACAGTTGCCTGTGTAAACTTAGTTCTGGCTCCTTATACAATATGCGGTATTATTCAGTCTTTAATTATGCAATCATACGCTATTTTTTCCGTAGGACCCCCCTACATTTCACAGGTGGGATGCATGGGGGGGGGCAGAGTTAAGGTTGCATAGGCAACTGTAAATCTGTCATTTGCTAACTTTCAGGTGCTTGATTTTGCAACCTAATAACTAAATGTGATCCAGGGATGCATAAACAGGGAAATCTCAAGTAGCAGTAGAGATTATTTTACCTCTATATTGGTAGTGGTGTGGATGCTGATGGAATACTGTGTCCAGTTCTGGTGTCCACAATTTAAGGAGGATGTTGATAAATTGGAGAGGGATCAGAGAAGTACCACAAGAATGATTTTAGCTGTCCCCATTCCCTGCCTACAAGCAGGACTCCAGCATGTCTCCCTGACTCTACTGCCTGGCTTCATAGAACAGTGTATTTAGCATGCACTGTAGTCCCATTTAACTGCTTTTGTGCGAAGGAAACTGGAGAGAGGGGCATTTGCAGATAGGTCCCAGCTGGGCAGAGAGAGAAAACAAAATGCCTGTCTACAGCAAGATGATGAATTTGATGATAAAAATTCTGAATTACATGGCTTCTTGGAAAATGCTAGATGCCATGGTTACGCCATTCCAGATTCCACGGTACCCTGTCTGAAATTAATAGGACAGATTGCCCGACTTGGAGTTACTATTTCAGGCTCTCTGCAGACTAAGGCATCAATTAGTCAATTGTTTTCAGTATTGTATCATTAACTGTTTGGACAAGAAGCTGATTTTATAAATGAAACCAGAGATTCTGAAGCCAATTATTAGAAATCTTTGATGGGTGCTGCTCAAACAAAATAAATTCTCTCTTTAATCTTCTAAATCAGTCTAAACACATACAGGTCAGCACATGAAGAGGGAACGCTGTCTTGTGTTGTCATATCCCTCACATATAAGGTTCTAGCCATAACTCAGATTTCTGTTAGTCTCCAGCAGATGGAGGACACATTCTTTTCCTGTAATAATAACCTTCTTAGGGAACAAAGAAGCAGACCTCAGACACTTATAAGAAGATGTAGTGATCAGTTGCCACAGCCGCACATGTGAGGCACTGACAGCTTGGAACCTTCAATCCCATAAGCAGCAGAGGACCCAGTACCTTCCCCTTCCCATGTGCTTCCCCAAACCTCCTTACCAGGTTTCCAAAATGGCTGAGAAGGAGCAAGGGTCAGAATCATCCTAGCATTACCAGACATTTCTGCCTCAAGTGTAGGGGCAGCTTAGACTCAAAAAGAAAACTTAGGGAAGAGTGTCCCCTCAGAAATCCCTTATAGGTAGTAAGCTCTGTGAAGAACACTTCCCCTTCTCCTGCCAGGGATTCAGCCTCTCTAGAGTAAGAGGGAATTCTGGAACTACCCAAATGGATTACTACCTCAGAGTCCAGCAGCCTCACTCGAGGGCAGCAGCTGCAGCCCCCAGAATAAAGGGGTGGTTATAGTTCAGATGCAGTCTCAGTCCTGACCCTGCCCTTAGGAAAGGCATTGGTACAGGGACGGAACACAGGGAAGGGCAGGAAGACCCTCCTTCATTGATCTAAGCACCTTGGTCTGATCTGCAGTTTAAGTTCATCTCACCTCACAATCCACCCTCCTCCAGGAGGCAGAAGCAGCTCTGACAACAGAGAGTTCTCCATGGAAAGGAGAGATCAGGAAGCCAGAAAAAAGTACAGACTGTTCAAGCAGCAGCAGCAGCACTGAAAATAAGTACCCCTGCAGTCCTCCCACCTTGAAGAGTGGAGAAGCTGCTTCAGCTCTTCAAGCAGCCCTTGTAGAATGCAGCACTCCAGCCCCCTAAAAATCATGAGGGAGATTCAAGGGCATTTTATTGGATTTAGCTCTGCCTAGAGATCCTTACCAAGCATGATCAAATCTGACCCCTCATCTTCTGTCAAGCCAAGGAAGAGGATTAGTGGCAATAAACCATACACCTTTCTAGGTTGCCCCTGAAAGCAGAGAGAGAGAGAGAGAGAGAGTAGATAGTCTGATTTGATATCATGAGTTAATATTTTATATTATATACTAATTAATATATACAGTCCTTTGTATAAGAACATTATAGAAGTAACATTGGTTTTCTCTTTCAGCATAATTCCCCCTCCAGTGATGACAGTTCAGACTACAGCCTGGATTCTGATATTGAACGTACAGAAAGACCACATAAGAAGGGAGTTGGTTTGTACAGAGATTATGATAGCTCATTCCTTCAGGTATAACTTATAAAACTGATTTTTCATTTATTCCATTTATCTACAATATTTAAATAATTAATACTGTGCTATTTATAAATCCATATGTCCCTAATCTATGCTTAACAAAGATTTCATTCTGGCAATATATTTAGGTCTCATTTCTGTGGGGTAAGTTTCCAGATGTACTACCGTATTACTTTTTTAACGAACCTATACGATTATAGAATAACTCTGATTTTACAGTTTAACATTTCCTGAGCATGAGTTCCAATGGTACAGGCAATTGGGAGTATCTTTTCCTCTATCAGAAAAGAAGGTGCCAATGGGAATTAAATAACTTTTATTTCTGCCCATATCCGATCCTTGTAGGCATTTTTTTTCAGGGAGTAGTTGTAAGAAACCCCTTTCTATGCCTCCATAGTTAATATGGTGGAAATGGGCTGTGCTTCTGTGGATATGGCAGTAGTTCTCTCTAGAAGCTACCAATAAAAATACACAGCTTGCATGCTGTTTTGGGGGGTTTTTAGGGTAATTTGTCCTGGGTTTTTCAGTTCAGACCATCAGGTATCCTTTTAGAAGCCAATGGAAGAAATTGACTCTGCCATTTCCCTGAAGGAGGGACAGAGGAGCTGAGGCATTGGATCTCTGACTGAGAAACTGGAGAAGGATAAAAGACTTTCATCAAGACTTGAGTGCAAAACCTCTTCAAAAACCTTTTGGATAGCCTAATTTATTTATATCTCTAGTAGTCTAGTCATCAAACTCAAGATCCTGCCTGCAGAAAGTGGGAAAAGGGTGGAACTGAGCATGCTTCATTCTAATTGGCATCACCATGTCTGATTAACTGAGAGACAGACACACTCACTTGTTTGTATCAATGTCATCATGCTATGGAAAAACATTAAGAAAGTTAAGATATATGATTTTACTTGAATTTTCTAGATTTTACTGTTGACGTAATTCCTATTAACGATTTTTATTGGAATATCACATTTCTCCTTTTCCATCAGATTCTAAAATACATCTATAATTGTTATTTTATTTAGATATTAGTTTCAGTCATATCAGTAGCTGAAAAAAGTATGTTTTTTACTTTCTATGAATCTAATGTTTGTTTATTGATCAGTAGCCAAGACAACTTATCACTTCTCCCATGCTTCTACTGCTTTGGTAATTAAAACTAAAATTCAAAGAAATATTTACATAACTGTTCCATTTTAATTCAGTGTCACGAAAAATCTGTTAATTTATCAGAAATAGGTCATAGCCTTTCTTTTTTTAAATACATTTGATGATCATGTATATGTAACTTACTTTTCAAGTAGATTGATCAAGTAAAAAAATATGATATGCTAGCAAATTTCGTATTATACAAATAAATTTAAAGTATATTTGAGCTAGGTGAAAGGTACATCGCCAAATCAGTTTAGGTATTAAATTTTTGTTTTGTGAACAGCTTTTTTTCAAAACTGAACATCAACAGACATATTTCCATGACTTTTAACTTATTTTTAAAGGAATAGCATTCCCCTAATAGTGTGATATTACAAAGGAATTGTGGTAGCAAATCAGATTAATGTCCATTTAGTCCATTTTTCAGTCTGACAGAGATTTGTATCAGAAGTCCTGAGGAAGGTGTAAAAGCTACATAATGGACAATTATAGTATAATCATTTTGTTATTGAATAATTAAATTGAACTTTACAACAATGAGGTTTGCTTGTGCAGTTTGTGGAAATCATGGAAATAATGAAACACTTGACAGTAAAACAATTGTGTAGAAATAACCATCTTAAGAAAGTGAGGGCAAGGGGGAGTTTGGGAGGGTGAGATGTTAAATTGCTTCTAATTGCCACTATCCCTTTCATGCAGCATGGACATTTATCAGGAAACTACATGACTTCCCAGAAGGCACAACATAATAAAAAATTAAAAAACAAGGAATATGATGAATACACTAATTACAGTGATGACAACTTTGGTAACTATAATGAGGAAGAAAAGGAGGAGGATTTTGCTGATCAGTTAAAACAATATAGAAAAGCTAAAGAAACTTCAAATACTGATTTAGGATCTCCATTTCCTAAAGAACCAGTGAAAAAACAGGGGATGAAAGGAATCCAGAAAGGTAAGGTTTGGTTTAATAGCTAATTTAGTTCATTTCAGAAACGTTCAGAATGGGATGGTGCCCTACAAATGGAGGGGGGGGGTTAGACAAGGCAGGTTAGATAATATCTTTAACAAGCTTGTCTCTTTCATCAACAGAAGTTGGTCCAATGAAAGATATTACCTCATCTACCTTGTTTCTCTCGTGTCCTAGAACCAATACAGCTACAACACCACTTCAAAATGATACGTCACACCCAGTTTTTCAGTAATTTCTCTTAGTTTGAGTCCAGTATTTCAGAAGTCTCGTATAACTCTTGCTGGTTTCTGACACCTGAACTGTTTTTCTGGTGACAGCATTTCTTATCTATAGCTGATAGGATCCATTTTTTTTGTTTTATCTTCTCTTTTTTTTTTGGTCTTCATCTTGATGTCTGTGGGTTGTTTTTTCTTGTCTTGCTTCTCCCCTCAGTGCATCTTACTATCCAACTGTCGGAGCTGTACAAACAGTAGATGGGTGCTGGTAGTTTTTCTACCAGATGACATCTATGGAGGGTCATGCTAGTAATTAAATTGAAAGTGCTGACCATAATACTCCTCCTCTTATAAACAGCTAGCAAACTCGTATCAGCAAGTATAATACTTTATCATCAAAATAAAAATTACACAGTCAGAAATCAGTGCTGCATATCCAGGTTAATGTTCCGTGTTCTGCAATGAATAGTGTAATTTTTAATAAGTTAAACCTTTCCAATTGTTGTCAGTTGTATAAGTATTTGAGTGGTAATACTGCTTCAGAATTATTTTCTATATGATGTACTTTATGAAAGTGTCATACATAGAGCTGGGTGGGAAAAATTGCAAATATGTGATTTATAAAGTATATTTTGATTTAGGGCCAGGTTTGTAAAGGTATTTAAACACCTAAACATGCAGATGGATACCTAATGGGATTTTCAAAAGTGCTTAAGATGCCTAACTTCCATAGGCATCTAAATACATTTAAAAATCTGGTCCTTAGCCATGTTCAAGTCCCTTTTTGTTCATTTTTTCACAAATTTTCATATGTTCAAAATTTTGTTGAATGCTCATGGAAAATAAATATTGAAACCGTATCTAAAACAACATACTTGATAAATTAATGATGCATGACGTTGATATAATGTAGCGTCCACTTAAGAAATTAAATTGAGAGTGAAGGAGGGAGGGAGTAAGGTAGTTTTGGAGAGAGAGGTAGGTGAGGGGGAGAGGATGACTAGTCTGAGAAGATCCATTCCTCACTAGAGGGGCCTCTGTTTCAAAAGGGTTGCCATGGGTATCATCTAATTCATAAAAAAAAATTTTCACTGTTGTTGCAATTGTTTCACTGGGGTTTATTTTTAGTTTAACATAGGTATAAAGTGTCTGTCAACAGGCTTTGATTGATCTGTCAGTTATTTAAAATCACAAAATACAAAACCAAAATGCAATTTTTTGAATATTTTTTGAATTCTCTATGTAAAGTTTTTCAAGTTTCACAAAATTTCAGGAATTGGTAGTAATGGTACCTCCAATATGCTTCCCTTGACTAGCAGGTTACGGTCACTTGAGTCACTTGGTTTTGTTGCTGTCATAAACAATTCTTCTTGCCCAACTAAATAGGAAATACAGTGGTTAAAGTAAATTAAATGAAGAAAATATTGGATTTACCATTTTATCTTACCCAAGACTGATATTTTTTCCATCATACAGGTTGTGCTTCTAAAAATTGGACGTTTCTTGTTTTATTTCCATTGGCATAAACATGCATGACAATTTTACTGACAGGCTGGTAACTTGTTTGTATTTCCACAAGTTCTTTTACATACTTGTTACAACTCACCAGGTGTTCATTCACCTGCATAAATCAAAAGGTGTTCAATATAATCTGAAGGCAGCATACATCACAGGCCTTCAAGATTTGGGTTTTTTATAGAATTTACAAAGCTGTTGTTTGAAGCTATATATGTACTTGAAGCAAATGTTTGTCTCTCACTGGGGGGGTCTGATTTGGGGGAGTGAAATTGTGAGTACTTCTAATACCTTCTTGAACTGTCATCCGGAACTGTTACTCATTTTAGCAGTTTTGGGGTCTTTGTTCACCTAGAACTCTTCAGATCGCTTTCTGGAGGTTGTACTGTTCATTAATCTCTCACAAATGGGAATATGCAGAGGACACTAGATAAAGAAAGAGAGGTTATTAACCAGTAACTGTTGTTCTTTCAAGAATGTCACCTTTGCATATTCACACTACCTACCTACCTTCCCTACTACTTCAGAGTTTCGAGTAAAGAATTCTGAAATTAGGAAAGTAACTGAAGGGCAGCTAAGGCCAGTCTACCGTTTATATCCATGGAATCCTCCACAAGAATGTGGGGAGGTTGGCAATTGGTCCTAACAGACATAACTCTCTGGAATCTTTAGAGCTGAGTGCCAGGAGTGCCAACTAGTTTCTTGTTATGCCTTTTAGGAAACAATAAAAATTATAAAACTGTCCAGAAGCCTAGAGAGAAATGGAATGGAGTAGAATTATTGATAGTTGAGAGGTGAGCATGTTGACCGGTTGGAGTAGACTCTGGATGTTGGAGACAGTTAGTGAGGGGCGGAAGCAGCAGTGGATTTAAACTAAAATATAGGAAACTAGATAAAAGAGAACTAGATGAATTCATGGAGGTTAAGTCCATTAATGGCTATTAGCCAGAATGGGTAAGGAATGGTGTCCCTAGCCTCTGTTTGTCAGAGGGTGGAGATGGATGGCAGGAGAGAGATCACTTGATTATTATCTATTAGGTTCAGTCCCTCTGGGGCACCTGGCATTGGCCACTGTTGCCAAACAGGTTACTGTGCTGGATGGATCTTTGGTCTGACCCAGTATGGCCATTCTTAAGTTCTTATGTTAAACTTCAGGAAGGTGGGCAAGGCTTCTGATAACAGAGTTCCATAAAAACCAGGCTAATAGGATATTTCTCAGTTTTCACACGTTGAATTTACTAGATGAGGGTTTCTCAATCTAGCTGTAGTAAGATTGAAAATTGTTGAGCAATATTACCTGTGTGTGATTTAATATTTGGTGAATGCCAATTTGCCATTATCAGTACGTGTTTCGCACTCAACATGTCTGAAGGTAAAGGAAGTTGTATGAAACAAGCAATTGAATAGACTGAAATAATGAAAACAGATAATTATTTTTATTAAAATATAAACATAGTCAGCAGTTACTGAGTAGCAAGATAAAAGCAGGCAGGTACGGCCAAAAGATAAAAAGTGTTAATGCTCATTGGTAAAGGTATATTTTCCCTTCAGAGTTAACCCAGGCTCTTACTCAGGTGTTGCTACGACCGGTCTCCCGTTAATACACACAAACCTCTGACCACTTCTCACTTTTAGACACATTGAGCAATAGGTTCTCTCTCTTAATCACTGAACTGTATTGCTTATGAGTGCACAACCAAAATTTTTAAGTAGAACAGCATCTTGTCCAACTGTGCAACAAGATCCTGCTGTCCCTATGCCACAAGGTATGCATGTCTGCTGATGTTTGCAATGTTGGCCCTCCTTGGCCCAGTTTGCATTATTTTAAGGCTGCTTCTTGCGTCTATACATGCTGTGGTCTGGGATCATAATTCACCTCCCATTCCAAGTATATGTTGTGCACATCCTGCCTCTGTCTCATAAATATAAAATAGATGCACATATTTTCCACCATCTTTCAGCTGTACCCTTCTTCACTACCGTCATGCTTTACCTCCTATTTCCTCCTTTACTCTCCTTCACCTCAGTCTCTGTGCATCTGTATATTTTTTAAATATTTGCTGCTCCTCTTCCATCTTTTGTGCTGGTCAGTGTCATAAAGTAGTCCTAAAAATTGCTGTTATACCAGTTTTACTTAATATATTTTTGCAAAAATGGCTTTTGAAAGCTTTGCTGCAGGCAAAAATATATGGTGGTAAAATTTTGTGGAAAAATTAAAAGATTAGAAGTTTGTGTGAATTTTCACAGAAATTTATTCACTTTCACACAGCATTATGCTGAAATATTTGTTTGCCTTTTTCAAGCTAAATTTTAAAAATGTAGTTAAGGTTTGATTCTCTGGATTGCAGAGTGCCTCTTGTGAAGTGCTGAACACCTAAAACTGTTGAAGTCAATTCACAGATTTTTGAGTACAGAAGAAACCATAGTGATTTGGTCTAATTTCTTGCATAGCCCACTCCATATGATTTCCCTCAGTAATTTTGGCATCTGACTCCAGTGGAAGCTGAGGGTGCATGGAAGTTTACAGGAGCACTCAGTATCCCAAAGAATTAGGCACTTAGCCTTTATAAATTACCTTCCTGCATTTGTGTTCTCTGGGAACATTTCTATTCTATAATTAGGCTTGGCAGAATTCAATTTTTATTGTTTATCATTTTGAGAGATCAATATTGATTATTTTTAAGCATTTATTTTTATTTTTACCAAATTTAAATGTTCATAGTGGCTGGAAATTGGGAGAGTGTCAGACAATAATGTAATAATAGTAGACATTGAGATTCAAAAAGTTAAAGCTTTATAACTGTTAAACACACATTTTCAACATTATATGTCAAAATATAGAAAGTAAATAGCTTTAAATCAAACTCTTAAGTTCTCAAGCAGCATTTTTCTTACTTTGCCAATTTGTAAATTTTGATTCTTATCAATGGAAATGTTTTCCCTTGGTTTTTGTGTGTATAGTGAAATTGAAGTTTGACATTTACCAATAAAAATCTAATCCTTAAAAGCCTATTTATGATGATAGAGATTGCATCACATGTAGAAGAGAGAGAGATATGTGGGTGCAGAAAATAGTATTTTGTCATGTGCATATAAAGGTAGCATCAATATTTCTATGATTTTTATATGTACTCTTTATATGTACTTATTTTATATGTATTAAGGGTATTTAAAGGGAATTGATGTTATACATAGTATGTTAAGGAATTTAGAGTTGAAATGTAGTATTATTTGTAGATCACCAAATCTTAAATACTTCAAATGTTTGCTTTCAGAGTAGCAGCCGTGTTAGTCTGTATTCGCAAAAAGAAAAGGAGTACTTGTGGCACCTTAGAGACTAACAAATTTATTAGAGCATAAGCTTTCGTGAGCTACAGCTCACTTCATCGGATGCATTTGGTGGAAAAAACAGAGGAGAGATTTATATACACACACACAGAGAACATGAAACAATGGGTTTATCATACACACTGTAAGGAGAGTGATCACTTAAGATAAGCCATCACCAGCAGCAGGGGGGGGAAGGAGGAAAACCTTTCATGGTGACAAGCAGGTAGGCTAATTCCAGCAGTTAACAAGAATATCAGAGGAACAGTGGGGGGTGGGGTGGGAGGGAGAAATACCATGGGGAAATAGTTTTACTTTGTGTAATGACTCATCCATTCCCAGTCTCTATTCAAGCCTAAGTTAATTGTATCCAGTTTCCAAATTAATTCCAATTCAGCAGTCTCTCGTTGGAGTCTGTTTTTGAAGCTTTTTTGTTGAAGTATAGCCACTCTTAGGTCTGTGATCGAGTGACCAGAGAGATTGAAGTGTTCTCCAACTGGTTTTTGAATGTTATAATTCTTGACGTCTGATTTGTGTCCATTCATTCTTTTACGTAGAGACTGTCCAGTTTGGCCAATGTACATGGCAGAGGGGCATTGCTGGCACATGATGGCATATATCACATTGGTAGATGCGCAGGTGAACGAGCCTCTGATAGTGTGGCTGATGTGATTAGGCCCTATGATGGTGTCCCCTGAATGTTTGCATTCCTCACAAATACAATATATCTGCACTACAAGTTATAAAAGGCTACTTTTCACAGAATAAATTATATTCTCATTTTACCAATCTATTATTCACTTTAAAAGTTTCAGGTAATTTCAAAATTCTGATTGGCTGATGAAGCCATTCATGTCAGTATATGACTCAAGATATTTAGGGATTCATTCACCCATCAATATACAGAGAGGTAAACATAATTTCCATTAGCATTCTCTTCATTTTCTGCTTGCTGACTATATCTACTCTTCCTTCTAGTTCCTCATGTCAGTTAAAGAGGAGGCCACGTTAAAGAGTTTTTTGCTTCTGAAGAATAGTCATTTTTCTTTATGAGGTATCTGAAATATGTTTTAATATTTTTCAGGTATTGCACAAAGGGGTTTTGGTGTTGGTCGAGGACGTGGAATTCAGAAGAAGTTGAAGCGTAAAGATCGTGGGAGGGGAAGAGGGGCCAATAAAGGACCTGATGGCTTTCAAGAGGTACATGGAATTGAAGTTAAAAACACATACATGTATTTGCTAATACCTGGATACTCCTTGTTAACAGATATGTAGACAGAATTGCCTAATTATGTTTTCTGCCAATTTTGTTCTGTTCTCCAGAGATTAAGCGAACTCTTTTCTTAGAAAGGAAGTTCCTAGCCCATCCAGTTGAGAAAATAGTCTTGTTTAGTCTGCACCCAGAAAGACTGAAACAATACTAGCAAGAGAATTATAAGTTTCACTTTTTAATGGAATGTTAACTTTGAAGATTTAATATCATCTTAATTCATAGATTCATAGATACTAAGGTCAGAAGGGACCACTCTGATCATCTAGTCCGACCTCCTGCACAGCGCAGGCCACAGAATGTCACCCACCACTCCTATGAAAAACCTCACCCATGTCTGAGCTATTGAAGTCCTCAAATCATGGTTCAAAACTTCAAGGAGCAGAGAAGCCTCCCTCCAGTCAACCATGCCCCATGCTACAGAGGAAGGCGAAAAACCTCCAGGGCCTCTCCAATCTGCCCTGGAGGAAAATTCCTTCCCGACCCCAAATATGGCAATCAGCTAAACCCTGAGCATATGGGCAAGATTCACCAGCCAGATACTACAGAAAATTCTTTCCTGGGTAACTCAGATCCCATCCATCTAATATCCCATCTCAGGGGATTGGCCTATTTACCCTGAATATTTAAAGATCAGTTACTTACCAAAATCCCATTATCCCATCATACCATCTCCTCCATAAACTTATCGAGTAGAATCTTAAAACCAGATAGATCTTTTGCCCCCACTGCTTCCCTTGGAAGGTTATTCCAAAACTTCACTCCTCTGATGGTTAAAAACCTTCGTCTGATTTCAAGTCTAAACTTCCTGGTGGCCAGTTTATACCCATTTGTTCTTGTGTCCACATTGGTGCTGAGCTTAAATAATTCCTCTCCCTCTCCTATATTTATCCCTCTGATATATTTATAGAGAGCAATCATATCTCCCCTCAACCTTCTTTTAGTTAGGCTAAACAAGCCAAGCTCCTTAAGTCTCCTTTCATAAGACAAGTTTTCCATTCCTCGGATCATCCTAGTAGCCCTTCTCTGTACCTGCTCCAGCTTGAATTCATCCTTTTTAAACATGGGAGACCAGAACTGCACACAGTATTCTAGGTGAGGTCTCACCAGTGCCTTGTATAACGGTACTAAAACCTAAAACCTCCTTATCCCTACTGGAAATGCCTCTCCTGATGCATCCCAAAACCGCATTAGCTTTTTTCACAGCCATATCACATTGGCAGCTCATAGTCATCCTATGATCAACCAATACTCCAAGGTCCTTCTCCTCTTCCGTTACTTCTAATTGATGCGTCCCCAGCTTATAACTAAAATTCTTGTTATTAATCCCTAAATGCATAACCTTACACTTCTCACTATTAAATTTCATCCTATTACTATTACTCCAGTTTACAAGGTCATCCAGATCCTCCTGTATAATATCCCGATCCTTCTCCGAATTGGCAATACCTCCCAGCTTTGTATCATCTGCAAACTTTATTAGCACACTCCCACTTTTTGTGCCAAGGTCAGTAACAAAAAGATTAAATAAGATTGGTCCCAAAACCGATCCCTGAGGAACTCCACTGGTAACCTCCCTCCAACCTGACAGTTCGCCTTTCAGTAGGACCCGTTGCAGTCTCCCCTTTAACCAATTCCTTATCCACCTTTTGATGTTCATATTGATCCCCATCTTCTCCAATTTAACTAATAATTCCCCATGTGGCACGGTATCAAATGCCTTACTGAAATCTAGGTAAATTAGATCCACTGCATTTCCTTTATCTAAAAAATCTGTTACTTTTTCAAAAAAGGAGATTAGGTTGGTTTGGCACGATCTACCTTTTGTAAAACCATGTTGTATTTTGTCCCATTTACCATTGACTTCAATGTCCTTAACTAATTTCTCCTTCAAAATTTTTTCCAGGACCTTGCATGCTACAGATGTCAAACTAACTGGCCTGTAGTTACCTGGATCACTTTTTTTTCCTTTCTTAAAAATAGGAACTATATTAGCAAT
Source organism: Dermochelys coriacea (assembly GCF_009764565.3). Lineage (NCBI taxonomy): Eukaryota > Metazoa > Chordata > Testudines > Dermochelyidae > Dermochelys > Dermochelys coriacea. Next base: position 209,204,432 of record NC_050070.1, on the reverse strand, counting down.
TCTCCAATCATTCGGTACTATTCCTGAGTTTACAGATTCATTAAAAATTCTTGCTAATGGGCTTGCAATTTCAGGTGCCAATTCCTTTAATATTCTTGGATGAAGATTATCTGGGCCCCCCGATTTAGTCCCATTAAGCTGTTTCAGTTTCGCTTCTACCTCTGATATGGTAATATCTACCTCTATATCCTCCTTCCCATTTGTCATGCTACCATTATCCCCAAGATCCTCTTTAGCCTTATTAAAGACTGAGGCAAAGTATTTGTTTAGATATTGGGCCATGCCTAGATTATCTTTAACCTCCGCTCCATCCTCAGTGTTAAGCGGCCCCACTTCTTCCTTCTTAGTTTTCTTCTTATTTATATGGCTATAGAACCTTTTACTATTGGTTTTAATTCCCTTTGCAGGTCCAACTCTACTCGACTTTTAGCCTCTCTGACTTTATCCCTACATCTTCTGACCTCAATTAGGTAGGTTTCCTTGCTGATCCCTCCCATCTTCCACTCCCTGTATGCTTTCTGCTTCTTCATAATCACCTCTCTAAGATGCTTGCTCATCCAGCTTGGTCTACAACTCCTTCCTATGAATTTTTTCCCCTTTCTTGGGATACAGGCTTCCGATAGCTTCTGCAGTTTTGATTTAAAGTAATCCCAGGCCTCAACTGCCTTTAGATCCATAAGTTCTTCAGTCCAATCCACTTCCCTAACTAATTGCCTTAATTTTTGAAAGTCAGCCCTTTTGAAATCAAAAACCCTAGTTGCAGATTTATTTTTGTTAATCCTTCCATTTAGTTTGAACTGAATTAGCTCATGATCACTTGAGCCAAGATTGTCCCCTACAACCATTTCTTCTATGAGGTCCTCGCTACTCACCAAAATTAAATCTAAAATGGCATCCCCTCTAGTCGGTTCAGCAACTACTTGTTGAAGGAATCCATCAGCTATCGCATCTAGGAAAATCTGAGCCCTATTATTATTACTAGCACTGGTCCTCCAGTCTATATCTGGGAAGTTAAAGTCTCCCATGATCACGCAGTTTCCATTAGTATTTACTTTATTAAAGACATCAAAAAGGGCTCTATCCATAACCAAATTAGATCCCGGAGGTCTATAGCACACCCCAAGCACTATCATAGGAGAGGCTTTACTAGTTTTCTTCCCCAATGTAATTTTTGCCCAGACAGACTCTGTCTTATCCATTGCATCGCTTCTTATTTCTTTACATTCTAACTCATCGTTGATATACAATGCTACTCCACCCCCTTTACCTTTGTTTCTGTCTTTCCTAAACAGCACATACCCTTCAATACCTGTAGTCCAGTCATGACTACTATTCCACCATGTTTCTGTTATCCCTATAATATCTGGTTTCACTTCCTGCACCAGTAGCTCTAGTTCCTCCATTTTGTTACCTAGACTCCTCGCATTGGTGTATAAACATCTTAATTTTTGCTGTTTGGCCTCGCTCACATTTTGTACCCTATTAGGCACAGTCATTCTACAGCCATTATAACCTATTAGACTAGTATCCACACCGCCCTCGCTCCTTATATACATTCTCCTACCCATGGCTGTATCCTTTCTTACTTCATCTTCTTCCCTCTCAATGCTAAAATCTGGCGTGGAGATTTTCCGGACATCTCCCATCCATCTCCCCCCAATTCCTAGTTTAAAGCTCTCTTTATCAGTTGTGCCAGCCTCGATCCTAGAAGTCTATTTCCTTCCCTACTCAGATGAAGTCCATCCCGAGAGAACTGACCTCTGTCCGTGAATGCCTCCCAGTGGCCATACATCCCAAAGCCCTCCTTATAGCACCACTGCCTAAGCCATCTGTTGACAGTCATAATCTTGTCACACCTTTGTTGCCCTTCTCTAGGAACAGGAAGGATCCTGCTAAAGATCACCTGAGCCTCAATTTCCTTAAGCGTCTTCCCCAGCCTAGCATAGTCTCCCTTGATACTTTCCAGCGAGAATCTGGCTGTATCATTTGTTCCCACATGAAGGATAATTAGGGGATTCTTTCCCGCTCCCTTGAGGATCCTTTTCAACCTCAGGTCTACATCCCTTATCTTAGCACCCGGAAGACAGCACACCCTTCTATTCTCAGGATCAGCTCTAGTTACAGGCCTGTCTATTCTTCTCAATAAAGAGTCCCCGATCACATAGACCTGCCTTTTCCTGGTGACAGTGCTATTCTCCAGTCTCTCCCCTGTTCCCTCAATTAATTGAGGATAAATTCAGTTCTGAGGAATTGGCTTACCTGCTGGCACCAAATCACTGGGGTTTTTTTAGCCAGCATAATTAAATTGGGAGACTTGATTCAGTTCCTAGCTGCCTACTCCTGTTGATCTTCCTCACAAGGTTTACTCATTTTCATCTAAAAGAAAATGTTAGATTTTAGTCAGTGTCAGCTGTTTATCTTCTCAGCTGTCAAGCCTCTCTTATTCTATCCTTTAGACAGCCTAAACTGTGGTTCCTTTCCAGGTGATGGACCTTTTGTATATTCCATGCATACTCACCGTACACCTGAGTCTGGAATTTTTTTAGTAAGCCGTGTCCATTGGTTCATAGATTCATAGATCCTAAGGTCAGAAGGGACCATTCTGATCACCTAGTCTGACCTCCTGCACAGCGCAGGCCACAGAATCTCACCCACCCACTCCTATGAAAAACCTCACCCATGTCTGAGCTGTTGAAGTCCTTAAATCATGGTTTAAAGACTTCAAGGAGCAGAGAAGCCTCCCTCAAGTCAACCATGCCCCATGCTACAGAGGAAGGCGAAAAACCTCCAGGGTCTCTCCAGTCTGCCCTGGAGGAAAATTCCTTCCCGACCCCAAATATGGCAATCAGCTAAACCCTGAGCATATGGGCAAGATTCACCAGCCAGATACTACAGAAAATTCTTTCCTGGGTAACTCAGATCCCATCCATCTAATATCCCAACTCAGGGGATTTGGCCTATTTACCCTGAATATTTAAAGATCAGTTACTTACCAAAATCCCATTATCCCATCATACCGTCTCCTCCATAAATTTATCAAGTAGAAACTTAAAACCAGATAGATCTTTTGCCCCCACTGCTTCCCTTGGAAGGCTATTCCAAAACTTCACTCCTCTGATGGTTAGAAACCTTTGTCTAATTTCAAGTCTAAACTTCCTGGTGGCCAGTTTATACCCATTTGTTCTTGTGTCCACATTGGTGCTGAGCTGAAATAATTCCTCTCCCTCTCCTATATTTATCCCTCTGATATATTTATAGAGAGCAATCATATCTCCCCTCAACCTTCTTTTAGTTAGGCTAAACAAGCCAAGCTCCTTAAGTCTCCTTTCATAAGACAAGTTTTCCATTCCTCGGATCATCCTAGTAGCCCTTCTCTGTACCTGCTCCAGCTTGAATTCATCCTTTTTAAACATGGGAGACCAGAACTGCACACAGTATTCTAGGTGAGGTCTCACCAGTGCCTTGTATAACGGTACTAAAACCTAAAACCTCCTTATCCCTACTGGAAATGCCTCTCCTGATGCATCCCAAAACCGCATTAGCTTTTTTCACAGCCATATCACATTGGCAGCTCATAGTCATCCTATGATCAACCAAAACTCCAAGGTCCTTCTCCTCTTCCGTTACTTCTAATTGATGCGTCCCCAATTTATAACTAAAATTTATAACTAAATTCATACATGCACTATAGTCCTTCTCATGCTCTGAACTGAGGGCATAAGGGATGATGCGGACCAGTGACTGCAGTTTCTTCTTACCAATGCATGGTCTGAGTCAGAATCTTCTGTGTCCTCAGCACCTTCTGCTACTGCGTCATTTCTGTAAATACATTGAGTTTGGCTTTAGTATTCTTCTTCTTTTCTAGACTCTGGTTCTACAGAATCCCTTCAGCCTGGTTCTATAGATAGAATAATGAAAGGAGCATGTACTATAATCCAGTTAACTCTCCCTTGTAGAGAAAGATGCAAATGAAGAGGCAAATACAGACAGGCCCTAGCAGGACAGGAAGAAAAAAGGAGGAGGGAGACCCATTCTTGATGTACATCAGCTAAATTACTTTATTTGCAAATCAAAAGGAGAAGGGCACATGGTTCACATCTCTCAGTATGAAAGATGGTTGCTTTCATGTGGATATTCATTCATCCTACAGAAGGTTCCTCAGATTTCTGATAGGACCAGAGTACTACCAGTTCAGAGTAGTTCGGTTTGGGCTCCTACCAGCACCGAGAGTTTTCAGGAAGGTCCTCTCTGTGATGGTGGCCCAGATGAGATGAAACAGCTATACCATCTTCCCATATCTGGTCGATTGGCTCCTAATAGGCAGATCCAACCAGGAGGTCCAATCGGCTGCCCTATCCTTGTTCCGTCTTCTGGCATCCTTGGGGATCTGTGTAAACAGAGAGAGGTCTACTTTGACTCCCACAAAAAAACTGTATAGGAGCAACCCTAGATCAACCTCAGCATATGGCCTGTCTCCATATGGACAGAGCCCGGGCCATGAACAGCCTGATAACACACGTTACCCTCAGACCTTGTCTCTCTTTCCCTGCTAGGTCACATGGCTTCATGTACCTATGTAACACCATTCACCAGGCTTCCCCTCCATTGCCTACAGGGCTGGGTCTAGTCTGTTTATTCACCAGAGACAACGTGAATACCAAGGTAACAATCCCTGCCAATCCCTGGCTTCTCTTGTACGATGGACAAACCTTCAACAGCTGCCTGCCTTTCCTTCCAACCACGCCTGACACAACCATGATCACAGAGGCATGTATCATAGGATGGGGAGCCCATCTGGGCAGTTACACTGTGCAAGGCACATGGATTCCGCAAAAGGCTAGGATGCATATCTGTCTCCTACAGTCAGCCTAGCTTGCAATGCATTCCTTTCACTTATACTGTCCCATCATATCCAGATAATACCAGACAACTTGATGACCATCTTCTATCTAAAAAATCAGTGTGGAGCGAAATCTCTTTCTATATAGAGGCAGTCAGTTTATGGAACTGGTGCATCAGGAACCACATATTACACTCTGCATATACCTACCAGATGTTCAGAATTCTGTGGCGGACAATCTGGCACTTCCCCACAGACTACGAGTGGGAGATGCATAATTCAGCCCTGAACAAAATCTTCATTCAGTGGGGGAAACATCCTGGGACCTGTTTGCCTCCCAAGATGAACAAGAAGTTCAGTCTGTACTGCTCCAGAGCTGCATTGGCCGGGATACTGGGCGTGATGACCTTCTGTTACCCTGGACAAATCACCTGAGATGCACCTTTTCTCCCGTCTCACCACTACCACGTGTTCTGTGAAAGATTTGGCATAACAGAGCTCAAATCATTCTCTTTCCATCCAGTTGGGCCCAGACAGTTCTGATTTCCGACCTTTTACAATGTCAGGCCGTCCTCCCATCAGCATCTGACCCTTCCTGGATCTGTTAACTCAGGAGAACTGCAAGATCAGACATCCCAAACCAGACCCTCTTCACCTTTTGGTCTGTTATTTGGATGGGTGTCAAACCAAGAGCATTTATGTTCAGAGACGGTTCAAACTATTCTCAATCACAGTAGAAAAACTCCACCAGAAAATGCTGTGTAGCTAAATGGTGGCATTTCTCTGCCTGGACTCAAGAGAAGCCCGTCTGTCTCTGGAAGATGAAGATACTCCTGCTTTTTTTAATTACCTCCTCACACTCAATTCATCAGGACTTGTCATTCGTTTGCCGCAGGTCCACCTACCACAGCACTCCGTTCCTTCTGTCCTCCCGTAGCAGGCTCACCCAACAGTTAGATACCTACAAGGTCTCATTAGGAACTTCCCACAGTTAGGACCTTGGTCTTGTACTCTCTCAATACTTACCAGACCACCCTTTGAATCTTCTCCTTAAAACACGTGGCGTACGAGTTAGCCATAAATGCTACCCAGTTCACTTACCCTTCTGGCTAATGTGATGGCGACAAAAAAAGTATCCATCATGGATAGGGACATCCTCACACCATCCTCCTGTTTGAATACTACTTACCAATCATCCACATGTAAAATACACACAGGAACCAGCACTCAAAGAAGAAAGGGAGGTTATTTATATGTAACAGGAGATTCTTGGAGATGTGTAGTCCCTGTCTGTATTCCACTATCCGCTCTCCTTCTCCTCTGCTTTGGATCAGGACTGGATTTGCAGTAAGAAGAGGAATTAGAGGTGTCAGAGATCGCTCACACTCCTGGTACAGAGCACTGGGTAGGGGGGTGCATGCAACTGCACAGGCATGAACTTGCTGGAAATCTCTAGTCTCAGGCACATGGAGCACATGAGTACTTATGTGTAAGTTCAAGAACTGACTCTGGTATGGACTTTCTGTGTGACCTTGGGCAGGTCACTTTCTCGCTCTGTGCAGCAGTTCCCTGCTTGTAAAATGTAGGTGGTAATATTTTCCTTTTTCTGTTTTGTCTATTCAGATGTAAACTTTCTGGGGCAACAGCATTCTTCCTCTATTTGTACAGCACTTAACACAATGGGGCCCCAGTTTCAATTGGAGCCCCCAGATGCTACTGTAATGTACTTTTTTTGTCCATTTGAACTCTGGAAGTGTGAGAGAGGTTGGGGGGTGACGTAAGGGGGTGTGCATTTATGTGGGTCTTGGGCTGTTGGGGCAGAAGCTAGGAGGAAAGCTCAGAGCTGATGCAGCAAGTTGTTGGCACTTCAAGTTCTCCCCCACCACCAGGAGCAGCCCTTGATGTGATGTGCTTAGCTGTCACCCCTTCTAGGTTCTGCCTAGTTCTCACGCAGCCCTGTTTGTGCCCTTCCCTCCCACATGTGTTGGGGGATCCCCTTTTCTGTGGACATCCCTTGACCTCTTCCTGCTCCTCAGTTGGGTGGAGGCAAACAGTTCTGTAGTGGATCTGGTTAATTATTCTCAATCTGAGTTGGGAAGTAAAGTCCCAGCCAGAGGAGCATCCTCTCCTGAGAGGAGGGTGCTGAGACTGGGAAAGTGGCTGAAGAGGGTGGTGAAGACCCCATCAGCACCATTCTGTTGTCTTCTTTCTGATTTTCTTCCTTAAAAGTTTACTTTAAAATATATAACGGAAGGAGATGTCATTATCAGGGTTAAGAGTTGACTCATATTGCTTGGCTATTAACTATTAGTATTCTGGCATTCCTGAGGGAACTCCTAGTTGCTGTATTTGGGCCCTCAGCTGTTGTAATCTAACTGTAACGTTATTGTCTTGAGATCGTTGACTATATGAAGTATTAGTTACTGTGTCCCATATAACGGAGGTACATTTCATTTTTTTCCTGTATACACTTGCAAAACTGAGATGTACAAATCTTTATAAAAAGAAAAGGAGTACTTGTGGCACCTTAGAGACTAACAAATTTATATGAGCATAAGCTTTCGTGAGCTACAGCTCACTTCATCGGATGCATCCGATGAAATAAATTAATATGCTCAAATAAATTTGTTAGTCTCTAGAGTGCCACAAGTTCTCCTTTTCTTTTTGTGGATACAGACTAACACGGCTGCTACTCTGAAACAAATCTTTATGGTATTTGACAGAAGATTCTAAATTTGTTGCATTTATAACAGAAAGCTTGCTATTTTCACTGAAGAATTTTACTTTACTTAGTCTTACAGAACAATATTAGAGCATCCAAGAAAATTTATAACGCATATTTGGTTTTACTTTATATTTTGAGATAGAATAGCCTTTCTCTGAACTGTGTACAGAGAACACTCAAACACTCTGAAAATACTCAAGTCATGATTTACTGTCATTTTATTTTGAAATTTTATTCCATTTTCAGGTAACTACTGTTTTGAATGCTGTTGTTTTGAAAATATATTTAAAATAGTAACTGAAACACATACATTTAAAATATTTTTATTTCCTTTTATATAGGAAGGCAAACCAGTGAAGAAATGGGTGAATATGAGTCAGGAATTCATAAATCAACATACAGTGGAACATAAAGGAAAACAAATTTGTAAATATTTTCTTGAGGGAAGATGTATTAAGGTAAATATATACTTTATATGCATGTATGTATCTCTAGCAGGAATCAGGGAGAGGGTGGGCATTCTATTTCAGTTTAGCTAATATCAGGAAAACTTGTTTTATGTAACTTTGTTTTTTGCCTTAGTATTTTTTGGCAAGAAGTATAAATAAAATAAATGCAAGAGAAAATTTTGAGGGAAAACTGTCAAGCTACATATCCTTTCACTGTGCAATGTAAATTATATAAAAATGATATACTATTGGTAACTTATTTTATTAGCAGGTTCAGTATGATAAATACACCTGTGTCCACCAATCTTAGAATCTGAAATTAGTGTAATATGTCATCTGTATTTTTTATATTTAATTTTGGACATACGTAGGGTGATTTAGTAGGTAGATTTAGTGATTCATTTCTGTTTTAAAGATAATCTTTTATTGGATATTATAGATTTTGAGACATAGTGAAAAACACTGCTTTAATTATTCACAATGAGTACTTCTCTCTCCAGCCTAAGAAAGGGGGAAAATATGCTTTCCCAAACATCCAAGAAAGGCAGACATGAAAAACCTCAGCAGCTTGGAGGGGTTGGGAAGCAGGAAGAAGAGAAATTGAATTAGAATATTAGAACCAGACATAATCCATGGCATGCTAGCCTGCCATTATGTAGATTATGGTATTGCATCATTCTGAAACAAATAATACGATGCAGCTTAATTCTCTGGTTCCAAAGTTAATCTTTTAATCAATTATAAGATATAATATAGAAATTTGAAATACATTATGAAAAATTTACATATTTGCTCTTAATTTGATGGTGTATGTCAAAAATGTTTATTATGTCACTTATTCCTAGTTCCACTGTGACTTTGGAGGTACACAATTTTCTGTCTTTTCATGATTATTAACTTTTTTTTCTTCATCATTTACTTGCAAAGTAAAAATAAAATGTAATTAGGCTCTTTCCAAATTCCTGTTGGAAATATAAGGTAATAGCCATAAAATAGTCTTGAATATTTTCATGGCTTTGTCTGTTATGGTATTTAAATCCCATGGTTCCCAATATGATGAGTATTTAGTGCCACCTACCGTTATAAAACAGTTGTAAGATAACTATTTTTTGAAAATACTTTCAAAAATTATTGTTTTGTAAAACTTTTGATGGAACTAGTTATAATGTAAAGTAATACAGTTTGTATGATTTTTTTTGTATTGTCTAAATGGGCAGCCTCTATATAATAATTTCTAATACTTTTTCATAGCATAAACAACCTCCCCTTGCATTTGTGATCACATAATTTTCTTGCAACAACTACAGCATTTGCTTAAATTGAAAGATAATATTAGGAAGGTATTTAATGTTTCTTTGAGTAGTGTCCCTATGAGTGCTCCACTTCAAGTGCACATGCACCTCAGAGTGGAACACCCGTAAGGGGATACATCTTGAAGTTACTCCAATTATTGCATAAGGTGAGTAACCTCTCCATTTTTAGCTTCTTTTAATGTAATTTACCAGATGGAATCAAGGGGAAAAAACAGTGCCATGTGACCAGCCTACTCTCCATGGACCACCAGCATATACTCTGTGGATCCTAGTCTGAGAATGTGCTTAAATGTTCTTTGTCTCCACTTCGTTTTGGAATCTCAAGAAAATTAACACACTTGTTAAATACTTGTATTATCAATAGAGAGAAAAGTTCAAAACTGGATAAACAGGATGAAAGCATCATTGTTAAAATATGAAGTTGAATAAATTCAGCATTTAGAATTGATAATCTCTTTGTCTCTCCTTTTCTGTCGTATTTACAGGGAGACCAGTGTAAATTTGATCATGATGCAGAGATAGAGAAGAAAAAGGAAATCTGCAAGTTTTACATACAGGGTTATTGTACCAAAGGAGACAACTGCATTTATTTGCATAATATCCTTTGGGAAAAACTATATTTGAATTAAAATCCAAGTTAAGGTTTTTATATTTTAGTATAATTTGATTTTTCTTTAGACACTTTATAAACACAGTGACTGATTGTGTTTTATTGTGAAATATCGTTTGCAAAGTTTGTGCAATTAGTATATGGTGATATGTGCATGAAACAGAGAAGCTTTTCAAATTATAGTTAGGTATTTTCTATAGATTCTTTATAATTTTTCTTTTGAGGTTTATAACCTGATTATATATTTAAAAAAAATCTAAACATTACAGTTGGTTCACAAGCTTTTATCCCATGAATTTGTTTTTATGAAAGCAACATTGGCAAGATAAAATTATAGAGTATACAGTTTTTTTCATCTTTTTTACTATTGGGGTATTATTGGAAGATTAAAACTGAGAACTCTTAGAAATTAGTTTACTTTTTATCACGTATTTTGTGTGTCTGGCATCCCATAAAGACATAGATTAGGGAGGCTGCAACATCATAGCCCCCTCTTGATTCGTTCAGTGGAAATAGTAAACACAGCAGCCAGCTCTCTCTGTGGTAAGAATGAGATATGACAACTTCAAGATCTCCATGTACTTCCAGTCTGGAGCAGAAGCTGCAGTTAATTATCATCCTATACCTCCTTAGCACAGGGAGCTGGTGTACATCATTATTTGGTCATATTTCTAAATGAGGGGGTGGGACAGAGGTTTGTGTGGGAGGAGGATAAGAGCTGGATGGGGACAGGGTGGCTTTCCCCAACACACACACAAAAAAACACTTTTTGGAGTTGGAGAGGGGGAATGGGTTACTTGCACCTGTGTAAAATGAGTATAAAATACTTCTTAATGAATACACCTACTTTGTACACATTGCACTGATGTAAATAACTGTACAACTCAGGTCTGCAGTCCTGAATTGTTAAAATAGCACTTGTTGTGGATTGTGCATGGTTGTACAAAACCACAGAGTTGGTACAACTATTTCATGAACAAAAATTAGTCATTAGTTTTTATGTGCAGTTGTGTGATGGATGGTTAACATTGATTTGTATTTTGTATTCACTGGAGTTGTTTTAACTGTGCAAGCAGAGTTAATTTTTCCCTGACAAGCAATCAGACTTTTCTATTGAATTTGGATGGTGAGGATTTTGTGTATGAGAGAGAGAACTTGATGGTATAGTTGCTGTCAGTTATGTAATCTTATCTTGATTGCTTTAGTATGTGTGATGTTTTTAGTGATGTAAATAATGGCATATCTTGTTTTGAAATGCCCTTACCAATCTAAAATTAAGTTAAGGATTTTGGGGTGGGAATTCAGAGTCAGATTAGCTTGCTTTAAAGAATAAGTGAATTTTACTGCTCTTTATTCCATTTAGCAACACAACTAAGAGAGAGAAAGCAGCAGTCTCTTCTTTCATTGCTTCTTCAACAGAATTGTTTACTGAGTTTTAATCAGCTCTGCTTGTGCAAATCCTGCTGAAGGCAGCTGGGTTGCATGAGTGTCACTAAGGGTATAATTTGTCCTGCAGAGCTTATCTACTGATGATCCATGACAAGGAAAGATCATAGTTGAACTCTTAAAACCTAGATTAAGTTTGTAAGTCTGGCAGTTAGAAAAAATGTTTATTTGCAAACTGAATATATTTCAAATTGTACACGCAAACCTGGAACCTGACAATAACACTTGATCATTTTTATAAAGCTAAGAATATGTGTGTGTGTGTGTGTGTGTGTGTGTGTGTGTGTGTGTGTGTGTGTGTGTGTGTGTGTGTGTGTGTGTGTGTGTGTGTGTGTGTGTGTGTGTGTACACACACACACTAAAAGCTTTGTTATCTGGCAGAATGCGGGGTGCCGGTTAATCAAAAATTCTGGTTAAACGTACAGTAAAAGCTTTGTTATCTGGCATGATGGGAGAATGGGGTGTGCTGGTTAATCGAAAATTCCAGTTAACTAAGAGTTATATTTACCCAATGGAATACCAATTTTCAAAGAGTTAGAATACAATAAAATGAATAAAATATATTAAATAGCATACAGGTACTCACCAATCCAGTAGTAGTACTGCACTGCAGAGTGGTTGGTTTCTTGAAGCAAGTAGGTGTATACAGGTATAGTTTTCTATACAGTAGGTTATCTTATGACATTACATATCACTATGGGCAGCGCAATACACCCAAATCACTAAAAATACACTTAACACTAGAACTATACTGAACATAATTTAATCTTTCTTTGATGATTCAGAAGGCACTTCAGGATCTTGCAGTGCCTCAGTGTCATTATTATTAACATCAGTTATTGTAGATGTGTAGACGGTGTAGGAGCTTTGGCTGAATCTGTAATCACCCTATGGCACACCCTGGAAGCTGCTTTTTTTAATAAACCCTTGCTTGCTGATGATATCAGCTTGCTGACTTGTCTTCTGCCTCTTTTGAATAAAAGTAGAGGACAGAATGTGCAATTGCATAATCTCCTGGGCAGTATACTAGTCCCAGTTACTAGATTTGTATTGGGAGATATCAGAAAAGCCAGTTAATAGAGCTTTCCAGCTGATAAAGTGCCGGATAACATAGCTTTTACTGTATATAAAAAACCCGAAGAACTGCTGTTTCAACCATTCTCCCCCATTCTCCCCCGTCTCCCTCCCCACCCCACTTCCGTGAAGATTCCCTTTTCTTACACATAATCTGTCCCTAAATTTCATGGACCAGTATATGGTTTTTAATATAAATAACAGGTTTTGATTGTTTGATACTAAAATTGTACAAATTTTAATTTAAACAGATAAATACCTGGAAATTTAAAGTCCAGGATAAAACTTCATATTTAAACACTGTTGTAAGTAATATATCATTTAAAGGATTAAATTTCCCTTGCTTCCAGAAGAGACTATACCTAATAATATATAACTTCACTATATTGAGATGCTTGCAGTAGGAAAAATTTAGTTAGTTTAAGGAGGGAACTTAATCTTTTTTTCTGAAATTATTGGCTTTAGTTTGACAGATTATTAGGTTATTTCATATATTAAAAGATTAATAAAGACTGGAAGTTAGACTTTAGTAGGGGGTTGGGGGTGTGGTTTTTTGTTTGTTTTGGGGGGAGCAAGTTAAATGCATATAATCAGTCTAGCACTGTGTCAAATAGGATTAAACAATAAATTGCTTATTAGTATTGTTATTAAGCTTATTAATGCTTAAAATATGATTCTAGAAATGGTAAGTGTTTAGGAGCAGTGGAAGTCTAACTGAAAATTACTTTGTGAAACTGTTCCAAACTCTGCAAATTAAACGTTGCTACCTGTTAGAGTCCTTAATATTTTTGCTGCTACATGAATTTCCTTGCAAGTTCTATCATACAGGAGCAAAATGTTACCAAGGGGATAAGTGCAAGTTTTCTCATGCTCCACTAACTAAAGAAACAAAAGAACTGCTAGATAAGGTGAGTAATGCTTATAGTGGTACAGTAAGTGAAAATTATTTCTGAGTGGCAAGGTAGTCAAATGGAATAAATATAGGCTGGGATCTTAGGCACCTATCTCCCAGTGATGTTTAACATCCTAGCTCCCTGAGAAAATCTCAGCCCTGGAGTTTGGCTCTATGACCACATGCTACACAATGAATTCTCTTTTCCTTCTCTCTTATTCCAACTTCCTTATTCTTTCATTTTTAAATGTATACTCATATGGCATGAAATGTATTATATGTATTTTAGAACATGTTACTGCTTTCCATCATCTGAAGTTACTGATCAAAGGACATGGACCTTCTAAAATTGCAGGTTCCATATTGCAGAAATAGTTAAATTCTTGGCTGACCTAGAAGAAATTTTAATGGGGGATTTAGAATTCTTCTGAGTTTGATGTTAATGGCAGGAAATATATAATAGACATACTATTACAGAGCAGTTTAATTCTTTTAACATATAAAATGAAGACCTACAATGAAATGTTAAGTTCAGTGCAAATTTAGTACAAGAACTTTCACTGCATTCCTTTGTTTTAGGTTTTGAATACTGAAGAGGAGCCACAAAATGAAGATGAAAAAGAACTGGAGGAACTCAGAAAGCGTGGCATAGTTCCTCTTCCTAAGCCACCTCCAGGAGTTGGACTTCTGCCAACGCCACCTGAGCAATTTTCATTTTCTGAGTCTGATACAGAAAATTTTCAAGATCCTTCTGGTGAATTCAAGAAAATTCCATCTCTGTTTGAGATAGTTGTGAAACCTACTGTGGATTTAGCACACAAGATTGGAAAAAAGTAGGTTTTAGAATGAAAAATGGCTTTATAAACATTTGAGAAATGGACCACATTACATTTTTAGAAGAAATCGATAGCCTTGAGGATTTCCAGTATTTGCTATCTAATGGGGGGCGGGGAGGAGAATTTCCACTATTTGCCATCATAATTATAGTATCTTTCGCATCTCTAATACCCTGTACATAGGATTACTACTCCTGGGTCTTGACCTTCCCAGAAGAAACAGGCAAGGAATTCACTCCCTTCAGTGTGTTTTTCCAGTCCTCTGAATGACTATGAACCCACCTTCCTTTGCATGCTGAACAAACCTCCATCTCCCTCTAGTCTCCCTGATAGTCAGCTCTTCCTTGACTTCAGTCAATGAAGGATCTCCCTGATGAAACTGTGTGCAGGGTCTTATTTGCTACTATTCCAGCTCTGCCAGACGTCACTACCTTTATCTGAGCTGTTCCTCTTACCCAGCTACCTCCCATAAAACTTAGACCTAATTGTTAGATACGAAGTTTTATCTGGTCCTGTTGAGTTGGATTTTTTCAAAGCTCTTTGAGTTCAGGTCTTTGTTGGTCATGGGATGTTTTAAACTGTAATTTGGGCAGGTGTTGTGCAAATTTGCACATGCAGTTCTGCCAATACGCCTTGCTGTTGACTGCAAAAACTATTCTGCTGCTCCTCTCTTGGGCTACTCATGATTGCCATTTGTGATGGATTTGTGGCACACAATGTGATGTGTTTGTAATGTGGACATACATTTATTATAAGAATTAGTTTGCCACTGCCAACCTTATATCTACTTGGCACCAAAAAGATTTGAACAGATATCCCCAAAGAAATTTGGAATCTAAACAGCTTTTTTCTAACTCCCCCACTGCTTTTAGGCAAAGAAGTGTTGTTTGTAGTGTTTTTCTATCCATGTTGTTCCCAGGATATTAGAGAGACATGGTAGGTGAGGTAATATCTTATATTGAACCAACTTTTGTTGGTGAAAGAGACAAGCTTCCAAGCTACACAGAGCTCTTCTTCAGGGAAAAAATGGTAAGGGAAACCATTACAGTATGGAAAAACTGTAATCATTCCCTGATGGTCTAAAGAACAACTCGACTATGAAAATACAGTTCCTAGTGCTGTTAACATCCATACATCAGTAATACTTGTGCAGGTTAAAGTAAACAGAAGATATCTTGCAGTATTAAGTGCAGTGTTTACCTTAGACCTTAGTTTCTCCTGTACAGCTGACACATCAGGTAGTCCAGCTCCTTCACTGATTATGGTTGCTTGCGAGTTTTGATACTTTGTCTCAGATGGTGCTAGCGCAGTCAATATCTTTTGTTTACTGTCTTCTTCCTGTTCTTCCTTTGCCTTCCTCGCTTTTTCTTTCCTTCTTCAGGTACCCAATTCAGTGTTTGTCTAGCATGTCTCCCACCCTCCATACGGTTTACATGTCCCAGTCACATGAGCTTGCTTTCTTTGATATTTTCTAACATGTTCTGCTCTGTCAGCTCCCACAATCTTGCATTTGTTACTTTCTTTCCATGAAATATGTAATGTTTTCCTCAGCCATCTCTGATCAGCCTCCTCCAGTCTTTTTGTTAGCCACTGTCATCAGCCAAGTCTCCACTCTGTAAACTAGCATGCTCAATACAATTGCATGATATAATCTGATCTTTATTTTGGTGTAGAGATCTCTGTTGACCAGTTGTTGTTCATCCTTCTGAAAGTAATGTTTGCTTTTCCTCATCTCATGTGGATATCTTTATCACAGCTACCTTCAAGTGTTGTCATGTTCCCCAGAGAGCACAACTCTTCTGCCTATTCAGTTTATTTTCCATCCATGTACACATTTGCATGTATTGTCCAGTTTCCTACTTTTATAATCTTGGTTTTCTCTGATTTACTTTCAATCCAATTTTTGCTGCTTCCTGTTCTTCCTCTGATATAAAGCCAATCATTCCGTTCCACAACTTACTTAGTAAAGCAGTGACTTGTTTACCATAGGGACAGGGTAAAATGTTGTGGAAAACAGATGCCATTCCAAACTTCTAGAAAGGTATGGCAAGGAGAGGAAAGTGTATTTTTTAAAATGTTGCCTTTTTAAAATGTATAAATTATATGTACTGCGATCTGGTTTTGTATAGCATGTATATGTGCTTGTTCTTTACTTGTCAATTTTCTAACTACAGGCCACCAACTTTCTATAACAGCACATCACCACCAAGACCACAGTTTCAGGGAAATGACCCACATCCTCAGCATATGTATAATCCAGGGTCAAGTCCAGGGCCTGGTCCCAGCATACCACAAGGACATAATGGACCAGTAATGCACCCAGGTTCTCCTGGGCATCACCAATGTACAGGACCCCAAGGTCCAACAATGCCACACAGCCCTCCTTTGCAACCTCTTCCACCAGGCTTTTTAGGACCACAGGGTCAAACTGGCATACCAATTCAAGCACAAGCTGGTCCACCTTTAACACCACCAGGCATTGGTGCACCATACAACACTCCAGGAGTTCAAGGACATTTGATGAATATACCCAGAGAGAATCATTGCCCACCAGGCCCACTGTATCAGCAGATTCCTGGTGAACGACAGCAGAATATCAATTATGAATCTATTCAGAACCCAGCTGATTTCTATGATAATTACTATTCACATCAAGCTGTACATAGCTTTCAGCCAACTAATAACACAGGAGGTAAGTCTGTGTTCAAAATTGTTTTTGTTCCTTGGTGAGACATTTCTGTTTTCTGAAGTATTACTGCACCTCTAGAAGAATTGAGAGAAATATTAGAATAATTAGCCTGTTTTGAGATATATCTTTAAACAATATTGTGAAACAGCCTTCTTTTAAAAAAGAAAAAAGCTATTCTAGAACTTTCAAAAAAGAGAAGAAATCTAGCAGAGAGCCATTCTATAGAGCTGACTGAAGTAAAGACACTAGGACTAGTACTTGTAAATTTGGCATTTACAAGAATTCTAATGCATCAGGCTAAACAAACCAGTCAGTTTTCTTCCCTCTGACTCCTTTAGCTCTTTGTTCTGTACTCACCGTATGCAGTATAGTTGTAGCTTTGTTGGTCCCAATGATATTAGAGGGACAAGGAGGGTGAGGTGATACCTTTTATTGGACCAACTTCTGTTGGTCAGAGAGACAGTTTTGAGCTACATAGAGCTTTTCCTCTGGTCAGCTGGAAAGCTTGTCTCACCAACAGAAGTTGGTCCAATAAAAGATATTACCTTGCATCTTGTCTCTCACCATATAACTTATTCATACAGGAAAAATTTATAACAAATTTTAGAAGTATTACATGCAGATTGTAAATCAGATGTCTAGTTCAATGATACTCAGGTGGTGACTCTTCAATGTGTCTCCTGCGGCTCTTTGCAGCACATGATATTAAAACACTGATTTAATTATTAACCAATCAGGATGCTTTTACTATGTTGTTAACCAATTGTAGTTGATAAAATAATATTTGATCAATCACTAATCAATTGCCCACATGTAGAATACAGATAGGGACCAGCACTCGAAGAAGAAATGGAGGTTACTTACCTGTAACAGGTTCTCCAAGATGTATTGTCCCTATCTTTATTCCACTACTTGCCCTCCTTCCCCTCTGCTCCAAATCATGACTAGATGCACAGTAAAAAAGGAGGAACTGGAGAGGTGTCAGTCCACACTGCCCCTTACTCTCTTGGTTCAGACCATGAGGAGAACAACTGTGCATGTGCAGGCCAGTGGATACTACTTGCTAGACATCTCTGATCTCAGGTGCATGGTGTGTATGTAGAATACAGATAGGGATCACACGTCTCGAGGAACTTCTTGTTACAGATAAGTAACCTCACTTTCTTTGCTAAGGTCAAGGTACGGTCTAACTTTTAGCCTGAAACTAGATGAATCTTTGAGAGCTTGTTTATCCTGAACAGCTGGTGGTTGTCCTTGTTCTACTTTAGACCAACAAGTCATCTTGCATAAAAACCCTCCTATTTGGAAGATATTCAGAGTCTGGCTGTCTGAATGTAAAACTTTAAAAAGATTCAGGAGCCTCATTTTCAATTGACTCAACATAAGGAGTCTAAATACCACTCTTTCAATTTTACTCGTAGTCTCAATGTGAACACAGCCTCAGTTAAGATCTGCTTTTTCTGTTTACTGTATGAGTGACTGCCTTGGCACCTTGTGGGTCTAATATGGCTGTTTTGTGAACCTTTCAGGTATTGTCTAGTAAAATCTGGCTTCTCACCCTCAATCTTCTTGATTTATCAAGGCAGTAGAGAAGCTCTGTCCACCTCTCAAAATTTGCAGAATTTAATGTTACAGTTTTTTCTCTATCATGCAATTATACTCACAAAGAGACATAAGGTTGCAGTGCTAACCTTAATTTTGATGTTTCCTAACTTTTTGAGTGCTCATCTTTGCAATTTTTAAAATATTTTTAATGTAACTTTTCTCCCTGTGTGTAGATACAGATATTCCCTTAAAAAAACAGTTCTATTCACATCAGATTTGATAAAATCCTTTCTTACTGGTGTTCTAGCCAAGGGGAGAGTATCATTTTATCATTTATTTTAGCACACAATATGTGTGCAAATTGGAGAAAAGTCATCTGAAAGCTTGAGAATTGTCAGATTTTTGTTACAATTTATGATTTCTTTTTGCAAATTAAACAGTTTTTTTTTTTTTTCAATTGGGGAAAAAATCAGAGTTGACTTTGCAGTTTGTATGTCATGTTTCAGTCTGTTTCAATATGAAATAGTTGAAAGATTAACCTTTATACAATGGGATTTATAAATATTCTCAAATTTATTTCAATTAATATTGCATTGTAAAGTCTTCTCTGGCTATTTGTTAGCAGTAAATTAGCTGATTCTTTTTTAATATTGTATATGCAGATGGAACATGGCATGGAGAATTTACTGATCACCAGGCTCACCTCATTGTTCAAGATTCACATAAGAGTGGAAATGAGTCAGATCGCGTCAGTAAAACAGGCCATAAACCTGCTATTAATGTACCGGATTTTCTTCCAGCAATGCAGAAAGCCCTTTTTGTAAGACTTAGTCAAAAACAGCAAGAAGATGGAGAACCAATCAGCAGTCAGTCTCAGAGGGCAATGAGCAAGGAAGAAGGTAATGTTGACTCTTACATTCTAAAAAAAAAAATGTTTTTATATTGTGTCAGGATAATAATCCCATTTTTATTTTGTGACTATTTCCATTAATTACACTATGCCTATATAAGTTCCTCCTTTAATTTAAACTGAATAACTTATTCCTTGTTTCTTTTCCTAACCTGTTTTGTAGTTTTTCTGTGGGCTCTTTAATACAGTAGAACCTCAGAGTTAGGAACACCTCGGGAATGGAGGTTGTTCGTAACTCTAAAATGTTCATAACTCTGAACAAATAATGGTTATTTGTTGCAAAAGTTTATAACTGAATGTTGACATAATACAGCTTTGAAACTTTACTATGCAGAAGAAAAATGCTGCTTTTAATCCTCTTAATGTAAAGGAAACAAGAACAGAAACAGTTCCCTTACCTTGTCAAATCTCTTTTTAAACTTTCCCTTTATTTAGTAATTTACGTTTAACACATTTTTGTTGTTGTTGTCTCTGTTGCTGCTTGATGGCATACTTATGGTTTCCAGTTAGGTATGTGGTTGACCAGTCAGTTCACAACTGGTGTTCATAACTCTGAGGTTCTACTGTATTAGTCTTGATACCAGTCTTATTAATTATTTTTATTAATAACCTTGGGACAGAAGTACAACTGTGCTAATGAAGTGTGCTGTTGATACAAAGTTGGGAGGCATCCTCAATACAGGAGGAGGATCAGAATATTATACAGGAAGGTCTGGATGACCTTGACGACTGGAGTGACAGAAATGGAATGAAATTCAATAATACAAAGTTCAAGGTCATGCACATAGGGTCTAATAATAAGAATTTCAGCTACATGCTGGGGAATGGATGGCCAATCTTATGAGAGGAAACTGAGGGTATGTCTGCACTGCAGTTAAAAACCCGCAGCTGGCAGGTCTCTAGCTGCAAGGCTGTTTCACTGCAATGTAGACTTCCAGGCTCAGGCAGCAGCTAAAGCTCTGGAACCCTCCCACCTCACCGGGTCCCAGAGCTTGGGCTGCAGCCTGAACTCGGAAGTCTACACTGCAATGAAACTGTCCCACAGCCTGAGCCCCGTGAGCTTGAGTCATCAGGCATGGGCCAGCCACGAGTTTTCATCTGCAGTGGAGACATTCCCTGAAAGGGCTTGGCTTATTTAGCCTAGCAAAAAGAAATCTGAGAAGAGGATATGATTGTTGTCTATAAATACATTAGGGGGCATACATCAGGGAGGGAGAAGAGCTATTTAAGCTAAAGGACAATGCTAGCACAAGAACAAATGGGTATAAAGTGGCTGTGAACAAATTGGAACTGGAACTTGTAAGAAGGTTTCTAGCCATCAAAGCGGTGAGATTATGGAATAGCCTCCCAAAACGAGTTGCATGAGAAAACAGTTTAATCAAATTTGAGAGAGATCTGCACAAATTTATGAGTGCAGTTGTATGAAGTGGTTGCTTGTCATGTTGAGGAGCAGAGCTTAGCAACCCTCCCCCCCAGTATATTCAGGGTGGGGGAGGGTTGGTCTCCTTCCTCGGAAGATCAGAGATGGCTGCGGTTGGAGATGGGACACTGAACAGTGTGGGCCAGTGCTCTGAGGTGAAACCGAGCATTCAGGTGCTTGGCTGGTTGGTTCTTGCTCACTTGCTCAGGGCCTAACTGATAGCCATATGTGGTGTTAGGAAGGTATTTTCCCCCAGATCAGATGGACAGCGATCTTGGGGCTTTTTCATTTTCTGCTTCAGAGTGTTTGTGCTAGTCACTTGACAGAAATTATCTGGGTATAGCTCACTTAATCATTTCCCTGCCATTGCAGGTGCTGTGGGAATTGGTGCACCTCAGGCATTCCTGTTCTCTCTGCAGTCTAGTGTCCTATGGGCTGTAATATTTTGATCCAATTTCGGTTGTTGGGTTTAGTATGTGGATACTGAGTGGTATTGGTGGCCTGTGACCTACAGCAGATCAGCCTAGATGATCTGGTGGTCCCTTCTGGCCCTAAACTCTATGACTATTGCTTCCTTGAAGGGAGGGCAGATTACCTGTTTCTGTTAAAGAAGGATCAGTACAGCCACTGCCCAGGAAATCATTGGCAGATGCTGACAATCTGGTCAGCTATCACCCTGTGTCCTGTCTTCCAGTTTTGTTCAAGATTATCAAAAAGGCTATGGCAAGACAAATCTCGTAGTATCTAGTGATCTCAGACCTCCATGAGAATCTGGGTATGATCCTGGGTCTGGGACATAGACTGCATTGGTAGATTCTCTTCCTGGCAATGGATGAAGATAGTGTGCATGCTGGCATTATTAAATCTATCAGCTGTCTTCAGTGCTGTTGATCATGAGGTGTTGCTGACTCACCTTCAAATCACAGCAGTGGCAGATGGGCTGCTTTAGCGTGACTCAGCTCTTTCTTTGTAGAGCATCCTCAGAAGGTGATGGTAGTAGTAGGAAACTGCTCCTCCTCTCTTAAGGTGCTTACACATGGAGTCCTCCGGATTCCATCTTGTAACACTTATTGTTTAACGTTTATAGGGAGCTATAAGGGTTAGTAAGGGAACATGAGTGTGGTGTTTTCAGTATATGGATGCCACTCAGTTTTGTCTTCATTTCATATGACTGGTCCAAAACAGTCAGTGATCATAGTCAGTGTCTGGGTGAGACCGGGGCATGGATTGAAAGTGAGTTGGTTGAAACTTAAGCTATACGTGACTGAGGTGATGTTGATGGACTGGGAGATGATACTACAATTACAGGGCTTCCTACTAACTGCAGTAGTGGTTGATAATTTGTCCTCAATAATCTAATATTGTTTAAATACCTTCCCTTATTTCCCTTTCTGGAACCTGATTTCTCCCTGAATCCCTTACATTTTGGGTTTCAAATATGAAAGGAAAATAGAGTAGCAATTCAGCAGTTCCACCTTGTCCATTTAAGACAGCAGCAAGCCATGTCTTTCCCCCTCAACCAACAATAAAGGCCACTTACATCAGGATTCATGTGTTTAAAAATACATTTTTTTAATGAAATTTAAATTAAACAGAATTGTTGACAGGAATAGTTATTTTCTTAAACAAAAATATTGGAAGAGGTATACAAGAGAAGAGAAAGCAGCAGTTGAATGTTTATTCTTAAGTTGTTATAACTAGATTTTTTTTTTTACTCACTTCCATTAACTGATTTCTGTGATCCTAATTTATAGTTGCTATTACCTTATTTTGCTAAGGCTTAACATCAGACAAAAGCCAGTTATTAAGAAATTATACTTAGTTCAAAGTCTATTGAATCTCCAATGAGCATTTGTTTGACTAATCTTTGTTTTCTTTCAGATGATAATGTGAACTGGTACTCCAGTAGTGAAGAGGAAGAGGGAAGCAGTGTTAAATCAATATTAAAAACCTTAAAGAAACAAACTGAGAATATTAGGAATCGGCAACAACATTCCACAGAACAACATATGGTGGTTGTTCCTACTGACCCAAGACTTGCTAAAGAGAAATGTACAGGAAACCAGGCTGTTGATCCGAGACTGAGATCCACTCCTAGATCAAATACTCGGAAACCTACAGAGTCGTCATCTTTTGACCCAAGGCTTGCACGGGATCCCAGAATGTTAAAGGTTAATGAAAGTGGGCTTGCAAGTTCTTCTGTTGGTGGAACAAAGTTAGATTTACATCATGCACCCACTGGAGTTAAGGTCAAGCAAAAAGGAATGGATGATGATGAAGAGGATGCAGAACGAGAATTAAGAGAGAGAGCTTTTCTAATACCTTTGGAACCTTTACCTGGTGTAACATTAAGGGATCCAAGATCTCAGCTTCGACAGTTTAGTCACATTAAAATGGATATTATCCTGACCAAACCAAACTTTGCTAAACATATTGTATGGGCTCCTGAAGATCTACTTCCAATACCCTTGCCTAAACCTGACCCGGTGTCTTCAATTAATTTACCTCTTCCTCCACTTATAGCTGACCAGAGGCTTAATAAATTACGTAATTTAAAAAGTGATCCCCATCCAAATGCAATGCCTGCTGACCCAAGACTGGCAGCAAAAGCAAAAAATAATATAACAAGCAGAAGTAGTTCTTTGGATCAATCTGCAGATTTGCATGCCAGTAGTTCAAGCAAATTAGGAGATCCTCGCTTACAAAAAAATGTTGATCCCAGACTTCACAGACTGTCTAGTGCAGATAGTCATCATGGAATCACAAAGGATTCTCATCCTCCAAAATTTGACCCTCGTCTAGCCAGATCTGGTATTGGTTCATCCCAGCCCTCAGAAGCTGTCATTTGTAAATCTGACCCAGACGTTCTGCCTCCTTATGCACCCAAACTATCATCAACAGGTGTTAGATTGGGAACTCCAAGCTCGATACTTAGTGGTATAAGTTTGTATGATCCAAGAGACCAGAGCTCATCTTCATTAGACCCAGCTCCAGTTAATTCAGGAGAGAATGGAGAGAACCAGAAAAAAAGTATTTTGAAAAATACTAGCAAAAATGAATCTACTCTGTCAGAAGACATGTTGCCACAGAAGTCTGTCCCAAATATGGATAAAAGTACAGAAGGATCAGCAGAGGCCAATTCAGAAAAAGCAAATAGCATCAGTAAATCTCAGGCTAAGCACTCCAGTACTGCACCAGCAGTGCATAATCTTCCTATCCAAGCTTTATCAGGATTGATCAGACCACAGTACAGTGATCCAAGGCAAGTTAGACAGCCTGGACAGGTAAATCAAATGCAAGATAACGATCCAAGTGGGGAATCTGATGATAAGTCACTAAAAGATGTTTTCAAGACTTTTGATCCAACTGCTTCACCATTTTGTTAGCAATTGATTTATTAAGTCTTTTTACGGTTGTGAATATTGCAGTTTTCTGCTGTTTTGTAACTGGTTTACCTATTTGCTTTATTTATTTTTAAATTATAATTATCAACACTTTTCAGCTGCTAATCTCAGAACCACATGCAGTTTCACAGTATGCTATAGTGTTTGCAAAGCTGTGGTATTTTCTATATAATACTTTTCCAATTTCAGGGAGACTAATAATTGACATGTAGAAAAGACCCTCTATCATGTTAGATCTGATAAAAGCACTTTCATTGTAAATAAGTCATTAAGAATTCAACTCAGAAGACCTGTATATGTGTAAGCTGTCTCTTTCATAATCAACATTTAGATATAATGATTGCCACTTTTGTATGATTGTATAGATTCAAGCAATATGATGTACATTACTGTGAGAGAGACTATTTAAGACAAGGATTGTCTTACTTATCAAGCCAAACCTACTAACTGAAATATACATAAATGAAGTAAAAGGAAAATGTTGATCCTCCTTTTCAGAGCAGTTGATGTAAGGCATTGTTTTTATTCATGCAGTCAATATTCTTAGTGTAAAAGATACCTATCACATATTGAGGAGTTAAAATGTCATATCTTTTTAAAGTATTTTATTCTATACTGTATATAGAAGAAATTGTGAAGTACATAACTAGAAGAACATTACTGTTAAAGTGGAGAATACCTAAGTTGTCTAATACAGAAAAGTTTTATTTAATTTTTCATGCATACACAATTCTGAATTAGTGTGATAGCTTACATTTTGGTGTTCATGTATTTCAATGTATTTTTGTATTCAGCTGCTTAATTTGTATTGCTTTTTTTGTATTGATGTAACTGCAGTACTTGTATTCATTGTGTCTTTATGACATTTTTAACAAAAAATTAAAAGATACAATCAAAGTCTGGTAGTCGCTGTTAAATTGATAAGCCTGCTAAAATACCAGGTAGTTACACACATGGAAAACATTAATGGAGCAAGTCTGAAGCAGAGATGATGATTAAATTTGCTGTATTATACTCAGTTGCCACAAGAACTTGTGTCCCAATTCTGCAGTCCTTTAGTAGGCAAAACTCTCATTAATTCCAAAGGGAGTGTTAGTTCCGGTCATGGCTTCAGGGTTGGACCTTTAGTAAGAGAGAGGGTTGGGGTTTTTTGGGAGATGGAGTTGGTTTGTTTATATAAACTAAAAATATCTAGATGGTTACTCACAATGACACACTCCATATGGAGTGTCCAGTAATATTATGGCTCTCCTTTGAGCACTCATGGAATAGCAGGCTCAGATGACAGCTGTTCTCATTGTCTTCTTTGTTCATCTCTTTGGGCTGTTTTTGTATATAGTTCAGTTGTTATATAGCTAGTTGGATTGTTTTTTGTTTAATTTAAAAAACTAGATTTTGATGCCTTCTCTGCTGCAGGAATCATGCGACTCCAGCCCACTTGGGTTACTCCCTTTCATCATATCTCCTCTTAGTTGGGCTTTTTTTCCTTTTCCCTTTAGTGTGGTGTTTGACTAGGACATGTCATGGCTGAGATAGCACCTTAATGTTGGTCACAGATGACTATTTTAAGTGTCTGTTGTGCCTATGTGAAAGCAGTATTCCATACAGGTGCTATAGCTAGCTATCTTTCCTTCATGAACAGAACTCAGAAGAATCAGGAGGGCAATCTGATGATAAATATTACATTTGTGCTATGTAGCAGAGTTAACATTGCTTATAGGAACTTCACTTTTTTCAATTTGACTTCCTGATTAATTTCTGAATCTTAATGCTGTATGAATAAAGTAGCACTATTCAAAATCAAAATGGCACATATTAAATGGATAAAAAGCTGTCTTGCTCATAGATCTGAAAACAGTTGTTAATTCAGAGTTATCAACTAGTGGGATCCTACGAGGATTGGTTGTTGGCCAAGAGCTGTTCAATACCTAAGTGGAAAAAAATTTAAATAATACAAACTTGTAAAGTTTGCAGGTGACACAAAGATTGGTGGGGTAGTTAAAAAGAATTAGTTGGACAGGTGAGTGACCTGGAGTTTTTGGTAAGCTCAGGGCGGTCAAGCAATATGCATATTAATACAACCAAATGCAAGGCTTTACATCTAGGAACAAAAAATATAGGTCACACCACCTGATGGGGGCTGTATTCTGGAAAGTTATGATTCTGAAAAGAACTTATGGGTTATTGTAGGTAACCAACTGAATATGAACTTGCAGTGTGAGGCTGTAGTAAAATGGGCTAACACTATACTTAGATTTCAGAGTAGCAGCCATGTTAGTCTGTATTCGCAAAAAGAAAAGGAGTACTTGTGGCACCTTAGAGACTAACAAATTTATTAGAGCATAAGCTTTCGTGAGCTACAGCTCACTTCATCGGATGCATTTGGTGGAAAAAACAGAGGAGAGATTTATATACACACACACAGAGAACATGAAACAATGGGTTTATCATACACACTGTAAGGAGAGCGATCACTTAAGATAAGCCATCACCAGCAGCAGGGGGGGAAAAGGAGGAAAACCTTTCATGGTGACAAGCAAGGTAGGCTAATTCCAGCAGTTAACAAGAATATCAGAGGAACAGTGGTGGGTGGGATGGGAGGGAGAAATACCATGGGGAAATAGTTTTACTTTGTGTAATGACTCATCCATTCCCAGTCTCTATTCAAGCCTAAGTTAATTGTATCCAGTTTGCAAATTAATTCCAATTCAGCAGTCTCTCCTTGGAGTCTGTTTTTGAAGCTTTTTTGTTGAAGGATAGCCACTCTTAGGTCTGTGATCGAGTGACCAGAGAGATTGAAGTGTTCTCCAACTGGTTTTTGAATGTTATAATTCTTGACGTCTGATTTGTGTCCATTCATTCTTTTACGTAGAGACTGTCCAGTTTGGCCAATGTACATGGCAGAGGGGCATTGCTGGCACATGATGGCATATATCACATTGGTAGATGCGCAGGTAGATACGAGAGACTGCTGAATTGGAATTAATTTGCAAACTGGATACAATTAACTTAGGCTTGAATAGAGACTGGGAATGGATGAGTCATTACACAAAGTAAAACTATTTCCCCATGGTATTTCTCCCTCCCACCCCACCCCCCACTGTTCCTCTGATATTCTTTTCAGAGTAGCAGCCGTGTTAGTCTGTATTCGCAAAAAGAAAAGGAGTACTTGTGGCACCTTAGAGACTAACAAATTTATTAGAGCATAAGCTTTCGTGAGCTACAGCTCAATGCATCCGATGAAGTGAGCTGTAGCTCACGAAAGCTTATGCTCTAATAAATTTGTTAGTCTCTAAGGTGCCACAAGTACTCCTTTTCTTTCTGATATTCTTGTTAACTGCTGGAATTAGCCTACCTTGCTTGTCACCATGAAAGGTTTTCCTCCTTTCCCCCCCCTGCTGCTGGTGATGGCTTATCTTAAGTGATCACTCTCCTTACAGTGTGTATGATAAACCCATTGTTTCATGTTCTCTGTGTGTGTATATCAATCTCCCCTCTGTTTTTTCCACCAAATGCATCCGATGAAGTGAGCTGTAGCTCACAAAAGCTTATGCTCTAATAAATTTGTTAGTCTCTAAGGTGCCACAAGTACTCCTTTTCTTTTTACTATACTTAGAGAATATCTAGCAGGAATAGGGAGGTGATATTATCTCTGTTTGTGGTATTAATGAGACCATTACTGGAGTACTGTGTCCAGTTCTAGTGTCCAGAGTTTTTAAAGGGTTCAGAGAAGATCTTCCAGAATGATTTGAGGATAGTGACTTAAAGTGAGAGACTTTTAAGGACTCGAGCCTATTTAACTTATTAGAGATTTAGCCATGGCTATAAATACCTCCACATGGAAACGATATCTGATGGTTCTTTAATACCAGATAAAGGCATATCAAGAGCCAATGGCTTGAATTTGAAGATGGCAAAGTTCAAACTGGAAATAAGATGAAAAAAACGTAATGGCAAGTGTAACTAACCGTCAGAACAGCTCGCCTAGCAATGTGGTGGATTTGCCATTACTTGTGGTATTTAAATTAGCCAATCAGGTTTGTGTTTGTTTTTTAATAGAATTGTGGGTTTTGTGATAAAAGCATGAATTTTGCCACAGTCTTAGGGCATGACCTAATAAAGGTTTTCAGATATGGGGCCATTGCCAAATCTTAAAATGTCTGCCAGAGCCAACATAGCGTTGTCATAATCGGCAAATAATACTGTTTTACAGTTGGACATAAAAGGGGTGTATTCTTGAGTTTGCTTCAGCATGAACTTAAAATTGGTGGACACATTTTTTTACTAATTTTGATTGTCAGTGGGATCTTAACAGAATTTAATCACATCTCCCTTTTTTCTTTCAGATGCTACCTTGGTTGTGTGAAAGCTGCTTGGTGATTGGATAACTTTACATGGTAGCTTAAAAGATATGAGATTACTATTGCTATTACTAGTGCTTCAAACATGTTAAAAAGATGTATGCTTGCTTGAGAGCCAGCTCCATCACGAGAGACATCTCGTGCCTCTACTGACTGTGGCAAGTATGTGTTATGCCAGAAAGAGACAGATGCAGAGTTGATTAATCCATCAGAATCAAAAAGAGAGCATGCTGGAACTGGCTATCAAACTCTAGAAGAAAATACTAGATGTTTCCAAAAGCTGAATGCATTTCTTGTATGCATAGACATATACAGATTAGATTATGCTGATGGTATTGATGGTATTTTTTTGTTCAAAATATTTGAACAAAAAAAATGGATGTTAGCACAAATCTTGATACATGAAGTTTAACGGGACCAAACTTAAAAGGGCTGGGGGGGTACTGAGAAAGCTGTGGATCAAACTGAAAAACTGAAGAGGAAATACACATGTTGAAGAGACCAACAGGAAAAAACATCCTTTGTGAAATAAACATACTCTCAGAAGACCTCCATGAAGTTTCTGCCCCCGGCATTGATAGTCAGGCTAGTTGTAAGTGTGTACTTCATCTGCAAGATCAGTGTTTGTTTGCAAAACTAAGTGCAGCGGACTTAACGGCTCAAGAGGCAAAATATCATGCAACACGTGTCTCTCTACAACAAAGTCAGGGAGAAGAAAACCAAGCAAAGCAACACAGAGAATATGTTGCATAGAATTGCCTTTGTTGAACTGATAGCATACTTTGAAGAGACAAAGCTGAATGAAGATGTGGCTGAAATCTTTAAATTAGCAGACCTCACAAGGTTCTATACAGCTAGTTTAGAACAGCTGAGGGTGACACTGGCTGGGCAGGTTCACAGCACTGAACTAAAATCCCATAGCCTTTCATGCATTGCAGATCTCTAAGCACACACAGAAGTATATGATGTGCATCTTGCTTTCAACCAGAATATTGGACAACCACTCTGAAAAGCATGCGAGGAAGACTGTGACGAAGAAGCACTTCACCTGTCCCAAACAGCAAAAATTATTCAAAGGGACATGTTTCAAATGAAAACGGTTTACTGAATCATTCGACGTAGGATGCCAAGGAAAATCTGTGCCTGAGTGATTATTGGCATTGATGTCCATGATATTGGATGGTCCAAACATTTAAAACTCAGAACAAGTTTCCATTCATCCAACTACCCTTTTTTTGGCACAACTAGTGCAGTACAATAGCAACATCTATTGCCACAAAGGAATAGAAAATCTGTACCACAACAAAGCTCAAGAAATGCCTTTACCAATCTACATATGCAGTGTTGTAGTCATGTTGGTCCCAGGATATTAGAGAGACAAAGTGGACGAGCTGATATTTTTTTGGACCAACTTTTCTGTTGGTGAGAGAAACAAGGATTTGAGCTACACAAAGCTCTTCCTCAGGTCAGCTGTTGTCTCAACCAACAGAAGTTGGTCCAATAAAAGATATTACCTTACCTACCTCATCTCTCTTAACCAATCTACATTGGTTTTACACTTCATGCACAGCCATGAATAAGTCATCTAGTAGCTACCTTCTTTAAACTTGGATTGTCCATCTCCTAGGACAGCATGTCGGCCACTTTTACCAGCATGGCAAATAGTGCATGTCAACACTTCAGGGATGAGAATGTAGTCTGTCCTCTAAAGCTTCATGATGGTCTGTTCACTATTTCTGCCACAGACAGCACAGACCACAATCCAAGGCTCCACCACAGCATCAGGCTCCTCGCATGGAACTGGGGGATATCACTTTTTGAGCATCTCAGTACTCAAGTGGAGGCAATTGTCCATGGAATTCCCACCCCAGACTTTGAGACTGCAGCATCAGTGAAGAAGGCTATCTCATCACTTCCTGAGTCTTACACAGTTGTTCCTCCATTCATCTTAAAGAAACCCAATGCTTTCATCCCTGCCAAAAATATTGAGATCAAGACTGAATGCCAACTGATCACCCAAGCCCTGCAAGAAGAGTGCAGGTGGCTTGAACAAATACGGCAAGCAGCAAATCTAGTTACCATCAATGGAGATCAAGACATTTCCTGGGCCACTTACCATGCTAGCAAACAGTCAGTGCCAGAGTTCACCCCAGCCGTCACTGCTCATCCTCCCCATTTTTCAGATGATTCCAAGTCAGTGGCAATGATTTGTCATGCTGTAGATGTGATAAGGAATGCTGTACACCACCTAAACACATGCCAAGTTCCAGCGATCATTGTGGATCAACCCCTTTTCACCATAACCATACAGATGCAGTGGACCTGGCCTGTTGGGTATGGAGAGGACAAACCACTTGTCCTTATTCTGGGTGGACTTTATCTGGAAATGGCAAGTCTAAAGCTGATTGGAGATAGTAAATGGTCAGAAAGGCCATTTTTCAGGCCAAACTGGCCTCTCCAGAAATGGTTGACTCTTTCTTGAAAATTTCTCATGTCATATGTAGTAGGCATGCCTCAAGTAACAGCCACTAACCTGTACATCTTGTTCCAAAATGCATAGACCACAGTATACCTAAGGTCTCAGGAAAGATGAGGCCCCCATAGGGTATGATAAATGGTGTGACAAATGAAAGCTAGAAAACCCAATGTTCCACTTCTGGCATACCACACTTCATCTGGAGCTTCTTGTATTGATCTGTGTTTTGTCAATCCACCTGTTGTTCAAGGTGGAGCCTGGCATGCACACAGGCTTGCTTGTGTACTGGTGGTGAGGACTGTTACAATCATCAAAGTGGCCAGTGTGAATCCATATGAGTCTGATGCTGCAAATGGTTCAGATTTAGATATGTAGCATTCAGCAAATATGTTGAAAAAGGCTAGACACATGTCATATTGCCCATTGCTGAGGAGTGTTAGTGTTTTGCTAACATGATGGTGTGCAATAGTATACCTGGCTTCTGTTATAATGAATACTGTACTTAAAATTTTTGTGTCAATGAATAATTATGCATTTATCAATACAAAGCACAAGGCTAACGCTCTTTAAGTAATGAGTAATATTAATTTGTGTCAGACCATTTGTACGGGTTGAATTTTTCTTTTAAAATAAAACAGTGATAATGTGTGTCAAAAGAAATCTTTTGCATTACTAAAATTTGTCTTAAAATAAACCCCATTTTATTGGTCATTTTTTCTTTCAAACTTGACAACTTAAGTACATTTTTGTAGCCTTTTCACTTGCACAAAAGGTTGTTTTGACATGGGTACAAAAATCTTGCATTGGAATAGCTTGCTACCCCTTTACAACACCACATCCACCCTAGATAAGTATCTAAGGAACACATCTATTAAAATAACCTAGTTGTTGCTTTTTGTACAGGGGCTGCTTCATTGCCAAGAATTGACAGCCTGGGTCTCCAGACTATATATGCTAATGTCACTTATTTGTGAAGCTCTCTCCTGCTCCTGGGCAGCATTGTTGCCTTCTAAGGAGGTAAGTGGCATTATTATCCCTCCCCATCAGCGATGTCATTTCCTGCAAGAGTTAGGAATCAATGACAGGAGCCCCTTCCTACTGGGCAGCACCAGTCATCATGGCTGGTTGTTGAACGGGTTTGGAATTTGGGAGTGGGGGAGATAGGTCTTAATTTTGAGACAATGGTTCCTGAACCATAGCTGTAAGGGTGGGTTCACGCCCTGCACGTGTTCTGCGAAGTCCAAATTCATCCCTATCTGGGTTTAAAGCTTCTTTGACTCTGTGCCACAACAGCTTTTTCTTCCATTGAATACAAAAAGCAGCTGCCTCTGCTTCTTCTGAGTCAGGATCTGGCTTTCGCAAACCCTGTTTGAAGGAAGCAAAATAATTACCCACATTAATATACTTGGATAGACATGGGAGTTTAAAATTTCTTATAGTACAAAGGGGCCTAAACACACCAAGTCTAGATGCCCACATGTGGGAATTAAGTTAACTTGGTTAGCCTGATACCTCTCCTAGACTAAACAATGGAACAGCTGGCACAGGACTGTCAGTAAAGAGTTAAAGAATGGAAATATAAGGAAAGCCAATCAACATGGTTTCATGGAAAAGAGGCACTTAGTACAGTGTGACATTCTGATTAACAAGCTGGTACTCTGCAAAATCATTGCCCATATTAAATAGATCAGAAGCAGGCTAAATGATATATCTGAAAACACAGTTGATAATGAATCAGCTAGTGAGGCCCCCAGGGATTTATTCTTAGCCCAATGCAATTCAGTATCTTCATCAATTAATTGGAAGAAAATAAAATCATTGCTGAAAATAATCGGTAGATGACCCAGATCTGTGGGCTGGTAAATAACAAGGACAGGTCACTGATACAGAGCAAGCTGGATTGCTTAGTAAATGGGGTGTAGCCAGGCATCATTTGTTTTAATACAGCCAAATGCAAAGTCATAATCTAGGAACCAAAAATACCTGTGTCCTGGAAATCAGTGACTGAAGAGGGTTTACAGGTTATTGTAGAATATGCATTGTCCCACATGCTGTGGGGACAAAAGCCAGTGCGATCCTTGCATGTACAAATAGGGCAATAGGTAGCAAGTGTAGAGAGGTGATACTGTCTCTTCATACTGTATTGGTGAGACTGTGTCCAGTTCTGCTCTCCACACTTTGTAAAAGTATAGTTATGAGCTGCGTAAAACCTTGTTGGTTAGGTTAAAACTCATTTAAACTGCTGGGTGTGAATGTGCTCTACATTTGAGATAGCTGTAAGAGAAGTTAAGTTCCTAAATAAGGCATAGTGGAGTCTACCCAGAAACTAGTAGCACCATGTTGGCAAGGTTCAACTGAGTATTGTTTTGGGGTGAGGTGGTTGGTTTTACTTGGGGGTGAAGGGGACAAGCTGGTGTGCAGACAACAAACAGACTCAGAGAAGGAAAGCCAAGCAGCAGCCTGTAAGCATGGTGTAGCCCTGGGAGAAGCTAGGGAGAGGTCAGGGCTGCTGGCTGAAAAAAGCTTTGGCCTGCAAGATAAGAAACTTTTAAATTTTGGTTCTTCCTGCATTTGGAAAAGCAGGACTATGTATTTCCTTGTCAATACACAATACTGCATCAAAGAACATATCAGTCTCATCATAAATTTCTACTCCCAACTGGAATGTCCCCAGGGCCCCAAAACGTTGATTAATCACTTGGGTTGAAAAGGAGTAACGTGTTGGGAAAATGGAAAACAATTCAGAGAAGAGCTGCAAGAATGGATTTATGGTCTGGAAAAAGCACCTTACAATGAGAGACTAAAGGAACTCAATCCGTTTAGTTTATCAAAGAGAGAGAGAGAGTCTATAAGTACCTAAATGGGAATGATTTCTGTTAGTAGAAGGCTCCTTAATCTAGTAGACCAAAGACTGGAAGTTAAAGTCTGCAAATTCAAACTGGAAACAAGATGCAAATTTTTTAAGAGTGCCGATGATAACCATTGCCATTGAAACATTTTCCCTGGGGATGTGGTGGATTCTCTGTCAGCTGGAGTCCTTATATCAAGGTGGATCTCTTTCTGGAAGATGCATTGTAGCTGAACCAGAAGTTACGAGTTCCTTGTGTTATATAGAAGGTCAGGCTAGATATTCACAATGGTCCCTTCTGGCCTTAATATTTACAACTTTTCAGAAATTATAGGTCGTATCAGCAGAGTCTGGTTGAAAGAGTGCCTGTTTTCTGAGCATGCTCAGTTAAAGATTGCTCTATTAAATTATTTAAGGTATTTAGTTATTTCTTGCTGTCATCATTAGGAAGCCCTTGGGAGTTTTAATGGAAACTTAACTGAGCCAAGACAAAGCCTAAGAGACACTTCACCTGTCTCTAAAGCCCCAGCTGAAAACCTACTTCCACAGCAGTGGGTTTCTTTTGTCTATCTGCCTTTCTGTTCAAAATCAAAAGCTGAAGGCACATTGATGAACTTATGCGGCTTTGCCTTATAGATATGGCCCAGTACTTACTGGGCAGTTCTCATCTCAGAGGGCAAGTTGGAAATTGTGACAGTGAAGGTCCGTTATTTGGAGGGATGATTCAATACAGTAAGTACAGGATAGGAGCAAAGATTGCAGATCCTGGAAGCAGTTGTCTCCATTATAAGAGACTTGACCACAATAGTCACATTGTGTGAGAAATTCTAATTATGGGTTTGCAGAACACAACAAATCCAGGCTAAGGAACATTTATGGCTCCCCCAGGAAGATAGAACTCCAGTGCAATCAGCTGCCAGGGAATATTTTTGCTAGAATTGGTGCCTGGTCACTTTTGAGAGGCAAAAACAGATTCCAGATGGGATTTGCAGAGGCTCTTCAGGGAGTGAGTTAAGTGCCCAAATTCCAGTGAGATTTGGACACCAAACTCCCTTAAAATTCTCTGAAAGTTACAGCCTGAATCCAGAAGTGTTGGGGGTAAAAATGTGAATATATTTGAACTCGCCTTCTGAAAGAATCTTGACCTATACCAGTGCACACTTACTTTGACGCACGCGGTCTCTGCTGCCTTCAGGGACTGTATGACCACTTGAAACAGATTCTGTGCATTGTTCACCAGTAGTTCAGCAGAGCACTTACTCCCTGCTGTTGCTGCTTTTACCCTTAAAATATTTAAAAATATAAAGAGAAAGCATTACACAACTTGCTAAGTGACTATATACTGTCACTCTAGAGTCATGGCTGGCTGAGGGCTTCCTGGAACTAGGAAGATCACAGAACAAGCTGATATGTGTGGAAGGAAAGTGCTCCAATACTGCTGGCCCTTGCTCATAGAATAATTTTGACCACAGAAGAGATTTTCAGCTTAAAAAAGGCATCGTAGGGAGAGCAAAAGAATAAAAGCAGGAGCAGTAGTAGCCAAAATGAACAAGTAGCAAATGCAATGTTGAAACCTGCTGTAGCCTGAATGCCCAACAATACTGCTGCCAGTGCCTAGTTACAGACCCTTTCCCTCAGTCAGCCAGTGTGAGCTGATCCAGCGGTGGTCATTCCGGCCGAAGGGGGACAAAGAAAAACTATTGCTGCTATTTGGACTTAGCCAGCATGCTCAGAGTGTTGTGATGGGGGTGACATAAGCACTGAGACTGTGGCAAGAAGAAAGGGGGAGATGCCTCTGAGCTCTGTTTAACTAGCAGAGAGCTATGCAGAGATATTCAGGACCTCAAAAAGCCACCAACGGCATGGCACTCATTGGTCAAGGAGCCCAAGGGACACAGATGCCCAACTCACACTGGGTTTCAGGGTGTCAATGGAAAATTAACTGCAAGGAGCCAGAGAACCTCCTGGCCGACACAGCATGGCTGGAAGCCTGAAAGCGCACTAGGGGACATAAGTGCCTCCAAGTACAAGTAGCATTAGCTCTGGAGAAAGCAGTTCAAACATTAGCTCAACATTTATTCTAGGTTCAGCTGAAGCCCAGAGGTGGCTCAGCATTGGCTGCCTGGGAGCAGGATTGGGCTCTCAGGTAGAGTTTACCACTGGGCTATTTTAGAAGGTGAAAGTTACGAGAGCGGAACCTTCTGCACAGCAGCAAATAACACTGCATGGGGGGGTTCAGATGTGCAGCTCACGAGAGGCTCCCTATTGTCTGCTATAGGAGTCGTTTCTATAGACACGCCTCATGTACATGCACTGATTTTAAAGGGACACTGCTGTGAACCCCACCATCCCACGTGCTGAAAAGTGGAAGTCGGTGAGGAATCTTCATGAATAGAAATACATAACTATTTTAAAAAATCCATAATTCAGAAACAAACTACAAATAGGATACTTATAGTGATCTCAATAGGACTTTGGTTAAAATGCCTTCACTTTGCTGACTCGGCAGCGGCAGCCAGTAGCAGGGATCACCCTAACCTAGGATGTGGGAACAAAAACCAGGGGATAAGTTGTTTTTCAGCTTGCAAGAAGATAAAACAAAGAGGAAAACTCTTCACGGCAGAGACAGTCTTCAGCCCAATAACTAGATGCCTACCCCAGCGCCATATGCAAATACAAACAAGAAAGATAGTTAGCAGTGCCTTTAAAAATCCCTTTTTAAGAAGGAGTGAACACACACACCACATTTGAGAAAGAATATCCTTTGAACCTGCGGTTTACCTGGAAATAATTCTCAGCTGGTTGCTGATTGTTTGGATTTGCTCGGTGACACACAGTAGTTCAGTTGCACATCTTTCATCTAGGCAGTTCTTTGCAATCAGGTGGCCAAATCTGACAAACACTTGCCCATTGGCAGCCATTTGACTAGCACAGGCAATGAGCTGCTCTTTGGTCTAAAATTAAATCAAAAGAAGTCGGGCGGGAGTGGGGGTCTTTGCTATAAAACAGACGTAAAATCTACTGTTTTACTGTTCGAGCGGCAGCGAACCAGCGGAGCAGCGGGGACAGCAGAGCAGCTCACAGCAGGAGTTTGCCTGGGACTGGTAAGTATCCGAGTGTGTGTGTTTGCTTGCTGAGGAAGTATCCGAGCGTGTGTTTGCTGGGAGGGAGCCTGAGTGAGTGTCTGATTGGCTGCTAGCCTGCAGGGGGCGGGCATTAGGGTGTCTGTGTGTTTGCGTCAGGGAAGCCTGGCTGTTTAAAAATAGCCGGAGCCTCGCGAACCAGCGGAGCGGCAGCGGAGCAGCGGGGACAGCAGAGCAGCTCACAGCAGGAGTTTGCCTGGGACTGGTAAGTATCCGAGTGTGTGTGTTTGCTTGCTGAGGAAGTATCCGAGCGTGTGTTTGCTGGGAGGGAGCCTGAGTGAGTGTCTGATTGGCTGCTAGCCTGCAGGGGGCGGGCATTAGGGTGTCTGTGTGTTTGCGTCAGGGAAGCCTGGCTGTTTAAAAATAGCCGGAGCCTCGCGAACCAGCTGAGCGGCAGCGGAGCAGCGGGGACAGCAGAGCAGCTCACAGCAGGAGTTTGCCTGGGACTGGTAAGTATCCGAGTGTGTGTGTTTGCTTGCTGAGGAAGTATCCGAGCGTGTGTTTGCTGGGAGGGAGCCTGAGTGAGTGTCTGATTGGCTGCTAGCCTGCAGGGGGCGGGCATTAGGGTGTCTGTGTGTTTGCGTCAGGGAAGCCTGGCTGTTTAAAAATAGCCGGAGCCTCGCGAACCAGCTGAGCGGCAGCGGAGCAGCGGGGACAGCAGAGCAGCTCACAGCAGGAGTTTGCCTGGGACTGGTAAGTATCCGAGTGTGTGTGTTTGCTTGCTGAGGAAGTATCCGAGCGTGTGTTTGCTGGGAGGGAGCCTGAGTGAGTGTCTGATTGGCTGCTAGCCTGCAGGGGGCGGGCATTAGGGTGTCTGTGTGTTTGCGTCAGGGAAGCCTGGCTGTTTAAAAATAGCCGGAGCCTCGCGAACCAGCTGAGCGGCAGCGAACCAGCGGAGCAGCGGGGACAGCAGAGCAGCTCACAGCAGGAGTTTGCCTGGGACTGGTAAGTATCCGAGTGTGTGTGTTTGCTTGCTGAGGAAGTATCCGAGCGTGTGTTTGCTGGGAGGGAGCCTGAGTGAGT
This sequence comes from Dermochelys coriacea, assembly GCF_009764565.3. NCBI lineage: Eukaryota > Metazoa > Chordata > Testudines > Dermochelyidae > Dermochelys > Dermochelys coriacea. The sequence continues at coordinate 209,166,428 of NC_050070.1, read as the reverse complement.
GTCTGATTGGCTGCTAGCCTGCAGGGGGCGGGCATTAGGGTGTCTGTGTGTTTGCGTCAGGGAAGCCTGGCTGTTTAAAAATAGCCGGAGCCTCGCGAACCAGCTGAGCGGCAGCGGAGCAGCGGGGACAGCAGAGCAGCTCACAGCAGGAGTTTGCCTGGGACTGGTAAGTATCCGAGTGTGTGTGTTTGCTTGCTGAGGAAGTATCCGAGCGTGTGTTTGCTGGGAGGGAGCCTGAGTGAGTGTCTGATTGGCTGCTAGCCTGCAGGGGGCGGGCATTAGGGTGTCTGTGTGTTTGCGTCAGGGAAGCCTGGCTGTTTAAAAATAGCCGGAGCCTCGCGAACCAGCTGAGCGGCAGCGAACCAGCGGAGCAGCGGGGACAGCAGAGCAGCTCACAGCAGGAGTTTGCCTGGGACTGGTAAGTATCCGAGTGTGTGTGTTTGCTTGCTGAGGAAGTATCCGAGCGTGTGTTTGCTGGGAGGGAGCCTGAGTGAGTGTCTGATTGGCTGCTAGCCTGCAGGGGGCGGGCATTAGGGTGTCTGTGTGTTTGCGTCAGGGAAGCCTGGCTGTTTAAAAATAGCCGGAGCCTCGCGAACCAGCTGAGCGGCAGCGAACCAGCGGAGCAGCGGGGACAGCAGAGCAGCTCACAGCAGGAGTTTGCCTGGGACTGGTAAGTATCCGAGTGTGTGTGTTTGCTTGCTGAGGAAGTATCCGAGCGTGTGTTTGCTGGGAGGGAGCCTGAGTGAGTGTCTGATTGGCTGCTAGCCTGCAGGGGGCGGGCATTAGGGTGTCTGTGTGTTTGCGTCAGGGAAGCCTGGCTGTTTAAAAATAGCCGGAGCCTCGCGAACCAGCTGAGCGGCAGCGAACCAGCGGAGCAGCGGGGACAGCAGAGCAGCTCACAGCAGGAGTTTGCCTGGGACTGGTAAGTATCCGAGTGTGTGTGTTTGCTTGCTGAGGAAGTATCCGAGCGTGTGTTTGCTGGGAGGGAGCCTGAGTGAGTGTCTGATTGGCTGCTAGCCTGCAGGGGGCGGGCATTAGGGTGTCTGTGTGTTTGCGTCAGGGAAGCCTGGCTGTTTAAAAATAGCCGGAGCCTCGCGAACCAGCTGAGCGGCAGCGGAGCAGCGGGGACAGCAGAGCAGCTCACAGCAGGAGTTTGCCTGGGACTGGTAAGTATCCGAGTGTGTGTGTTTGCTTGCTGAGGAAGTATCCGAGCGTGTGTTTGCTGGGAGGGAGCCTGAGTGAGTGTCTGATTGGCTGCTAGCCTGCAGGGGGCGGGCATTAGGGTGTCTGTGTGTTTGCGTCAGGGAAGCCTGGCTGTTTAAAAAATAGCCGGAGCCTCGCGAACCAGCTGAGCGGCAGCGAACCAGCGGAGCAGCGGGGACAGCAGAGCAGCTCACAGCAGGAGTTTGCCTGGGACTGGTAAGTATCCGAGTGTGTGTGTTTGCTTGCTGAGGAAGTATCCGAGCGTGTGTTTGCTGGGAGGGAGCCTGAGTGAGTGTCTGATTGGCTGCTAGCCTGCAGGGGGCGGGCATTAGGGTGTCTGTGTGTTTGCGTCAGGGAAGCCTGGCTGTTTAAAAATAGCCGGAGCCTCGCGAACCAGCTGAGCGGCAGCGAACCAGCGGAGCAGCGGGGACAGCAGAGCAGCTCACAGCAGGAGTTTGCCTGGGACTGGTAAGTATCCGAGTGTGTGTGTTTGCTTGCTGAGGAAGTATCCGAGCGTGTGTTTGCTGGGAGGGAGCCTGAGTGAGTGTCTGATTGGCTGCTAGCCTGCAGGGGGCGGGCATTAGGGTGTCTGTGTGTTTGCGTCAGGGAAGCCTGGCTGTTTAAAAATAGCCGGAGCCTCGCGAACCAGCTGAGCGGCAGCGAACCAGCGGAGCAGCGGGGACAGCAGAGCAGCTCACAGCAGGAGTTTGCCTGGGACTGGTAAGTATCCGAGTGTGTGTGTTTGCTTGCTGAGGAAGTATCCGAGCGTGTGTTTGCTGGGAGGGAGCCTGAGTGAGTGTCTGATTGGCTGCTAGCCTGCAGGGGGCGGGCATTAGGGTGTCTGTGTGTTTGCGTCAGGGAAGCCTGGCTGTTTAAAAATAGCCGGAGCCTCGCGAACCAGCTGAGCGGCAGCGAACCAGCGGAGCAGCGGGGACAGCAGAGCAGCTCACAGCAGGAGTTTGCCTGGGACTGGTAAGTATCCGAGTGTGTGTGTTTGCTTGCTGAGGAAGTATCCGAGCGTGTGTTTGCTGGGAGGGAGCCTGAGTGAGTGTCTGATTGGCTGCTAGCCTGCAGGGGGCGGGCATTAGGGTGTCTGTGTGTTTGCGTCAGGGAAGCCTGGCTGTTTAAAAATAGCCGGAGCCTCGCGAACCAGCTGAGCGGCAGCGGACCAGCGGAGCAGCGGGGACAGCAGAGCAGCTCACAGCAGGAGTTTGCCTGGGACTGGTAAGTATCCGAGTGTGTGTGTTTGCTTGCTGAGGAAGTATCCGAGCGTGTGTTTGCTGGGAGGGAGCCTGAGTGAGTGTCTGATTGGCTGCTAGCCTGCAGGGGGCGGGCATTAGGGTGTCTGTGTGTTTGCGTCAGGGAAGCCTGGCTGTTTAAAATAGCCGGAGCCTCGCGAACCAGCTGAGCGGCAGCGAACCAGCGGAGCAGCGGGGACAGCAGAGCAGCTCACAGCAGGAGTTTGCCTGGGACTGGTAAGTATCCGAGTGTGTGTGTTTGCTTGCTGAGGAAGTATCCGAGCGTGTGTTTGCTGGGAGGGAGCCTGAGTGAGTGTCTGATTGGCTGCTAGCCTGCAGGGGGCGGGCATTAGGGTGTCTGTGTGTTTGCGTCAGGGAAGCCTGGCTGTTTAAAAATAGCCGGAGCCTCGCGAACCAGCTGAGCGGCAGCGAACCAGCGGAGCAGCGGGGACAGCAGAGCAGCTCACAGCAGGAGTTTGCCTGGGACTGGTAAGTATCCGAGTGTGTGTGTTTGCTTGCTGAGGAAGTATCCGAGCGTGTGTTTGCTGGGAGGGAGCCTGAGTGAGTGTCTGATTGGCTGCTAGCCTGCAGGGGGCGGGCATTAGGGTGTCTGTGTGTTTGCGTCAGGGAAGCCTGGCTGTTTAAAAATAGCCGGAGCCTCGCGAACCAGCTGAGCGGCAGCGAACCAGCGGAGCAGCGGGGACAGCAGAGCAGCTCACAGCAGGAGTTTGCCTGGGACTGGTCAGTATCCGAGTGTGTGTGTTTGCTTGCTGAGGAAGTATCCGAGCGTGTGTTTGCTGGGAGGGAGCCTGAGTGAGTGTCTGATTGGCTGCTAGCCTGCAGGGGGCGGGCATTAGGGTGTCTGTGTGTTTGCGTCAGGGAAGCCTGGCTGTTTAAAAATAGCCGGAGCCTCGCGAACCAGCTGAGTGGCAGCGAACCAGCGGAGCAGCGGGGACAGCAGAGCAGCTCACAGCAGGAGTTTGCCTGGGACTGGTAAGTATCCGAGTGTGTGTGTTTGCTTGCTGAGGAAGTATCCGAGCGTGTGTTTGCTGGGAGGGAGCCTGAGTGAGTGTCTGATTGGCTGCTAGCCTGCAGGGGGCGGGCATTAGGGTGTCTGTGTGTTTGCGTCAGGGAAGCCTGGCTGTTTAAAAATAGCCGGAGCCTCGCGAACCAGCTGAGCGGCAGCGAACCAGCGGAGCAGCGGGGACAGCAGAGCAGCTCACAGCAGGAGTTTGCCTGGGACTGGTAAGTATCCGAGTGTGTGTGTTTGCTTGCTGAGGAAGTATCCGAGCGTGTGTTTGCTGGGAGGGAGCCTGAGTGAGTGTCTGATTGGCTGCTAGCCTGCAGGGGGCGGGCATTAGGGTGTCTGTGTGTTTGCGTCAGGGAAGCCTGGCTGTTTAAAAATAGCCGGAGCCTCGCGAACCAGCTGAGCGGCAGCGAACCAGCGGAGCAGCGGGGACAGCAGAGCAGCTCACAGCAGGAGTTTGCCTGGGACTGGTAAGTATCCGAGTGTGTGTGTTTGCTTGCTGAGGAAGTATCCGAGCGTGTGTTTGCTGGGAGGGAGCCTGAGTGAGTGTCTGATTGGCTGCTAGCCTGCAGGGGGCGGGCATTAGGGTGTCTGTGTGTTTGCGTCAGGGAAGCCTGGCTGTTTAAAAATAGCCGGAGCCTCGCGAACCAGCTGAGCGGCAGCGAACCAGCGGAGCAGCGGGGACAGCAGAGCAGCTCACAGCAGGAGTTTGCCTGGGACTGGTAAGTATCCGAGTGTGTGTGTTTGCTTGCTGAGGAAGTATCCGAGCGTGTGTTTGCTGGGAGGGAGCCTGAGTGAGTGTCTGATTGGCTGCTAGCCTGCAGGGGGCGGGCATTAGGGTGTCTGTGTGTTTGCGTCAGGGAAGCCTGGCTGTTTAAAAATAGCCGGAGCCTCGCGAACCAGCTGAGCGGCAGCGAACCAGCGGAGCAGCGGGGACAGCAGAGCAGCTCACAGCAGGAGTTTGCCTGGGACTGGTAAGTATCCGAGTGTGTGTGTTTGCTTGCTGAGGAAGTATCCGAGCGTGTGTTTGCTGGGAGGGAGCCTGAGTGAGTGTCTGATTGGCTGCTAGCCTGCAGGGGGCGGGCATTAGGGTGTCTGTGTGTTTGCGTCAGGGAAGCCTGGCTGTTTAAAAATAGCCGGAGCCTCGCGAACCAGCTGAGCGGCAGCGAACCAGCGGAGCAGCGGGGACAGCAGAGCAGCTCACAGCAGGAGTTTGCCTGGGACTGGTAAGTATCCGAGTGTGTGTGTTTGCTTGCTGAGGAAGTATCCGAGCGTGTGTTTGCTGGGAGGGAGCCTGAGTGAGTGTCTGATTGGCTGCTAGCCTGCAGGGGGCGGGCATTAGGGTGTCTGTGTGTTTGCGTCAGGGAAGCCTGGCTGTTTAAAAATAGCCGGAGCCTCGCGAACCAGCTGAGCGGCAGCGAACCAGCGGAGCAGCGGGGACAGCAGAGCAGCTCACAGCAGGAGTTTGCCTGGGAGTTCGCCTGGAGCGAGCCCAGTGAGGCTTACATCTTGCCAACGTCTCTGAGGAAGCTCCGTAGTAGGTAGGTGATATGGAAGGGGGGAATTCAGCTGTTGTGACCTGCACTGGATGTGCCATGTTTGTCTTTCTTCCACAGGACAGAAGCGACTTTGTCTGTACAAAGTGCAAGCTGGTCTCCATATTGGAAGAGAAGATTGAAGGTCTGGAGCAACAGGTAACGACCCTGCGTTGTATACGAGAGACTGAGGATTTTCTGGACCAAACTCAGGATAGCCTTCTAGGGGCACAAAGCTCTAAAGATGTAGAGCAGGTTGCACAGAGGAGCCAAGAGGCCAGTGAAGAAGCTTGGCAACATGTGACCTCCAGAAGAGGTAAGCGGAATGTCCGGGTTCCAGTAACACAGACACAGGTAACTAACCGCTTCATGTTCTCTCCACAGGTACCAATGCGGAGAGTGGACCAGATGATATGTCTGGGGGGAGAAAGCGGAAGGAGACTCCGCTGGTTGGGAGGCATGAGATGCGATGTCCTGAGGTTGGAGGTTCCACGACCACCACTCCCAAGAGGAGAAGGCGGGTGGTGGTGGTCGGGGACTCTCTCCTCCGGGGGACTGAGTCATCTATCTGCCGCCCTGACCGGGAAAACCGAGAAGTCTGCTGCTTGCCAGGGGCTAAGATTCGTGATGTGACGGAGAGACTGCCGAGACTCATCAAGCCCTCGGATCGCTACCCCTTCCTGCTTCTCCACGTGGGCACCAATGATACTGCCAAGAATGACCTTGAGCGGATCACTGCGGACTATGTGGCTCTGGGAAGAAGGATAAAGGAGTTGGAGGCGCAAGTGGTGTTCTCGTCCATCCTCCCCGTGGAAGGAAAAGGCCTGGGTAGGGACCGTCGAATCGTGGAGGTCAACGAATGGCTACGCAGGTGGTGTCGGAGAGAAGGCTTTGGATTCTTTGACCATGGGATGGTGTTCCATGAAGGAGGAGTGCTGGGCAGAGACGGGCTCCATCTTACGAAGAGAGGGAAGAACATCTTTGCCAGCAGGCTGGCTAACCTAGTGAGGAGGGCTTTAAACTAGGTTCACCGGGGGAAGGAGACCAAAGCCCTGAGGTAAGTGGGAAAGCGGGATACCGGGAGGAAGCACAGGCAGGAAGGTCTGTGAGGGGAGGGCTCCTGCCTCATACTGGGAATGAGGGGCGATCAACAGGTTATCTCAAGTGCTTATATACAAATGCACAAAGCCTTGGAAACAAGCAGGGAGAACTGGAGGTCCTGGTGATGTCAAGGAATTATGACGTGATTGGAATAACAGAGACTTGGTGGGATAACTCACATGACTGGAGTACAGTCATGGATGGTTATAAACTGTTCAGGAAGGACAGGCAGGGCAGAAAAGGTGGGGGAGTAGCACTGTATGTAAGGGAGCAGTATGACTGCTCAGAGCTCCGGTACGAAACTGTGGAAAAACCTGAGTGTCTCTGGATTAAGTTTAGAAGTGTGTGCAACAAGAGTGATGTCATGGTGGGAGTCTGCTATAGACCACCGGACCAGGGGGATGAGGTGGATGAGGCTTTCTTCCGGCAACTCACGGAAGCTACTAGATCGCATGCCCTGATTCTCATGGGTGACTTTAATTTTCCTGATATCTGCTGGGAGAGCAATACAGCGGTGCATAGACAATCCAGGAAGTTTTGGAAAGCGTAGGGGACAATTTCCTGGTGCAAGTGCTAGGGGAGCCAACTAGGGGGAGCGCTTTTCTTGACCTGCTGCTCACAAACCGGGTAGAATTAGTGGGGGAAGCAAAAGTGGATGGGAATCTGGGAGGCAGTGACCATGAGTTGGTTGAGTTCAGGATCCTGACGCAGGGAAGAACGGTAAGCAGCAGGATACGGACCCTGGACTTCAGGAAAGCAGACTTTGACTCCCTCAGGGAACAGATGGCCAGGATCCCCTGGGGGACTAACATGAAAGGGAAGGGAGTCCAGGAGAGCTGGCTGTATTTCAAGGAATCCCTGTTGAGGTTACAGGGACAAACCATCCCGATGAGTCGAAAGAATAGTAAATATGGCAGGCGACCAGCTTGGCTTAATGGTGAAATCCTAGCGGATCTTAAACATAAAAAAGAAGCTTACAAGAAGTGGAAGCTTGGACATATGACCAGGGAAGAGTATAAAAATATTGCTCGGGCATGTAGGAAAGATATCAGGAGGGCCAAATCGCACCTGGAGCTGCAGCTAGCAAGAGATGTCAAGAGTAACAAGAAGGGTTTCTTCAGGTATGTTGGCAACAAGAAGAAAGCCAAGGAAAGTGTGGGCCCCTTACTGAATGAGGGAGGCAAGCTAGTGACAGAGGATGTGGAAAAAGCTAATGTACTCAATGCTTTTTTTGCCTCTGTTTTCACTAACAAGGTCAGCTCCCAGACTGCTGTGCTGGGCAACACAAAATGGGGAAGAGATGGCCAGCCCTCTGTAGAGATAGAGGTGGTTAGGGACTATTTAGAAAAGCTGGACGTGCACAAGTCCATGGGGCCGGACGAATTGCATCCGAGAGTGCTGAAGGAATTGGCGGCTGTGATTGCAGAGCCCTTGGCCATTATCTTTGAAAACTCGTGGCGAACGGGGGAAGTCCCGGATGACTGGAAAAAGGCTAATGTAGTGCCCATCTTTAAAAAAGGGAAGAAGGAGGATCCTGGGAACTACAGGCCGGTCAGCCTAACCTCAGTCCCTGGAAAAATCATGGAGCAGGTCCTCAAAGAATCAATCCTGAAGCACTTAGAGGAGAGGAAAGTGATCAGGAACAGTCAGCATGGATTCACCAAGGGAAGGTCATGCCTGACTAATCTAATCGCCTTTTATGATGAGATTACTGGTTCTGTGGATGAAGGGAAAGCAGTGGATGTATTGTTTCTTGACTTTAGCAAAGCTTTTGACACGGTCTCCCACAGCATTCTTGTCAGCAAGTTAAGGAAGTATGGGCTGGATGAATGCACTATAAGGTGGGTAGAAAGCTGGCTAGATTGTCGGGCTCAACGGGTAGTGATCAATGGCTCCATGTCTAGTTGGCAGCCGGTGTCAAGTGGAGTGCCCCAGGGGTCGGTCCTGGGGCCCGTTTTGTTCAATATCTTCATAAATGATCTGGAGGATGGTGTGGATTGCACTCTCAGCAAATTTGCGGATGATACTAAACTGGGAGGAGTGGTAGATACGCTGGAGGGGAGGGATAGGATACAGAAGGACCTAGACAAATTGGAGGATTGGGCCAAAAGAAATCTAATGAGGTTCAATAAGGATAAATGCAGGGTCCTGCACTTAGGATGGAAGAATCCAATGCACCGCTACAGACTAGGGACCGAATGGCTCGGCAGCAGTTCTGCGGAAAAGGACCTAGGGGTGACAGTGGACGAGAAGCTGGATATGAGTCAGCAGTGTGCCCTTGTTGCCAAGAGGCCAATGGCATTTTGGGTTGTATAAGTAGGGGCATAGCGAGCAGATCGAGGGACGTGATCGTTCCCCTCTATTCGACACTGGTGAGGCCTCATCTGGAGTACTGTGTCCAGTTTTGGGCCCCACACTACAGGAAGGATGTGGATAAATTGGAAAGAGTACAGCGAAGGGCAACGAAAATGATTAGGGGTCTAGAGCACATGACTTATGAGGAGAGGCTGAGGGAGCTGGGATTGTTTAGTCTGCAGAAGAGAAGAATGAGGGGGGATTTGATAGCTGCTTTCAACTACCTGAAAGGGGGTTTCAAAGAGGATGGCTCTAGACTGTTCTCAATGGTAGCAGATGACAGAACGAGGAGTAATGGTCTCAAGTTGCAATGGGGGAGGTTTAGATTGGATATTAGGAAAAACTTTTTCACTAAGAGGGTGGTGAAACACTGGAATGCGTTACCTAGGGAGGTGGTAGAATCTCCTTCCTTAGAGGTTTTTAAGGTCAGGCTTGACAAAGCCCTGGCTGGGATGATTTAACTGGGACTTGGTCCTGCTTTGAGCAGGGGGTTGGACTAGATGACCTTCTGGGGTCCCTTCCAACCCTGATATTCTATGATTCTATGATTCTACTGTTGCCTCATTCGTGCTAGCACATGTTAGCACAATGCGACCTTTATCAGAGCCTGGCTGAGGACACTGATTGCCCAGCTGTGTCGGTTTTGATGATGTCACATGCATGTACCAACGCCCAAGGGGGGCACAGCTGGGCCCTCACAACAGAAACACCCACAAACTTCCCAATGCCCCTTATGTGAGGCATGGGGTGGGGATATTAATGGACAAACAGACATCCTAAAGACACCTTGTGGGGATGGATGGTTCAGAGGCTGATGGAGAAAACAGGACAGGTTTAAAGTGCTTTCAACATCCGAATTGCAGCTGCTGCAGCAGCAGTTCATGGCTCATTCCATCACTTCTAACCTGCTCTGTGAAAGCTACATTGGGAATGGTTTGATATGCCAAACTCCTTCACAGAACAGAAGTTGCAAATAGACTTTGGGCCCCAAACTGCAGAAGCCAGCAGGCCTGTGAGGAGAAGAGGGAGGGTAATAGTTCTGAGAGCCAATAAATCGATTCAAATAGCCAGGGAAAGGGATTGAAGAATCTCCCTTGCCTTCCTCTTCTCCTTTTTGGAGGAAATTCTTTCCAGAGCATTGCAGATACACTCACACTAATGCTATTACACCTGTTTTAAATGAAATGGACATTGAGTGTTCCTGGGGCGGGGGGGGGGGGGGTGCGCACAGGGCACTAGTGGATTCTTGTGGCAGGAGTTAGTGTGTGTTCAGCCTTGTCATCATGATAACACCCCCTTTCTGATTTATTGAGGCATGGTCCTCTCTCCACAATGTTGCTCAGACATTTGTGATAGCCACAAATGGGTGCTCGGGGGATTGAGCTGGCCCTGGTTACTGAGCGAAATATTTCCTCCCATCCTATAACAATACTGGCAATACCGTTATTGGTCCCTTCCTCTTTAGAAACCGTGCCATGTGAGACATCCCAGTGGCCATTTCCTTGGTGACTTGGGGCATTTTATTGCTGTCATCCTGCCACTGTCTGGCGTCCTCTGGCAGAGCAGCAGGAGTGGCTCCCTTACCCTGCTTGCTGCTAGTGGAGTGGGAGTCGTTGGGAGAGTCACTCAGGAGCTGTGAAGACAGTGAAACAGATTCACCGCAAATAACCAACCTTCCCTTTTACCATCTCTGCATTACTGACGTCCATGGAAAAGTGCAGTCACAAAGAGGGTTGAGACAGTGTCTTTTTGGCAGAAATACTTTTTTTAATGTAGGAAATGGGTAGGTTTTGAATTTTTACACACGTGTATTCTTGGGATTGTTCCATAGGCTTATTCAGTGAGCCATTTCTACTAAGCAAAACAAACAGAAACATTGCCTAGATCCATCCCAGCCAGTAATCCAAGCATCAGTCCTTGCTTTCCACTGGACTGAGTCTACCTAGTCCAGGGGCATTGTTAAACCCATATGTCTCTTTAAACAATCTCCTCGTATTATCCCGACTCACACCCCAAAGACCATCCTCATTGGAGCTGTTGGCTCTAGGACAGTTAGTTGTGAGCTAAAACAATTGTATCTTGTTTATCTTGAAATGTGTGAATGCCTGCTGCAACTGAAAGCAATAGTTTTCAGAAGCCAAAAATGGCAACAGAACCTCCCACACGGTGCCTGACTAATGCATCATATTGGTTTCACTAGCAGCAAGGTGATCATGTGGTTTAGAAGTACTACCGCGGCACCCAGGCCCCATCCAATCCTCCCTCCTGCCCAAACAACTGCAAACGCTCAGCAGGGCACTTGGTGGAATATTGCAGTACAAGAGAAAATGAGTTGATTAGCGAGTTTAGGGGGTAGCAGATGTAATTGAAAGAAACCCTGCCACATAAAGAGCTGGGGAGAGAGTTCCCACAGCTTGGCAGGCATAGCCAGGGGAATCCCACAGCTGTGCCCAGCCATCAGACTCTCCTTTTGTCATATCTACAAAGGCTGAAGATTGGAAGATTTATGCAAATGACTTGATGTTCAAATTTACATGTTTTGCAGAAATGGCAGCAAGCATCCTGCTTACCAGCATAGCAAGCTCCAAGGTGCAGGATTCTCTGGGTACATTTATTTCACTGAAATTCAAACCGCTATTACTCAAACCATGCACAGCACCCAGCTGTCCTTTGTGAAGCCTAAAGGAAATCCTAGTCAGCTCTGCAAGACCTTCCGTATTCTTCCCTTTCAAGCTTCAGCCCTAACTTGGCAGTGGAGCGGCTTGTTCCAGCACTCTCAAAAGTCCTTCCAGCCATCTCTCAAAGTCAATGGAAAGATACCCAGTGACTTTAAAGGGCATAGCATCAGCCCCATATTGCAGGGCTGAGTAAACTGTACGTGGCCACAAGCTAATTCTAGATGTCCTGCCTGTCTTCCTGGGCAGGGATTTTAAAAGCAGCTGCTGGGAGTCGGACTCCCAGCCCCTGCTGACATTCAGTGCAACTCATGCCTAACTCCCTTGAGCCCCCCTTGAAATCCCTAGCACCCCCCCTTTTTTCTTTTTACTTGACACAAGGAGGAAAAAAAAGGAGTACTTGTGGCACCTTAGAGACTAACAAATTTATTTGTGCATAAGCTTTCGTGAGCTACAGCTCACTTCATCGGATGCATTCGGTGGAAAATACATTTGGTGGGTATTTTCCACCGAATGCATCCGATGAAGTGAGCTGTAACTCACGAAAGCTTATGCTCAAATAAATTTGTTAGTCTCTAAGGTGCCACAAAGTACTCCTTTTCTTTTTTGCGAATACAGACTAACATGGTTGCTACTCTGAAACAAGGAGGAAAATATACAAGTGGAGCTTCTGCTCTGGTAAATTCAGGCCCTCTTTTCCCTACTTCCCTCAAAGAAAAAAAAGTCTGATCTGTACCACTGAGGTAGCCTCCAATTTCATTCTGCAAATCTGCATGTTCTCACTCTATGTTCTGTGCTCCCAGTAGCTCCAGTCACTAGGCATCCCTGTGCAATTCAAAAGATCTGGCTATTTCAACTGGAGAAGAACATGCTAACCACTCACTAAAGGCAGGTCTACGTTACTGCTTAAGTTGATCTAACTTACTTCGCTCAGGGGTGTGTAAAAAGACACCTGAGCAACACAAGTTACAGCAACCTAAGTGCTGTCCACACCAGTGCTGTCGGTGGGAGAGTGTCTTCACCAGATGTGCAACAGCAGTGAAGCTGCATTGGTACAGCTGCACTGACGTAGCGCTTTTAGGGTAGACTTGCCCTAAGTGCACCAGCCTTGGCACTTTGCAGTGAATGCTGAAGCATGTATTTTGCTAATTGCAATTATCTCCATTTCAGGAAAAAGATCTGCAAAATGTTTACATTGTGCCTAACCTCTCAGAGCTAGCTGGAAATACTGACCGATGACTAGGTGCTGATACCTTTGGTATTTGGTTTATTTTAAATGTACTCACCCATCAAAAGTGACTGATATAAAATCTGGTTTCCAGTGACTTGATCATTTCAGATTGCTTTAGGTTTTTTTAAATCAAATTATGCAAAAGGGCTTAGAGTTGTGGCTGCAGAGAACAGTCTTCCTCTCTTGCTCACTGTCCATGTTGCCTCCATATCCTACGAGCCACAGAACTACATGCAGTGAGTGTCCCCTAAAGCAGGGCTCAAGATTACCTAGGTGTAGTAGCACCACAGTCACACTTTTGATGGGTGAGTACATTTAAAATAAACCAAATACCAAAGGTATCAGCACCTAGTCATCAGAGTTAAGTAAGGCACAAGGCAATCAGCCGGTTTACCTCCTTAACCCAGTGACTGTGGTGCTACTACACCTAGGTAATCTTGAGCCCTGCTTTAGGGGACACTCACTGCATGTAGTTCTGTGGCTCGTAGGATATGGAGGCAACATGGACAGTGAGCAAGAGAGGAAGACTGTTCTCTGCAGCCACAACTCTAAGCCCTTTTGCATAATTTGATTTAAAAAAACCTAAAGCAATCTGAAATGATCAAGACTTGGGACTGTTGGACAAGCAGTGAAATGCAGTTGGCACGGTTTAGAGATTACACAGTTTAGCGTTAAATAGCTAAGATCTACTATACCATGATTTCAAATACATCCCTGGCAGCTAAGCCTTTCGATTCACTCGTGGTAGGCCAGGGGTCTGCTGAAGTGGCTTGGTGCATGTGATTCTGGTGTTTGGTGCTGGGTATCTTGGCGGGGGAGAGCTCTGCTTTGCCATGACATTGGTTTGCAACAGCATGTGACTTGCTGTTTTGTAAACACTGCTTAATGAGCTCCAAGGCGGCTTTATCAATGTCCTTCACTGATTGAAGCTGCGTCACCACATAGTGAGCGTTAGCAGACCACTCCCATGCAATGTAGTCTAGCTGGACCAGCTCCTTTTCTTGATGGCTTTGAAGCTGCTCACCAGCTCTTCCTAGCAGCTCAGCAGTAAGGAGGAGAAGGTGGTCTGTCAGGCAGAGCAGCCTTTCCCGCATTTTTAGATGAGCTGTGTTCTCCAAAGTGTCTTCTATGATGGTTTTGACCAGCTGGACATTTGCCATTATCTGATCTGCCTGTTTAACCATCCCTCTGTCACCTCCCTGGGCATGTGCAGGAGGCCAGGCCAGTCTGAGGATGTTTTGGATAACCCTTGTGTACTCCTGATTGGTGCTGGTCAGGAGGAGCAGAAGTGCTTTCACTCTAATAGCAAGCTCTCGTTGGAGCAGCTCAGCACGAATGGACAAGTTTGTAGCAGGCACTGGGGAGACAGACAGAACATCCGCCACTTGCAGCAGAGCTTCAGTTAGTACCTTTACCTCCTCCCGGAGCACTAGGATGTCACACTGCACACTGCGTTCAGCACAGGCGAGATAGGACAGCCGGGCTGCCTCCTGTATTCTCAAAGAGCTCTCGGATACAGCTGCCAGGACATCCTGCAAGCAAAGCTTGTGCTTCATTGTATTCCTTAATTCACCTAAGAACAAAACATCTCGTCCTATGAGCTGATCCACAGCACTCAGGAGCACCTGTATGCTGACAGACCAGAGAAGGCAGATCCCCTCGAGATGGTCATGGTGAGAACAGAAGCAATCAGAAGACGGCACCTTTTCAAGTAAATGCTTTGTATTAGTCTGAACACTTGTGAATTTTGCTTGGACCCGTACAAACCTTTCCTGAATCTTAGGAACTATCGTGAGCTCCTCTTCACAATCTGTACATGCAACATCAGCCGCTAGCTGAACAACTGTTGCTAAAGTCTGCATTATCTCATCCAAAGTTTGTTTGCTCTTCAGAAAGTCAGCTGGAGCTACTGTGCAGAATAACTGCTGGACTAGACTGTACCAAGAGCCTGCCACAGCCACCAGGCATTGGTTAGTTTCACAAATCTTCTCCGATAACAAAACAGCTGTTGGAAGAAGTCTGTCTGCTCTGGAAACTGGGTTTGCACCTATCTCCCTAGCTAAGCTAATAATAGATGGTGTTAATAGAATTATCTTTCTGTAGTGGGTCAGCTTTTCCAGCAGTGGCGACTTGACAATTGGTAAGGCTTCCTGAGCTGCATCTACACAACAGTTGGAAAGTTCAAGTAAACGAAAGCAAGCAGTGTTTACAGCAGTAATGTCATGTTTCTTTGTTGCAGTGATGAGTTCATTGATCACAGGATGTACATCCACTCTTCTCGGGTATAAGTTATCTGCTCTTGGAAGCATCTCAAGAGGAGAGGTGGCTGACGGAAGCCGTTCCCTTAAAAATTCTTCCACTAATTCGATATTGTCAGCAGTGCTTTGTTTTATGATATCTGGTGGTCTGAGCTCTACATGGTCCTGGTCTGAAAAGCATCCCAGCACTTTTGGAATGTCAAGGCTCCGAATTTGTTCCCGAAGTGGACTAAGAATATCTGGGTGGTTAGACTCATGCAGCCCCTCTCTGACATTTCGAGTGGAGTCCATCAGATGCTTTACTCTCTTTGAAAATGCATTTCTAGTTTGTAGAAAAGAGATGCCTCCTAAACAGTGGCTAGTAGCAGTTCTCACTTCCAGAATGGAGATTTCCAATTGCTTAACTAAAACTAACAAACCGTTCTTGAAAATAGGATCTCTGACTTTATCCACAAATCTGTTAGTAACTTGGATCACGCGAGCCGCTCGGCTGGTCATATGACTGGCATGCCATGAAAACCTTCCAGAGTTCTGACTCTCTAGTTCTTGTTCACAACGCTCTCTGTGATCGGCCATTTCCTGAATAGACAGATCGAGGAATTCAGGCAAGTTGATTGTCTCATCAACACATGCTAACAAGCTTTCTGTTGTCCAAGCCCATCTTTGATAGAAGGTTTGTAGTTGTTCCTGGATGTTAATCTTATTTGGATCTTTGCTCATTTCCGTGAGGAGTAGAGGCATCGTGGCAAGGAGTCTATTTAAACAGTCTATACGATCTTCAATTTCTTTAATGATTTTGACATTGGTGCAGCTGGCCAGAACAAAATTTGCCACTTTGAGCATCTGATGAGCATGACCGAAGAAGGCAGTAATAAGAGGCTGAAGTTTTCTTAGAAATCCATCCTCTTCTGCAGGAGAATATTGCCCAGTAGTAGGTTCCAGTGCAGCCTGCATTAACCTTCTCAGGGGTTCGTTAATGTCTGTGAAAGTGTCCAGAATCTGACACAAAACAGCAGTGAGCACTGTTTGATCAAGAATCTCCACCTCAACTCTCATTGCATGACATTTCTCTTCTAGGTTGCATTCTAGTTGGCTTTGTGCTGGCAATTCCTCCATTATGCTTCCATGGTTGGAAATGCTTTTCCTGAGCATTAGGAGATGATGGCAGTGCTTTATCAACTGCAGCTTAATACTTCGCCTGGATGAGTTAGCTAAAAGCATGCAGTGGAAGACCAGTGTTTCCACAAGAAAACTGAATTTGCCCTCAGCTAGGTGAGCAGGGTTTGTGTTGGACAGGAGGCCCAGCAGCTGGCTCAGTTGCTGGGAAAAGAGCCTATTTCTCTCCAGTCGTTCCTTGTTTCTGGTGGTGTTTGTCAGTAAGGAAATCAGTTCCTTTATGGTGTTATCCATCAAATTGAAAATGTAGTTTTTGGAACCATTCACATGCTGGTCCTGGGGGTGCTTCAGGTGACTGTGTTTTGCAGCATGCAACATCGGGATACACTTCCTAAGGATCTGCAGTGTCTGGGCCAAATACTTCTGAGGAGGAGAATCTCTGAGCTCTTGGATGCGTCTTTCTGTCAAATTGTTCAGCAGGAGCAAGGACTCTGAAAAGTCACGGAAAGCAGCCAGCATAGCTGGTATGTCTCCTGCGAACTCAAGTGTGGTCAGGCAATCCTGAAGCCAATGAGCGGCCTGGATAATCCTTGTCACTACAGCATCATCTTCAAGCTGGAGGATCTAGTTAATAAATCAGAACAAAGATCACAAAAAAGGAACCATTGAACATTTCCCAAGACCTGTTGTTGTTTTGCTAGGAATGTACTTCTCATTTTCAACTTGTTGGCTTTGTTTTTAAAATGCCTGTGTGCATTGACAACATCTATCTAGGGGAATTTGAAAATAAAAGTTCTGCTGGTGAGCGATACCAGATCAATTGTGCTGAAACCTGAGGGTACAGAACTCTCATGACATTACCAAAACACCCGCAGAGTATCTCCACACTTCATAAGCAGTGATGGTTACAGCTTCTCCACGCTATTGAAAGCGAGGGAAGCGTTACTAACCGCATTTTACACGAGGAAATTGCGGCACAGAGAGATTAAGTGACTTGTCCAAGGTCACACCAGATATCTCCCAACTCCCAGAGTCATGCCTGAACCACGACCCCAAACTACTTCTCTTCCTTTGCTTTTATACCTCTTTATACAGAGAGACATGGAGCAAAGTTCTTGTATTTTCAGTTGGTTTGGGGAAAAAAGGCTAAAAGCAATGAGATGATTCAAACTATTACTGCTAGTAGGGTGGCCCTAAACCCCCAAGCACCTGGGCAGCAAATTTTGCTCTTAGTTCTGGCTGGGGGCGGGGATACAGCATAACTGAGGGGCTAGCACACTGGATCAAGACCTATCCCTGACCTGCTGTGGAACCGTGGGCGAATCACTTCACTTCATTGGCTCAGCTGTAGAATGCAGGTACCAACACAGGCCGCCTTTTGTAGAGTGCTCTGGGGTTTGCAGATGAAAAGGACCATATAAGAGCTACAACATACTTTGTGTGTGGCAAGTCAGAGCCCCATTGTGCTGGCGGCTGCACACTCATGTAACATGACAGTCCCACCACCAGAGAGCTTGTAATGTAAGGGCTTGTCTACACTGAGGCTTAGAGCGTGGCCAGCTGAGCGGTACATCTAGAGTGCACTAACCTGCCATGCTCCACACACTAAAAATTCTGTCATAAGCACCACTGCAGAACTTCTGGTGCACAGTAGTGGGATCCACACAGCCAGTTAATGCACTGGAGCTTTACTCTGCACCACTTGCCACACGCTCACTCTGTGTAGACAAGCTCTCAGTATCCACCTGTACCATGGGGCTACTAGCAGTGCCTTGCCTCCCAAGAGCACGTGAGGCTATCTTTATTTATTATTTCTCTGACGCTTAGGGTTGCCAATTTTGACTGGACATATTCCTGGAGGTTTCATCACACAACATAATCTTTAATTCCTGGAGACTCCAAGTCAATCCTGGAGGTTTGGCAACCCTACCAACGCCCTGGGTGGGCAGGGCAGACTTGTCCAGCAGCTGATCTTTATTCCCCACCACAACCTTGTCCTCCACACACACCCCACTCTGGGAAACAGGGGTCTAGGGAATTAGCCACTGTGCAGATCTCCTCCCCTGAGAAGGCAGAGCTGCTGGGAGGTAATGAAGGATTACTGGAGGAGGAGTGTATTTATAGCATGCAAATAACACAGCTGTATTACACTCACCTTTACAGTCTCCATTAAGACTCTCTTTGCTGAATCAATCAGTTCCTCCTGATGACTCTGAACGTCTGGCTGAATATGAAGTTTCTGGGCCACTAGTAAGATCCTCTTCCCAGACATGAGGAGCGATTCAGCAGCAGGCAGCATCTCCCCAGCCAGTAGTTCATTGTTGTACTCATGAGCCACCCTGGCGGAAGAATGCTGATCTCAGGTATGCAAGGTCACACACATGCCTTTAATGAAATGCGTCACCGTAAGCCAGCACCAGCATGGGACTGGGAATGCCGACTCCAGGGAGGAGCCAGACAACCTGAACAGGAACAAGATACAACCAGCTCCTACATGAACAGAACTCCGTGGAGGGTAAGCAGATGTAGGTCAGGGGAGGAGGGGGTGGGGTTGTGCTTTCCCTTAATTAAATGTTCTGGTTTTTAAACAGCAGCCGCATGTAAAATGGTCAGATGAGTGTGTGGTAGGGGGTAGAATGGACCCTCTGCCTAATCCAAATAAGAGGGGAACCCCCCCTCCACTTGCCTGCACCCCATCCCATACTAACTCTGTTACCCTGGCCTCCACTACGTGGTCAAACAGTCATGAAGGTATCTCTAGGGCTAGCAAAGGAGGGGCCTGAAATTACAGCTGTACTGCAGGAGAGGAGTTAAAAATCAGAGACACGTTCCAAAAAGCAATAGACAAGAGTTAAGCAAAAATACGGACACAGACAAAAATTAAAACCTATCCCAGTGTGTGAGGTACTTTAAATCAAAACGAAGGGAACCAGAATGCCTGGAGCAAATAGATAAATTAAAAAGCAACAAGAAAAATGTGGTCTATAGGTGTCCCTGCCTGCTCCACCTATAATACATGTATGTACACGCACACACATTAATTTTGCCCTCTTTAAAAGTCAGTGTTACCTTCTCGCAACGTAAGCAAGTTCTTCGGTAGCTTTGGCTAATTCTTCAGCAGCTTTTTCTAAATCAGCTAGGCGCTCGTTATTCACCCCTTCCCACTCAGCTGCGATCATTAAATGACAAAGTTGAGCTGCCATGGGTGAAATAATTCTCTCAATGGTTTTGTTGGAGGTTACAGCCCTGATGTCATACAGATAAAAAGGCTCCATCGCTTCTCGGCTACACACAGAAGAGACACAATTCAAGATTTATCTCCACAATACAGTAATATTAACTAACAACAGAATGCACTGATTCTGCACCTTCCATCCAAACATCTCAAAGGACCTTGGGAATATTAATGCATTTAGCCTCACAATGCCCTTGCATTAGTTCCAATTTTGTGCAAGCTGTTTCTACAGTCAGAGATGGGGTGTGCACCCTGCACGGGCTCTGGAGGGGTTAATACAGGCAAGAGAGGCCAGTTAGCCATAGGCTGCACCTCGAGGGGAGCTAGGACATAGTGAGGCTGAATTGCGGATGAAGCACACCTGGGCTGGGGGATGTGTCTATAAAGCCAGGAGCTGGCAGCAGGGGGGCGGCAATGAGGAGTCTGCAGACACACTCCCTGGTACAAGGGGGAAGTGCAAGAGCCTGTCCCAGGTGTGTGTGGAGCAGTCCAGGGAAGGAGCAGTAAGGGTTGAGAGAGGAAAGACCTGAGCTGCTGGGGAAGGGTCCCTGGATTAGAAGCCATTCTAGAGGGCGGGCATGGGCTCCCCTACAAGCTGCAGTGACATGTTAGGGGCAGCCTACCTGGATAACATCCCAGGATGTGGGGGTCTTGATTGTGACTTGACCAGAGGGTTAAGCCACCGAGAGGAAAGCACTGCAGCTCCCAGAGCACGAGAGTGGTGGGACGAGCAACCACAGGAAGGGGTGTCAGAGCATGTGGCGAGCTAATTCCCAGATGGACCACTTTAGGATGTGCCAGAATGGTAAGAGTGCCCCCTATTGCAGACATGGCTCTGGTATATAGCATAATGAAGTGTTTGGGGATCTGAAGCATACCATTGATGTCAGTAATCATTTACACTAGTAGTGAATTTGGCCCAGCATGTTAACGTCAGCTCCCCATTAGTCAAAATGGCTCAGATGACACAAGACAACTTGCTCAACCGCTCAAAATTCAAACTAACCCCAACAAACCCTTTGAGTTTGTACTATTTCCTCTTTATCAATTTTCACTTTCTTATGCTGCTGCACTTCCTACTGCCAGACAAGTCTAGGAGCAGAAAAGATCAGATATTTCACAGCTGCTCCTGTAGTCTGACCAGCCTGACCTGACACAAGCACGCCAAAAAGCTGGTGGGAAAACCCTAGCTAGGCTCAGAAGAGCTCCAGCTTAATTCTGCAGCCTCAGGTTTCCTCTCCACCTAATCTCATCACAAACCACGCAAATCATGCTAGTGCATGGCAGTGAAATGCTCCAGCGAGTGGCTAAAGTTAGAGTTTGCACTAAAACCCTTACAATTAGCTAAGATAAATGAGGAAAATATTCATCAGCTGCCTGTCTCATGGTTTCAGACTACCTCAAACTCACCTCCAAAACTATGCTAATTTTGCATACACTGGTTGCACACAGGCAAGCATTTGCACATGCTAATTGGACAGTTCAGATGTTCATCTACCCAATCTGTATGCGCAAAGCTTAGTTTTGAATGCAGCTTTACATGATCATTTTAAAAATCTGACTCTTGGAGTCTGTTACAATTATTTTATTTCTATTAAATCTTCTATTTTACATAGAGAATATTCAGAATCAACCCTTTCCCTTTTTTTTTTTTTTTAAAGTAACAGTACTACATGTGCCTTAAATAACTGAATAGCAAAGTGAAATTTACAGGGGATTAGAAGTGTCATTTTTAAAATAAACATGTTGTGGAGAATGAGCTTGTCACTTCTGCCCAGTGCAGACTCTGAGGTTGATGATCGTGTATAATACACGAAACCAGCTTGTGTGACAATCAAGTTAATCAATAAAAAAAAACCCAAGTGTTTTATTCTAGTAACACTGTTACAGTGGCGACGGACAGTCTTGGATAGTGATCTACCAGGTACTATACCGTTAAAATGTTTTTAATGCAGCTTAGTGCAATTTTACTTTGCTTATCTCAGGTGATCTTATCATTTGAACAGCCTTCCGCTGCAAATTATAAATACAAGAAAGCTATGATAAGCACAAGAACCACATCAAGTACAATACCCACCTGAAAGCACTCTCTACAATCAATGGTAAAGGTTATTAGACACCTGTGAGACCTTATTATTAGCCAGCCACACAACTCCTAACACATAATTGTCAGAAAAGCTTCAATGCCACTTTACCTTGTGGTGAAATGTGTTTCCACCGGTTTTCCAACTGCAGGTTAATTAAGATAACAAGCTCAAATTCAGTACATGGTGTACGCTTGTTTACAAGTAACAAGGAGCTAGCATTGCTGTGTGGTCTCATAGCTACGGGCAGTCAGCTGATGGAGGTGCTGACATCAGAGGCAGTAGTGTTAACTAGCCCTCCTACCGATTTTAAGCACTGAGCTAGTAGAAACTCCACAGCCCCCTGCAATGAGCACAGCACTGGCCAGAGAGCTGCTGTGGTGGGGAATATCTCGTGTTCTAATTTCAGTCCCCTCCTCTCTGTGAGAGAACCGTGTTTCTAAATGCAGGGGGAACAATGACCCGTTTATAAATTCAACCCAATTCGTATTGTAGCTGACGTGAAAAATGAAGCAGGCAGTTGTTCAGCAATGGGGACGCTCACAATAGCCATTGGTTGTGGCCAGACTGGGCCTGGCCCTGATGCAGACTTGCCAGGGAATAAGCTCCCCGCAGTAAACACCCACCCTCCTAGCACACTGCGGGAGAGCTCCCCTGACCTTGGTTCTAGAGACGGGGGGGAGCTCAGGGGCTGTGTACCTGCTTTTATCCCAACCAGCTAGGTGGAGAGGATGGGGCAGTGAGGCTGAGCAGGGCTGGTAGCACCAGAGACGGGTGCTGTGGAGAGCGATCTGGGAGATCAGAGACCTGCTGCAAGGGAACAAGAGAGAGCCACAGAGATCCCAGTGGAAGTAAGTGCATGGAGCAGCAGGGAGGGGCTGAGCTGTGGGAGCCCAGTAACCCCCCTACTGTGCTGCTGAGACCAGCCATGCAGGGAGCTGTCACTAGCCCTAGCCTGGGGGAATTCGTGCTAGCCCATGTACAGGGAGAAGGTGGCGAGCCCTGAGGGGTGATGGCTGCCTGTCTGCCAAAGCGTTCCCAGGCCAGTCCTGAGTCAAGGCCCTGTCTGAGCTGTGCACAACCCCAGACTAGGCCACCCCACCTCGCAGCAGCTAGTGGAAGGCTGAACTCAGACAAGGCCAGGATTTATTCTTTTCTTTCCTTTTCAGTTGACCCTTGACTACAGGTAGCTGAGAGGCCCATTTCCCTCCACTCCCCCGCCGTACTCGACTGGTGCATTCACGCACTTGGGAGATAGGTCTTCATTCTCTAAAGCCTCCTGGGAAACAACATCCAGTGACCTTTTGAACCAGGGTCTCTGTTGTAGGGGAAGATTTGGGGCTTGTACAAAAGCGGGGGGGCAGACATTGCTGGGATAATTTTGTGTGGCACTCTTGACACCATCACTCAGCGGGCAGGGCAGTATCCTAATCACACCCGCTGTCTGGGGCTATCAAACGGAAGAGCCTGGCTTCACCACCCCCACGAAGCAACTATTTAGAGTGGGGGTCTATATGTATACGTAGCAAGGAAATAGGTCCGTATATTTTAAAACCTTTCAACTGTTCAGTATATTTCAAAACCTTCCAACAAGTTTTCAGGCTGTTCCTGAGAGAGAGAAATCGGTTTGGTTTGGTGTTGTGTGTGTGCCCTTTTTAACAGTGTAATTCAAGATACAGCTATGACCCTGGTTAGGGATATGTTAATTGTTTCTGAATCTATCTAATGTGGGTGGGGGAGCACTGTACCTCAGAGACGGATCTGATGTGGGCAAGAGGAGCAGCTGGGGAGGAGATATTGGGAGAAGGGCCCATGGCAATTTGGAATCTCCTTCACCATTGTCTCCAAGTAAATCTTACCCAGGGTATCCCATACTCTTCTCTCCCTCAGAAGCAGCATTGCTCGTAGAGCAGTGAGAGAGTTTGGAAAACCCAAGTATCTGGTATTTGCCCAGCCCTTTCCCAGTTCTCTCTCTAACCTTTCTTAGCAGGAATATCAGGCGTGCAACTAATCCTTAATAAATCATTTCTTTTGTAGTCCATCTCACAGTGGGATTTTGTTTGCAGGAGGCCAGGATATCCTATGAGTGGGAGAGGTTTATGCTTATAGGTGAGTGGAAAGTATGGGGCATAGCCCGTGACTGTGCTACATTTGAAGTAGCCAATTTTTGGATTCCTGAACTTCCACTCTGAGTTCTCCGACGGCCAGAGAGCACGAGAGAGAGAACTATATGTAGGAGGAACAACAGGCACCAATCTCGGTGCAGATCAATCACAGCGTAAACTGCGTGCATCGGCTGAAGTGAGCTGTAGCTCACGAAAGCTTATGCTCAAACAAATTTGTTAGTCTCTCAAGTGCCACAAGTACTCCTTTTCTTTTTAGTGTAAACTGAGAACTTCCCAGGATAGGACATGGGGCTACAAGTGAAGTGAGACCTCTCACCACTTTCAAAATAAGAAAAGGAGGACTTGTGGCACCTTAGAGACTAACACATTTATTAGAGCATAAGCTTTCGTGAGCTACAGCTCACTTCATCGGATGCATTGGGTGGAAAAAACTGAAGTGATGAAGTGAGCTGTAGCTCACGAAAGCTTATGCTCTAATAAATGTGTTAGTCTCTAAGGTGCCACAAGTCCTCCTTTTCCTTTTGCGAATACAGACTAGCAGGGCTGCTACTCTGATACTTTCAAAATGAATCTGCAATTCAGCTACCACAATCCGGAGAAAGTGCTCGTCTAGGCAGCGGAGGCAGGAAGGGTAGGAACTGAGCCCCCTGGAGTCTCCTAGCCAGGGATGGGCTATTGCATTGAAGTGTTGCACCATTGTGCCCTGCTGAGAAGGGCTCCCTGATCTGTCGCTGTCTCACCGCTGCGGGAGGCCTTCAGGGGATAGTTCAGGGAGAGGAAGAATCAAGGCGGCTCTGGGCACCAGGTCGCATGGTGCTGGGATCACGCGAGTCTCCCCCGTGGCTCCAGGAGCCTCTTTAGGACATTTGCTCAGCGGGGAGAGGGGCCATTCCCTCGTTCCTCCCCTTGAAGGGGGTCA
This sequence comes from Dermochelys coriacea, assembly GCF_009764565.3. Lineage (NCBI taxonomy): Eukaryota > Metazoa > Chordata > Testudines > Dermochelyidae > Dermochelys > Dermochelys coriacea. The sequence continues at coordinate 209,142,325 of NC_050070.1, read as the reverse complement.
GAGAACTAGGACCCCGAGCTCGCCGAGCCCGCGGCCTCTGCCCCGCCCCGCGAGGCGCATCGCGGGTCCTGCGGTCGCTCTCCCGGGCCCGGCTAGAAGCCCGCTTCCCGTCGGCCTCCCCCGCACGTGTCCGGGGGGAGAAGGGGAGCCGGCGGCGGCCACCCACCCGCGTCACTTCCGGCCGCGCGGCCTGTTGGAAACCCTTCCGGATCCGGGGACCCGGCTCGAGGCCTCAGCGCGCGCGGGGCCGGTCGAGTCACGCGCCGCAGCAACACCCCTTCCCCCCTCCTGCGCCGGCGCGCGCGCTGCCGACCTGCCCGGGCCCTGGGCGCTCCCAGTGGCAGCGCGGCCCCCCCTCCCCCCGCCGGGCACCTTGTGCAGCGCCGAGCACAGCCGGGGCCTGCGGGCGCCGCCATCCTCCACCTCACACCCCCCCTCAGCGCGGCCGCGGCCCCGGCCCCGCCCCTCTCCTGGCTGCTGCCGCGGCCCCGTGCCGGAGCGGGGCTGGGGGCCGGCGGGGGTGTCACCCCCCGGGGTGCGCGGCCCGCGGCCGGCTCTGACTCGGAGCGAGGCGGGAGGAGCGCAGCCCCGAGCTGGGCGGCGGGCCCCCCCCCGAAACTCGCCCCTCAGAGCGGCGGCCGCCGGGGCCCCGGCCCGCCCCCGGCCCGTCAGCGCCGCCGCGAAGCGCGGGGGCGGGGCGCGCCATGGGCGGGGCCGGGGCGCCGCTGCTGGCGGGAGGGGCCGGGCTCGCGGCTGCCGTGCCCGTGCCTTGCCCGTGAGCCGGGCGGGGCGCGGCCGGGGCGGGGGGGTCCTGGCTCCGCCTGATCTCGGGGACCATGTAGGAGGCGCTGGCGGGTTGGAGAAACGCACTAGGCTCTGCCCGGGGCAGACCGGCCCCCGTCCATCGCCGCAGAGGGGAGCTCGCTGGGGACGGGGACAGGCCCCTGCTCCCCTATGGGTGTGCCTGGGGGTCCATAGTTTGATCTTCCTGAGCGGATTATAAAGCTGAGCCTGCAGGCGCCGGGCCGAGAGCAATGCCTCGCGGCGCTGGTTTCCTCTGAATCCAGCCGCGTGGGTGGTAGCCGGGGTCGCGGAGACCCGCTTTAGGGAGCCGCAAACCACGCTGCCGCCCGGCTTGTGCGTTAAGTGGCTCGTGTTGAATGGAACGATGTACACGTTTGTGGTCCGAGATGAAAACAGCAGCATCTATGCTGAAGTGTCCAAAATACTCCTGTCCACCGGCCAATGGAAGAGGCTGAAAAGAGACAACCCCCGATTTAACCTGATGCTGGGGGAGAGGAACAGACTGCCCTTTGGGAGACTGGGTAAGAGAAAAAGCAGCGCTGGCAGGACAAGGCCAATAAACAACACAGCAAGACAGCTGGTTTTTATCAGTCAGTGTTCAGTGCAACATGCTAATGCTTGGTCGTGTGGAGTGGGCCAGAACCTGTGCTTTTTATTGTTTAATCAATAGTGCGAAGTAATTTGTTTCCATTACAGCCTGTTCTCTGATGTTTCTGGGGATGTACGTTTATATGCTTTTGCATACTGGGAAATGTAAACTAATATGTGACTAGCGTGTGCTGCAGAGTAGCTTTGGGTGTTGTTTGCTGCAACAGGGGAGGGACTTGGCCATTGGCATGGCAGCAGCAGTAGCAGGGGGTTTGCCTTCGGGAAGTACAACAGCATAGCTGAAGAGAGATTACGGTGATGGCTCTTATTTTTAAAGTTAGCCTTCGTTAAAATATAGCATTTTTATTACCTAAAGGTTAACTTACCCAATTGTAGAAATTTAGTCACTTGGGGCTGTATTAACCGTTTAGGTCACATCTATGTTGCATTAAACATTTTAGTTTTTACAGTTCTGTTCCATTATACTGTGGAATCTTAGAGGAATTTTAGAACTGCTGTCTGCTTATAGCAGTATCTTAGATTAGACACCGGGAACAAAGGAATGCTTTGAATCAGAGACCTCAGCAACATGATGCTATATTATGAGATATCTGCAATTTTCAGCTGGAGATGAGATTTTTCTTTCAACCAGTATATTTAAATTAAAGTGTCATAATGTTTATGAAATCAAATTGCTATTTGAAATATTACCTAGTCTGATATAGAAGCAAGGCCAACTGGCTCTTACAAAATGTAACCCCCCTTTCTTGACTGATTTCAGGGGGCTCCTTGCCCCAGCCCCCAAAGTGTGAAAGGGTGGAGACCCTCACTCTGCTTTTATCTCGAGTCACCACATGTTCCCTTCTCCAGGAAGCCCTTTGACCCTTAAAGAAATAGGTAACATTTCTTTATCTTTAGGTGTTTTTCACCTTTTTGAACTTCCATGGTTGGTATCATTTGGTGAGAACTTCCTCACCCTTTTCTGAAATCTTGACGGTGGGGTTGGGATCAGGATTGACTCAAACATGGCCCGGGGGGGTTGGGGGGGGGGAATTTAACATAACATGTAACTCTCTCTGCTTGTATGACAAACCTATGCCCATAGTTTATCATTCAGCTCCCCATACAATCACAAGTTTTCTCATAGGAGAAAATGAGTTCTGTTTAGTTGCGGGAGAAAAGTAATTTAATAATAGTACAGTGGTATCAAAATGGGATCTGCAGTGTATTTTGTTGAAGATTTATTTTTTATATATATCCTAATGTAAAAAAGATGAGTCATTTTTAAAGGGGGACGCTGGGAAATTCTCTAAGTGGTACTAAGATGTGATTTGATCCATTTTTACATCCTCTTATAAATTAGATTTAGGCAGATTGTTATATGAAAGTTTGTCCCTTTATTATTGCTATTTGAGTTAGTTAATGATTCTGCATGAATTTATTTTGAAATTAGCCCAATGAACAGTGAGATGACTCATTGTAAAACTTCTGTGTGGAATTTGGAACGGTTGTCTGTTTCTCTTCAGAAGATGGTCAGAATTGAATTAAGCCAGCCAGGATGTATTCAGATACAAGTATCTTGCGCTCAGAAGGTCTGGTTCATCCAGGGCTGCCCTTTGCGTTTGCTAACAGCACTAGAAGAATGCTGCAACACTCTGCAGAAAACCCTGCCTGGGATCAAAGAGAACTAAGGGATTGACTCAGTGAAGACAGCTAGAACAGGGTTGTGTAAGCATTGGGGAAATGGAAAGAATCAAACTTCTCACTTTGGTGTGAACCAAAGAAATAAAGGCCCTTAAACACTTCTCACTCAGAACTGGCCTTTCAGAGTCTATCGGCTGATGTGTGGAACTCAGCAGTGCTCCTCTGGAAAACTTTCTATACGTTTTCTTGAGCGGGCAACAGATCTGTGCTTGCTTTGTTTAGTGCCCAGGCTCGTGTACTCCATCCATTAATGTGAGAGGCAGGAAAATAAACATCATGGAAATTGGCCTGGGGACATAATAGCTCTGTTGACAGGCTGCCCCTTGGCCCCCAAGTCCATGTGATTTTGCTCTGCAGGTCTAGAAATGGACATGCTAAGGGGAGGGAGGTGGTGGGGCCTGTGGGAGGGCTGCTCCTCACTCCCTCAAGCTCACACCCACTGGGAGTTTATTGAAAGCAGATTGTTGTTTGTTTTTATTTAACCCATCCTTAGTGGTGACGCAAACTGTGGTAAGCTGCGCTGTTACTCTGTAAGCTGGTGCAGCACATCTACGCTAGATGCAAATAGATAAGCTTTAATGTCATTTACAAAATTCTCATAGGAGATTTACCAACCTGGGTACAAAATGTATGCACCAACCCTTTACCATGAGGGCTTGTGGCAAGGTCACAGCTAATTATAGTTACTGGCCAACTGCAGTCTAAACTCCCCTTGAGCTGTTGTGGCAATTAGAATTGTGCTGGGATGATCTATAGAGTTATTGGTAATACAAGTTAAAAAATATGTTTTACCAAACTAGAATCTGTAACCTGATGGTGTCCCGTTTTAAAAAGAAATGGAGACTGATTTGTGGTGTTTGATATTGGGAGTCATACACCTGGTAGGACATATTACTATGTTTCACTAATATGTATCCACCAGCACAAGCCCCCAAAATGACAATTTTAGATACAGGAGAGGGAGGGGGATTTTTACAAATTTGAAGAAAATGTTGAAATTGCCAAAAGTGTTGAAGAAGTCACCTTTGATTGCATAGCAATAGAATTATGAGCTAGGAGAACACAATAAACCTGAGGCAGTGTGTAGGCTACTACCAAACTCACAGGGTGGATGGTTTATTTTTAACCAGTTTGTCTCACTTGCTGTGTTTTTCCTCTGAGAGTTCAGTTGTTAATGCAGAGCTCGCAGTAGGTCATTCTTTTATTTTTGCCAGCCACATTTCTGTAGGAGCTATTTGTTTTGCAGTCATATGGGCAGACCTTTTCTCGTCCCTGTGCCATCACTCCCATTCTCTGCCCCCTCTCCCCAGAAAACTAGGGGGGGAGCAAACTCCACAAGCTTCTTAGATTTCCTGTAGACTAGGGTTCATCACCTCTCCCTCTCTAGATCCCAGGGGATCTTCTGAAGGTAACAGGGTCATCTGCATGGAGGTCCTTTGCATCTGCACCAGCTCAAGGCCTCCCTTCCCCTCTCTTACAGCCTTGCATTTCTGCCAGGGACCCATGCTACTGCCCCTAGAACTTCCTTCCCCTCTTGAAGGGGGTCGTTCCATAGCACAGAGGGAGTGTTCCACTGAAAAGTAATCATTAACTACATGGAGTGAAGATATCTGATAGTAGAGGGCTCTTTTTAATATAGCAGGCAAAGGCTGAAACTAGCCAGAATCGGAGGGACAAATTAGTAAATGATGGTAATTAATCATGGTATAATTTACCAAGGCAAGTGGTAGATTTTCAGTTATCTAGAGTCTTGAAATTAAGATTGGCCTGTCTACAAATATGCTCTAGCTCCACCACAAGTCATTGAGCTGGATGCAGGAATCAGTGGGTGAAATTCTCTGGCCTGTGTTAAGCAGGAGGTCAGACTGGATGATCTCAGAGGTCCCTTCTGGCCTTAAAACTACAGGGGAGAGGGAGGGAAATTATGGCAGACCTAGGCTGCATTCACTGTTGTACAGGATCCCTGGGGAGGTTGAAGAATGATGAGAACATATTGCAGTGTCATTGCTGATCCTGCGGAGAGCCTTCTACTGTGGAGAGCAGCATACAGAAGTTGAGAGATCTGCATGTGCTTGGTGAGAAGGATTTGCCCTATTGCAGTGAAATATGTTTCCTGGCTGCCGTCAGGAGGATTATTCTGAACTGGAATCTCTCTCTTTCATTTCAGTAAATCGGGACAGCTTCCTAATCCTGTAATAAGAATGTGGAGCTGTGTTCCTGAAATAGCTCCTGCGTCTGTTCCTTAAGAGTAGGACTGGTTCCCCTTGCCATGACTTTCCCTCCAGCATGTTGCTGTGTATTTTCCTGTTTCCCCCACCACTTTTTTGCCTGTATCTGTTCTTTTAACTGAAGGATCTTAAAGCGTGTATGTATAAATATAGTGGCAAAAAAGAACACTAGAATAACCTCTTCTAGTAGTAACACAATAAAATGTGCATAATGGAGTCCTCTTTCTTTTCAAGAAAATACAGTAATAAGATTAGAGCATAATATCCAGTTCTTCCAACAGTAGCTCCTATTGAATGACCATCCAACAGAGCCAATATCACCGGCATTCACTTTTCCTTTTCTGTTATTTTTTGCTTCATGGCAACCAGTTAGTAAAGATTAAAAAGCTACTCATGTATGGCAGTCACTCATTGGTTTTTCGGGTGGCCATTAGAACAACTAGAGTGTGGCCTGCAGACCCCTGGGGGTCCACAGACAGTCTCTAATATTTCCAAAGGGATCCACACATCCATTGGAGGTTTTTCAGGGTCCTGCAAATGAAAAAAAGGTTGAAAACTATGGAATTAGAGTAACCAGTAAACCAGTATTTCCCTTTCTTATTTTGTGAGTGCTGTGTGAGTTTGTCTAGTTCCCGTGCATGGAACTAACGTGCGTCTTATACTCTTCCTTTTAAAGCACGTCCAGCTGGAGTGTGCCTCACGGTTTTCATTGAATTACCTGGCCACCTCTGCTCCTTCCCAATCTCTCCTCATCCATCCAGCTGGTTTGGGTGCCATTTCTCTTCAGGACAGTCTCTAATTTGAGAGCAACTTGGGGGCAAACCTTTAGCCCAGTCTGGTCGGGCGTGCTATGTGGGTGGAATCTGCGCCCCGACCCCAGAGCCAGTTTGGATTCTGTTCCAGTCCAATGGCTACTAGCCCTGAAGTAACAGCCCCTTCCCCACCGGGTTGGGTTGGAGGAAGATAGAAGTGTTTGTGTAACAACCAATCCTGTGCTTCCGCTCCCAGGCCCTGCGCCCTGTCATAGGGAGCTCATGCAGAGCAGGCCACTGCTAGTGGGTGACCTGCTGTCTGTCTGGCAACCCAAAATCCATCCCTTGCCCCTTCTGTGTGTAGCAGATTCTTCTTTTTCTGAATCAGATAGAAAAGGTGCCAATAGAGAGCGGTCTTCAGTGCAGGGAGCCTCTCTTCAGCTGTATCCGCTGAGAGTAGGGCACTCCTTGAGTCATGATGACAGGGCAGCAATGGGGAAAGGGCACACTTCCACTGAATCTGGGCATTTTCAATATTTCAGCTTTGTCCTGAGCGCTCAGGCTGGCTCTCATGCTGGGAGAGGAGTCAGGGGCATCTGTGGGCTTTTGAGGATGAGTTCAGCCACCTGAGAAGGACTTTTGGCTGGGTGGTTTCTTGTGGGAGAGGAGACAAGTTTAGAAGCTGGGGTGGGCGATTAGGTTCTTAGATGGTCTTTTTTGTAGATTGTAAACTGTTCAGGACAGATTGTTGGCTACCCTGTGTTTGTACAGTGTATCTCACAAGGAGGTCCTGTCCTTGGTTGGTCCATAGGCACTGCCCTACTAAACATGATGGATTAATAATGTGTAGCCATTGGGTGACCGTTTGACACTGGGTCTGCCTTCGACCCTTGTCGTTGTTCATCACCCCTTTACTTCTAACCAAGAAAAATAAAATAAGGTTGCCTAGCCAATAAATGAAAGATTCGGCACATTTCTTAGAAATAATCATTTGACATTTGATTTTAATTGTCAAGACACACAAGGTAGAGTTGCTGCATTATTTCTTGAGTCCAAATGCTCAAACGATGTCATAGAATCATAGAATCATAGAATATCAGGGTTGGAAGGGACCCCAGAAGGTCATCTAGTCCAACCCCCTGCTCAAAGCAGGACCAAGTCCCAGTTAAATCATCCCAGCCAGGGCTTTGTCAAGCCTGACCTTAAAAACCTCTAAGGAAGGAGATTCTACCACCTCCCTAGGTAACGCATTCCAGTGTTTCACCACCCTCTTAGTGAAAAAGTTTTTCCTAATATCCAATCTAAACCTCCCCCATTGCAACTTGAGACCATTACTCCTCGTTCTGTCATCTGCTACCATTGAGAACAGTCTAGAGCCATCCTCTTTGAAACCCCCTTTCAGGTAGTTGAAAGCAGCTATCAAATCCCCCCTCATTCTTCTCTTCTGCAGACTAAACAATCCCAGCTCCCTCAGCCTCTCCTCATAAGTCATGTGCTCTAGACCCCTAATCATTTTCGTTGCCCTTCGTTGTACTCTTTCCAATTTATCCACATCCTTCCTGTAGTGTGGGGCCCAAAACTGGACACAGTACTCCAGATGAGGCCTCACCAGTGTCGAATAGAGGGGAACGATCACTTCCCTCGATCTGTCCCCCACCATCTGTGGCCAGGAGGGGGGCGGATAATGCTTACAGACACTTGTCTAGCTGGTGAACCTCAGGGGACTCAGGATTTTTAGGTGCTCTAAGCAAATAACACATCGCTACTCTCTGTTGTAAGGACAAGGTGGGGTCACATTAGGGGGAGGTTTGGTTCGTTGCAGATATTTGAGTAATAGACCTATTTGTGGAATACCAAGTATGTATGAGTGACAACCAGCACTAGAATATGGAAGTATATAAGGCATATATGATTTACCACCACAAATAGTAAAACCTAACTTAGAATGGTCAAGCCTAAGAAAGGTGCTCTTCAGGATGCAACCTGGGCCCAATATCAGCATCATGCGGTTGTCTGGGGTACTGTATAACAGAGAAGTCTAATTTTTCTCTTTTTTCCTAGGATTCTTTAGCAATCTGTTCCCCCCCCCTTTTTCTTTTGAATTGAAAAGTTTTGTTTCTTAACTCTCCCTTTTCTCTTGTAGGTCATGAACCTGGACTTGTGCAGCTGGTAAATTACTACAGGGGAGCTGACAAGCTTTGTCGCAAAGCTTCATTAGTGAAGTAAGGATTCCATTGAAACCTTTTAGTGTGTTTGAAGAAACGTTTTTTCTAATGCAATTAAATATTAAGTGTGTTTTGTATGATGCTTGAGAAAAAGCACCAAAATTTGCCTTTAAATGCCTTCTGTTCAGGGGCCCTTCAGCAATCTTCAGATGCTGCATCTGCTTTTTTTCTTCAGTCATTTGTGTGCCCAAATAGCATTTCAGTTTCTAGATACTGGACCGGATTTTCATGGGCAAGTAGCATTTGTATGTGTAATTCTGTTGTTTGCGCTTGCAAATGGTGCTGCATGTCAAGTTGGGAATGCAAGAGCAGCAGGTGGTGATTCCTAAAATGTGGACCTAAAGAAACAACCACTACAACATTATCTGTTTCTCCTGGTAGATATATTTTTAAAGCTTGCTTCCACTCTGCTATTTCTGTTGTTCATTTTTACAGAGACTTGCAGTACTAATGTGCTTCTAGCTAACCAGATCCTTTGGTCAAGTGAATGCCAGGAGACGTCTTTTTCAAAAGAGATGACTCAGAGACGGAGTTTCATAATAATCAGCTATGCCAATGTCTCCTGCAAGGAGTAGTGCATGTGCTTCTATTTGTTAGAGATGGAATATTGAGTTGTTTTTTTAAAATATGACTTGGGACTGAACTCTGCTTCTGTTAAAGCATGTTCATTTCAAAGCTCCTGGTCTGCTCAAACTGTTTTAAGACATCACTGTCATACAACAAGAGACAGGCTGCGGGGCCTACATCAACGTATGTAATGTATAGTATCATTCTGTAGCCCGCCCATCGTAGTCATTTGTATACAATGGTGCACCTTGGGCCTGCATGGCTTACGTTCCTTAAAAAATCCCATCTAGAAATCCCAGGCCCTTCTATGTAGATATGATGTAAACAATCACCCAATGCCAGAGAGCAGATTACTTAAAACCATTCATTGAGATTCACAAAATTATTTCTATGTAGCTTGTACTTTATGGTCAGTGCCTGTCTTTTCTAAAGCTGTAGCTGCCTTTCCCTTTTAATCCCGGGGATCACCAACACTTCTAAAATCCCCTGTGACTCTGAATAAAACCATTTTGACAAAGGACCAGATGCAAAGCCCCCTGAAGTCAATGGGAAATTTCCCTTTAATATCAGTGGGTTTGGATTGGATACATAGCTCCCATTTGGAGACAGTTATGTTTCTGAATAGCCTAGTTCACCATTCTGTTCCCCCTCATCTTTTCCGATCAAGTTCCACCGCACAGCAACTTTTGCAGGGGCTTCTGTGTTAGGACACAAGATTCCCAGTGAAAAATCTTTGCTGGTTTCTCATAAAGCTTTGTGTGGATACTGTGCAATATCTAGCTATGTGGAACCATTTGTTTATTGATCATTTCAGAATATTTGACTCCAGTTCATGATAAAAGGCAAAAATATGAAAGACAAAATAGAAAGATCTAGATCAATGATTTGTAACAACGTTTATTTAGAAAGGTGAGTGCTCAAAAACATCTTTAGGGGAGAGAGGAATTTACCCAAATCTCAGTCTTATAGTATTACAATATTTGCTGGTTTTTAAAAAAATATTTTGTCCTACTGTTTTTTTCCTCTAGCAGCTTTAAAGAGAAGACTATTTTCAGCAAGTTAATAGAAATATATACAGTACAGTATTATTATTGTTGAATATGCATTCACCATATTCACTAGCAGGAAAAAGGCTTATGTTAATGATACCCTGCATTTAATAAGTATAAATTATTTTGGGAGCTGGCATGTTCTAGGATTAGCAAGGCTAACGGGCTGGTTTATCTTCTCCAACTAGGCTAATCAAGACGAGCCCTGAGTTATCAGAATCTTGCACATGGTTCCCAGAATCATACATGATTTATCCAACTAACTTAAAGACTCCAGTGGCTCCAGCGCAGAATGGAATTCGCCATCTTATAAACAACTCCAGGACGGATGAAAGGGAAGTGTTCCTGGCCTCCTACAACAAGAGGAAGGAGAATGGGGACGGGAACGTGTGGATAGCCAAATCCTCGGCCGGTGCCAAAGGTTTGTTTCCTGCTGAGATGCTCCAACTCTTTTCTGTTCTTGTTTCTATTTTGTTATTTAAAAAAAATAGAAGGATGATGATTTTCCCTGCATCGTGTCTAGTCATGGTTGCAATATGCCTGTTTAATAGCAGTGTGTGTTCCACACTGCAGGCCTTTACATAAGTACCACATATAACTCTGTTCTCTGCACCGGCTGGGGCATTTTCTGGTCTCCCCTCTGCTCCTAGGGAACCGTCAGCACTGATTAAAAGTATAAACCTTCACACTCTGTCTGATATTTGGGGGGATGAATAAGTGACTAGCAATGATCTACGCTGATGCCATAAACACCCAGTACTGCTCCCCGGCAGAGCTCTTTGTGTGGGGAAGACCCCAGCGAGAGACAAGGCACGAGGTGTGTCCTGTAACAAAGCCAGTGCAATATGGGGTGCGGCGGTGGGGGAATGTGGGGGGCAGGGGAGAGTGATGGGGGTGGAAATGAGGGGGGGAGTAGGAGAGGTGCAGGGAAATATGAGTGGCAGGGAAAATAAGGGTTACAGAGAGGACCGATGATCATAGGGGCAGGTGGATGACAGGAGACTGGGGAGAATGTGAGTGCAACCGGAAGGGAGGCAGGAGAGTGATAGGGTCTGTTGTACTGCTGTCTCTCAGGCCAGTGATACGGAAGGTGGAAGGAGAGGAATTGACTGGTAGCTTCCTATTCCAGAGGATTTGGGAGGATAATGGAGCAGAGGGGTCGCCCTCCAAGCAGCCGCTGAGGAGGCACCTGCATTCCTGGTTGAACGTTGAACCTGAAACGAGCGTACACACGCATACAGGGAGTTCTCTGCAAAGCTCAGACACTGGAAGGCAGCTTCTCCCCACCGGCTCGTGATGTCTTGGTGCTCATGGCTGGCAATAGGGGATGCTGGAGAGCAGACCAAAGGGAGGCAAGAACAGAAACAAGGAAAGGAAAGAGGACAGAGACTGAAATCACGTAGAGGAGGGGAAGGAGAAAAGAAGAGGGACATAGACACTCTCAGACGTGCGTGTCTGGAGTAGGAGACATGAAACCAAGTCCTCCCCCTCCTTAAAATCACTACGACTTGTGTTTAGAGGGAAGCTAAAAATCTCGGTCCTTGTGGTTCCCTGGGGAACCCGCTCACCTTGGATACAGAGCTGGCCAGACTGTCAGCTGATGTCAGTCAGTCAGTCTGTAATGCCATCAAACAATGCAGTTATGCCAACTCATGGCAGCCCAGATCCAGCCCAGAGGCCTTTTGGCCACCCATAATAGTCAGCCACTTCATTTTGCAGAAATCCCCATCACAAAAATCAAGTCTGAGGAAAATCTCAGTACTTTAAATAAAAATCATATTGATTGACTGTTAATAAAGACAATAAATACTCTGGACAATCATAATTTGTCACGTACAAGACCTCAAATGATTTTTTGATCCAGTATTAGGAAAAAAGCTAGCAAGTAATGCTACAAGAAAGCTTTAAAACTGTATACATTCCAGTACAAGGTGTCTGTAAAATATATTCTTATTAATGGACAGTGAAATTCCAAAGTATATCAAAACATCTCACTGAAAATCAGTGTGGATGCATTCTTCCAGAAGATTGTCCTTTAGACCATCTGTTCCCCTATCACTATGTCCTGTCATTCATATCCCTCGGACGTGACCTAAGAGAAGGCTTGGTTTCATCAAAATGAAATAAAAGGACATGTTTCTTCCCATCTAATCTTGGTAGGAAAAAGTACTCCTGTAGTCTCACTAGCTGATTTTACAACTCTGATTTAAGCAATAACTAAAGCGTCTCCTGTATCCGGGGAGTAGCTATGACAGGGAAAATTATAAAGTTTTTTACTTAAATATGATAAATGTCTCCTGCTACAGACATGACCCCATCTTGTCAGTTATTGCAACAAATGTAATTGTAAGTGTTTGACACACAGAAGCAGAACCCAGAGGAGAAAATTAAAACGGAATACAGAGCACTCTTATAATCTTCAAAAATGGTTCATATCTTCTCCCAGAATTGTTCTATACAATAAAAAGAAGTTTATCACAGAGATCATAGTTCTCTAAATGCTTAGGAAAACCCAGTCTCCTAACATTACATAATTTAAGAAGAAGAAAAAAAAGAAATGTAATATTTAATAACTAATTTAATAACCTCAATCTCCTATTATTAAAAGGAAAATTGCTGTTTTAAAAACCCAAACAAAACCAGAAAATATTAAATTTAGAGCAAACATTTGGGATTTTTTTTCAAGAACAATGGATATGGACAGTTAAAGGGATCCCAAGGAGCCTTACTTCTGTCCTGCTTAATCCCCACCTAGCTCAGCCACAATGCAGGTGACAAGTTCCCCTAACCACCTGCCTTGTTCACCATCCATCCTGTGCACTCAGTGGAGCAGAAGTCCTGTGGGGGGGGGGGGGAATAGCATGGGATCATGTAATTAAAGACTATCATAATGCATATGGACCAGGGAACCAAATTAAGATTACACAGGCAATCGTAAATCTGGCATTTTCTAACTTTTCAGTGCTTGACTTAGCAACATTGCCCTTATTTTAATAGGAGTTATTTTGCATGGAATTTCCTTGATCTTTTTTAAAAAGAAAAATGGAAAAAAAAAGTTCTATTATGTATAATCATATTGCTCCTCTCCACTCTCTCCAAAGGCTAAGTTTGAATCGGGAACCTCAGCACATATCTCTGTCCCTTGAGCTAAGAAAGTAACTGGTACCAGTAGTAGGTTGTTACTCTGTTTGAACCAGTCACTAGGTAGGGATGTGATACCACATTGGTACTAGTGGATGGTGGTGATTATTTATAACTTGTATTGCTGTAGTTTTGAAGTGAGCTGTAGCTCACGAAAGCTTATGCTCTAATAAATTTGTTAGTCTCTAATGTGCCACAAGTACTGCTTTTCTTTTTGCGAATACAGACTAACACGGCTGCTACTCTGAAACCTGTAGTTTTTAAGGATCCCAGTCATAAATCAGGACCCCCACTGTGAGAGGTAATGTACAAACATATAACGAAAAGTCATTCCTTGCCCTGAGAGGCTTCCAACATAAGTAAACTGCACAGCAATTTGCTAGACAGCAATGGAATGCTGTGGATCAGGATTCCTGGGTTCTGTTCCTGGCTCTGGATAAGGAGCGTTGTCTGGTTGGTTAGAGCAGTGGATTCAGACACATAAATTCAGCAAATTCATTCTGAAAAGCAGTGCAGGTAAGACTCTCATCTACCATATTGAAGAAATCCCAGTTCTGCTAGAAGTGATCCTGTGCAAACTCTGTTACTGTATCTATAAAACGAGAGGAATTATATTTCTTTTCCTCCTGGCATAGGCATAATGCAGCCTGGCTCAATAGTAAGCATTGTGCATTGCACAGAAGTAAATATCAGTCACTGAAAGAGGTGAGTCTGGAACTCATGGTCTCCAGGCTTTCAGCCCAATATACTTTTCCCCAGATGCAAGGGTATTTTTGGTGGAGGAAGGCTTGCAAACACAGGAAGTTTGGCAGAGCCTGGGAGTTTGCTCAGTATAATTGGGAAATAGGTGAAACGAGTATAGGAAAAAATCCTACTGTGGATGTGCTAATGGGGAATTTAAAAGCTTATAACTCAGCTAGAACTGGGGGGATTTTCATGGGGAAAGCAAAAGGAACCTCCCTGACTGCAAGCCTACCCCCTCCACTGAATCTCAGACTTCTGCTCCAAATCGTGGAGCTGTTAGAGCTGTTGAAAATAGTAGTCTGTAATTTTTGTAAGCCGTGGCAAAACTACCTGTTTTCCCCTAGCCTCCTCCTTGGAAATGGCTGCCCTGTGCTCAGATTTTTCAAAAATTCAATGCGAGACAGAGATCAAAACAGAGAAGATTTCAGCTGGAAGAGTTAAAGCTTGGCAAAGCTTAAAACAACCAAGAATCAGGGGCTCTCTGGGGAATGTTAGGTGACTGTAACTGTGAGTGTTGCTTCCCAGTAATGCCAAATTCTGGAAAGACTGTGTTCTGTTTCTAATACTCTGCCACTGCAAGTGGACGTTTGTATTGAAATTATATGAGGGAAGGGATAATTGCCAACTTCAACGGTAAATTGGAGGGAATTTGAAGATAGATTTGAACTTTCTCAATGGGGGATTTTCATACCAGGGAAAATATTGATATTTGGCTTATCCTTTTTTAAAACCATTTCTTTTTGCACTCTTGCTAATTTAGCAATGACTTCCACATTGAACTAAATGGGACCGCAATGAATAAAGTTACTCCTGTGACTGTTTGTAAAATTATGTTGGTCAGAAGAAGCTGGAACAAAAACCTCACTAGAAAAAATAGTTTCAATAAACTGAGGAACCACACAGAAAATATGGGCAACTTGAATTGCTTCATGTTTAAATTCAAAGTCACCCACCTGGTGGAAGGTGTGTCATTGTGCTGTTTCTGTGCCATCTTTCAGATGAGACATAAACCAAAAGAGGAAAGAGAGTTGCTTAGTTAAAACACTCAAGTGGGACTAAGATCTGGGTTTCAGTTCCCGGATATTCCATAGACTCTGCATGTGACTTGGGCAAGCCACATGTTCCCTCCTTGCTTCCGTTTCCCATCTGTAAAACGGAGATCGTCTACCTCACAGGTGTTAGGAGGTTAAATTAATTAATGTGTGATACGCACCCAGATGGTACGGTGCAGGGGACAGTATTATTACCGTCCTAGACAGATTCATGGTACTTCACTGGATGCAAATATTGAACCGAAACGGACGATGGGAGAAAACCAGTTATACAGCCCCACTATGGAAAGAGATGTGGCACGTTAAATATGGGTGTGTGGGCTGAGCTGGGAGGAGATAAATACTACTCTCTGATCTCTTTTCTGAGATGAACAGGGTGATGATTCCACTTTGTTCAGTCTTAGACCACAACATGCTCCAAGAAAGGACATTGATCAAGCAGCAGAGTGTCTAAAAGTAACTGTCAAAATAATTTAAAGTGTTAGAGAGCATGTCCTATAAGAGGAGACTGGATAAGATGAAAAAGACCTAAATATCTATAAAAAGCCAAAGAGGATTTATTTTTAGGGTTACAGGATTACATAAAATGAGGAGTAATGTTTTAAAGTGGGGGCGGGGAGGGGCCTGTCCTGCAGATATTTATATGCATAACCTAACTCATGCATGTAGCACTCCTGCACTCAGTGTGACTACATCTGAGTAAAGGTATTCAGGTGTGCAGGATAGGCCCTCTAGATAATAGGAAAATAATTGGGGGCAGGGGAGACGAGTCAGGCAAAGGAATTATTGCCATCAGGAAGTAGTGACATGATTGCTAGAAGTATTTGAAAAATCTCTAACTGGATTCAACACAAAAAGCCTGGAGGTCACATCAGGCCTGATGTTTCTAACTACATCATGATGATGTGTTCCTGTGATTTTTGTGTATTGGAGGTTTCCCTGATAAGTGTGTTGTGGAGTTGAAGTTCCCATCTCTCTGCTCCATAGAAATGTCTTAATTAGTCTTTACTGTCAATTGGAATGGTATATTGCATCTGAGAAAAGTTCTCTGAAACACACCAAAAGTACATGATAAACACCTTTTGTTAATTGGTCTCTTGGAAGAATTCTGTGTGGTAGTTAAAGAACTTGAGGAAAAACAGTAGAAGCCACAAAGCACAAATTTTAGACAAGACTCAGCCACTCTGGACTCTTAAGTACGTAGATGTCCCAAGATCTAAATGTGTATTTTCAACTGTAACTCTTATAGCTGAAACTCTTCCTTTGTCTTGATGCCTAGACATCTCTGAGAACCTAGAGGAATGTCTTTATTAGCCAGAGAGGTTTTTACCTCCATATTCTCAAGCATGGTCATAATGCCAAATCTGCTGCAATAAGAGACCCAATAACATATGTCATTATATATATTTTGGTGTACTTCAAAATCTTTTTAAAAAAAAAAAAATTTCCATTGATCATATCTGTGAAACCTTTGTTTTTTTTCATGTTAGGTGAAGGAATTCTTATTTCTTCAGAGGCTACTGAACTTCTGAACTTTATAGATGATCAAGGACAAGTGCATGTGATTCAGAAGTACCTTGAAAAGCCTATGCTGTTAGAGCCAGGCCATCGCAAGTTTGATATTAGGTAACGTTTTCTGTTGATACTTAAATTGCCTGTCAATTCTTACTCAAAAAGATTAGAGAAAATGCATTGGGGTGAGTGAAGTGTTGTTAATAAATCTGATTACATGCATATGCTGGCTTAAAAAAAAACAAAAAACCCTATTTAGTGTTCTTCTAATTTTCAGAAGCTGGGTTCTAGTGGATCACCAATATAATATCTACCTCTACAGAGAAGGCGTTCTGCGGACCTCTTCAGAACCATACAATAGTGTTAATTTCCAAGACAAAACCTGCCATTTGACCAATCACTGCATACAGAAGGAATATTCTAAAAACTATGGGAAGTATGAAGAAGGGAATGAAATGTTTTTTGAGGAGTTCAATCAGTATCTGATGAGTTCTTTGAACATTACACTGGAAAGTAGCCTGTTACTGCAGATCAAACAAATAATAAGGTAACTTGTTGATCATTATTTGTGTTACAGTAGCACCCAGAGGCACCAACCAGAACTGGGGACCCATTGTGGTAGGGACTATACATTCACACAGTATGGGACAGACCTTGTTCCAAAGAGCTCACGGTCTAAATAGACGAGACGGACAAAAGTATCAATATACCCATGTTACAGACAAGCAACTGAGGCTCAAAGAGGTTTAAGTGACTTGCCCAAGGTCACATAGGAAGTGTGGGGCAAAGCACGAAATTGACCCTATGGGCTTGTCTAGTCTAGGGAATTTCCACAAGCTACTTTTGTTTCTTCAACATATTAATATATGTACATATATTTACAGAGATATGCAAGTCAAAATTCACCAAAGTTTCCACTAATTTCAGGTGTCTTACTGATTAGGTACACACATGAGACAAGTGGGGCCTGATTTTCAGAGGTGCTGAGCATTCACAACTCACAGATATCATCAGGAGCTACAGGTGCTAAGCACCCCTGTTAATAGGGTGGAGATGATGCAAAGAACTAACAAAGAGTAGCTTCGTTTACTCAGTGCTCTATCCTGTGTACTGAATGAAAAAGGGTCCTGTGGGAAAAATGTGATCATGTTAATTACAGACTATATTGTAGAATCATAGAAGATTAGGGTTGGAAAAGACCTCAGGAGGTATCTAGTCCAACCCCCTGCTCAAAGCAAGACCAACCCCAACTAAATCATCCCAGCTAGAGCTTTGTCAAGCTGGGCCTTAAAACCTCTAAGGATGGAGATTCCATCACCTCCCCAGGTAACCCATTCCAGTGCTTCACCACCCTCCTAGTGAAATAGTTTTTCCTAATATCCATCCTAGACCTCCCCACTGCAACTTGAGACCATTGCTCCTTGTTCTGTCATCTGCCACCACTGAGAACAGTTAAGCTCCATCCTCTTTGGAACCCCCCTTCAGGTAGTTGAAGGCTGCTATCAAATCTCCCCCTCATTCTTCTCTTCTCTTCTTCAGACTAAATAAACCCAGTTCCCTCAGCCTCGCCTCATAAGTCATGTGCCCCAGCCCTATAATAATTTTCGTTGCCCTCCACTGGACTTTCTCCCTCCACAGCTTTTCTGTAATGGGGGGGCCAAAACTGGATGCAATACTCCAGATGTGGCCTCACCAGTGCTGAATAGAGGGGAATAATCACTTCCCTTGATCTGCTGGAAACACTCCTACTAAAGCAGCCCAATATGCCGTTAGCCTTCTTGGCAACAAGGGCACACTGGTGCCTCGTATCCAGCTTCTCGTCCACTGTAATCCCCAGGTCCTTTTCTGCAGAACTGCCACTTAGCCAGTTGGTCTCCAGCCTGTAGCAGTGCATGGGATTCTTCTGTCCTAAGTGCAGGACTCTGCATTTGTCCTGTTGAACCTCATCAGATTTCTTTTAGTCCAGTCCTCCAGTTTATCTAGGTAGCTCTGGACCCTATCCCCACCGTCCAGCATATCTACCTCTCCCCCAATCTTAGTGTCTGCACCCTCAGCAAGTTTGTGAATATCTGTCCCATCATCCAGATCATTAATGAAGATGAGGAACAAAACCAGCCCCAAGACAGACCTCTGGGGCACTCCGCTTGCTACCAGCTGCTAATTAGACATTGAGCTGTTGATCACTACCCGTTGAGCCCGATGATCTAGTTAGCTTTCTATCCACCGTATAGTCCATTCATCCAATTCACACTTTTTTAACTTGCTGGCAAGAATATTGTGGGAGACCCTATCAAAAGCTTTGCTAAAGTCAAGGTATATCATGTCCACTGCTTTCCCCATATCCACAGAGCCAGTTATCTCCTCTTAGAAGGCAATCAGGTTGGTCAGGCGCGACTTGCCCTTGATGAATCCATGTTGATTGTTCCGGATCATATGCACAGGAGGGCTGAATGAGGGTTGCATGGGCAACCTTAATATTGGCATTTTCTAACTTTTAAGGGTTTCACTTTGCAAATGGAGTGTCCTTTTGACTAGTTTTTTTTAAATGGATGTAATATTGGCTTATTGGTGGATTCCCCTCGTTACATCATTGCTGGCCCCAGGTTATTCCATAATTTGCTCAAGATGTGGTTTCTTGCCCCTTTCTCCGGAGAAGCTGGCCCTGGGCTGAATAGACCAATTCCGAAGCCTGTGTGTTCTCAGAGGAACAAAGATGCAACAGAAGGGTTTGGATGATGTCATAGCCGGGAAGGAAAGTCATTCCAATTGGAAGCAGAAGGCTATACTGTGATCTGAGGCTTTTATATTGATTTTGTAATCTAAAATTTTTCACTGTTTAGAACGCTCCAGTAATGTGCCTAGGAATAGGGATGCAGGCTCATTATAACATCCTATTTAAACACATTTCCTCAGAAATGATAGGAGCTATTTCCAGACATTCCTCTCGGTATGGTTTTCTGTTACAACAAGTTGGTTCCTGTCCTACAGCTGCTGAACCATGGCATGACATTCCATCGTGAGCTGACATTTCTGGACACCTGCTCAAGCGGATAATCGGCTGAACTCTTTCAAACTGCTGCATTTCTGTGGGCTGGTTCACCCTTCGCTCTGTTTCAATGCTCTTATACTGATTTGTGAAGCCATGTGTTATACACTTGGGTTGGATTCAGTATGACTTGGCACTAAGGTGCGAGTCTGTAGCCCAGCAGCTGGAGCAGGGTCTGCAGTGCTTTCTGCATTTGTTCCATCCCGTGGGGAGAGGAGACACACAGAGCTGGATCTCTCAACTTGTCTACGTGTTGTCCTTGCACATTGCTGCGCATGGGAATCCTAGGCAGCTGAAATCTTGGTAGGAGCTGTGCATACTTCTTGCACAGCCCCCTGCCAACACGCTCCCCTTTTATGCACCAGACCCACCCCAATCCTCTGCCATTAGAGCCTCCACTGACTCCAGGTACTAGCTGGCTGGAACTGGCTCTGCAGCAGTGAGGTACAGTAGAAAGGAATGAGGTAGATAACAGGCACTTCCCCCATCCTGACCTCTTTGTGCTGCTTATGTGGCACAAAGGGGCTAGAATCTGGTCCTAACTTTCCTTGGTGGAGGAAGCTCTCAATGGCACGAAGCTGTCCTAGTCCGCTCCTCTGTCAACTGACCCTCCCTCCAGCATTGGGGTGGGCTGAGCGTAGCTGTGCTCCCCTGGTTCTCAGTTGGCATGTGATCTCGTGTCCCTAGGCAGCTCTAATTTCTGGGCTGGAGGACTTGTGGCTTGTGGATCAGGGAGCTGTAACTGGCCCCCTCATAGCTCCTTTCTTTCTTGAACTGGGGGCATCGCTCTAGAGAAGCACTTGAGCCAATGTGTAATCTTGCATCAGGCATGCTTCTCCCCCAGCTGATGCAGCTAGTCCTGGTCCCACAAATCCTTGCTCAAACGAGTAGCCTTGGAGAGCAGCCCAGTGGAAATCATTAGGATTGCTCAATTGTAAGGGTTTACAGTATTGGCTCCAGTTTTGTTGCATATATTGGACCCTGCTTCCTTCAGACTTAATGTAAACTTTAATTAGATTTATGGCAATTTAACAATACCACCCTCATTGATGTTAGTTGGGGTCCCCTGCATCACTGGCTTATGCCACACTTACAAATATGCTCTTGCTTTGCCTTGATGAAAACCCAGAATGCTTATCATGTGCACAATGTTTATTCTTTAGTCAATAAATCCAGGTGTGTGTGGAGTTTATGTATACATACACATATACTAGGTAAGTACATAAATTTGTATTCTCTACACTCGATAGTCTGTCAAAGCACCCTGTGTGGTGAATAATAATCATGACTGTGTACTTGAAAGAGAAATTCTGTTTTAATGGATAAAGGTGGTTAATTAGGTCATACGCATGTTGCTGGGAGGTCACTCTTGCATGCCTAGTGTCCATAGTCATTCTCTTGTTCTAAATGCAAATAACAAGAGAGCATGTCTCGGGCTCGTGATTAGTAGTCTGTTGTGCATCACTCCTTGAACTGATTTTGGCTTTGTCATTCTGTGTTGTTGGAGAACACAGAAAACGTGTTGAATGTCACAGGAACATGTTGAGCTGCTTCAGAGATGTGCTAAATGATAGATTTTGTAAAGAGTTGTTTTAAAATCTTCTTTGTGCTCTTGTGCATTTCTTTCTTGTTCTAAAGCCTGTGATGTTATGATGTGTCCCTGCCATATTCAATCCTGGTCCAACTCTCAATAAAATCAGTGGTATGGCTTCAATGGGGATTGGATCAGGCCTTTAGTTAGCGCAATCAGATACATTTTTGCATGAGTCAATTTTTTTACTATCTCTTCTTATTTTTGGCTGGGCACAAGAGTAAAAAGTAATAATAGTAAGAGGAACAAGTCTGTTCCTGATCCACTGTTTCCATTTGCTTTTCCCACTGCACAGTGCCCTTCTGATCGCTGTGCTGTGTGTCTGCCGGCTCCAGGAATCTAGAATTACTGCTTTTAAATGTTTATTGGCTGCTAAGTCAGATTTTTGCATTTTTTTTTCTTTCGCAGAAGCTGCCTTATGTGTATAGAGCCTGCAATCAGCACCAAACACCTTCACTACCAGAGTTTCCAGCTCTTCGGCTTTGACTTCATGGTAGACGAGGAACTGAAGGTCTGGCTAATCGAAGTCAATGGGGCCCCTGCCTGTGCCCAGTGAGTATCCTCTTCCTGTAATAAAATGGTAGCTCCTGTGTACCAACGGCACGGCACCCCTGGTCTCTTGCTGCTGTAGTTCTGAAGAAGGTGCTGGCTTTCCTCTCTGCTTGGTGGAAAGCGATCGTTCCTGAAACTGAGACCAGATACTTGCCTCCAACACGTAGCATGCTGCTCCCTAAGCTTGGTGGTCTAGGTTCCCCTGCCTTCAATGTGCTCCAGAAGGAGGCCCCTCGCTGATGTGTGGGGCTGAAGAAAGCTCCCCCTGGCTGTAGTGTAGCAGTAGCTACAGCCACATGGCTCCCCAGAGTTCTGCCTTTGTGCCAGAAGGCACATTTCCACTCGGCTGAATTTCTGTAACTTACACTATTTCTCAGCAGGAATTTGTCGTTATCCCTCTCTCCAAGCGCAGCAGCAGCATGGTCAGGGGAGGAACTTACTGGGGGAGGCCCTTCATACCGGTGGCTTTTCCCCAGCAGTAGTGTGGGCCATTCCCAAGATTGAGATGCCCTCTCCTGGACTTGAGCAGCAGAGCTTTTTTCATATGACAAGTATCTAGCTCCCGTTTCAATCTGTGAATGAAAATTCTATTTGTGATAATGTAAATGGAACGAAGAAGAGTTTTTGGTTCTTTTTATACCTGTGGGAAACGGGTAGAAATTGTGGAACTGAAGATTAGTGGGGGAAGGGGAATGGGCAGAGTCATTGGTGATTAAGACGGGTGTGGCTAGTGGGTGGTACTGACCGCCTCTGGATGGTGGAGAGGTTAGTGGATGGAGATGTAAAGAGTTCAGGGACTTAGTTTACTAAGGACTGACCTTGACTTTCAAGTTAGGTCAACATAGATATGGTGCTCAGAGGTGTGAAAAATCTACACCCCTGAGCACCATAGCTATGCACACCTAGCCCCAGGTGTAGACAGGTAGGTCAATGGAAGACTGCCTCTATTGACCTAGCTACCATTGCTTGTGGAGGTGGAGCTCCCACAGCAACACAAAAACCCCTTCCGTCACTGTAGGAAGCACATACACTGTGGCACTACAGTGTCACAGCTACAATGCCACAGTAGTGCCCTAGTCTAGATGTGCATAAATCTAGGAACTTCTGGAAGGTTGGCAGAGCATCTGATAACCTGGCTTTATATAAAAGCTGGCTACCTTATCCTATTTTTCAGCTTTACCAGCCTTGTTTGTAGGTGGCTGTTTCTCATTTCAGCTGTAACAGGTGTGAAAGGTGCTGGTCAATACTACGAATGCGGTGATTAGAATTTACTGAGTTCACACACTGATACTTGGTATATATCCAACTTAAGATGTATAATGTTGAAAGAGGTGGTAAGGAAACAGTCAATTGAATAAATTGAAATAATGAGAACAGATTATTCTTCTAAAGCAAAATATTAACATTGTCAACAACTGTGAAGTAAAAGGATAGAAATCATTTGTGCTCATCTCTAACCATGCAGAAAATCAGTTTCTTCAGACTCTTCAAAAGCAAATGTATCACTGAATGAACCTTTGTTTATTGACGTGTAAGAGAAGAACACCTATGAGTATGATCCTGGAAGTGAGACTTTTTTTGATGCTGTCACCAAAACGTAGGTGCAGTGATCATTTAAGTCTCTGTCCCAGGCCTTCCAGCATCTCTTCATTATTGGTTCCATTCAGGAGCAGTTTCTCCTCTTCTGACAGCCAATAAATAGCATAGAGCAATTGATGGTTGTGCATTAAAAACAACCTGAAATGCAAATACTTTACTTTAACTTGATAAGAAGGCAGGATGCTTCCTTCATGCCAATAACAGAATCACCTTCAGTGGTGCACAACATGAGCACTTTACTTAAATTCTAACAAACTGAATTCCTTTATTGAGCATGTGCCAGAGGAACATCATGACCAAGTTTAAAGGCACTATTTAAGAGGGTCAGCTTCTAGCAAAGACATTGCTCCAGGCCTCCTTAGATGTGGCAGCCACTGCAGAATGGTCTAGTTCCACTGCGGTGGTCATGAGACGAGTGTCTTGGCTGCAGATGTTGGGCTTTCCGAGAGAGGTTCAGAGTGCCATTGAAGAACTCCGCTTTGACAGTTGTAAACCCTTTGTGGATTTGACAGATGCTTCTCTACACAATTTAAAGAAGTCTAGAGCCCCACTGAGATCTCTTGGAATTTATACTACTGAAAATAAGAGGAGATTTAATAGGTCTCTATCACAGACCATCTGAACCTCTGGCCAAGAGACCAAGATACTCAATAAAGAAACCGCCATCAGCTATGATTACATCTTCCCTGCCATTCACTTCTTCTAAGCAACAGTGCTGATGGCTCAGTCAAGAGTCTGAAGCATCCAGTCAATAGGTATTTACAGCTGCAAAGAAAAAAACAAATAATATTGTGTCCACGTGGGTGAAGATGCCATCCAAGGAATGGGTGAAATATGGCAGAGAAATCTTTGCCATTTCCTTGGACTGAGCATAAAAAGATGATGATTTTCAGAGATGCAGTCATCCTAAACTTCTTATGTACAGTGTGGGCATTCAGCACACTGCTTATACCTCACTGAGAAAGAAGTAAGGCCCAACACAGTTAGAGTGCATGTTGTGGTTCAAATCTTCTTCCACAGACACCATCATCCTCTTGGTTGGTTGAAAAACGAGGATGGATGCAATAGTAGTGGAACAATCAGGAAGATTGTCTCTCTACACGTGCATCCAACTCCTAAAAGTTTTGGAACTTGAAAATGAGAAGAACTTTGATCAAAATAGAGCTTGGCTTCTGCACCACAAGGGTTCTACAAAGAGGCACTAAACTTGCAAAAGCAATTGAGGATTGTTTTGAAAGGACTTGACAGATTACAGGTTGCTGACACTGTCACGGTATCCTGGGAAATTTGGTTTGACCTAATTTAACAAAGAACGGCAACCACACGAGGACCAGATTTTAAAATGATTCAGAAAGGCTACAGAATCAGTCATGCTGGCTAAGCAATAGACAGATCTCAAACATAAGGGTACAGGTGGAGCCCAGAACAGGAAGAAGTGCCTGCATCATGCTGGTTGGAATATAATCCTGAGTTCCTTCCTTGTCGCATTTTAAGATGAAGATCCAGATTTCTACCCTAAATATGTTTGTGAAGGAGGATTTGCTCCATAGTTCATTGCATCAAAATGGTGGAAAAAACTGTAGAAGCAAAATCACAGATGACAGAACAGTCAGCTTTTAAAGGACCTGAATCAAATCAGCATCAATTGAATGTCTGTTTGTTTAATCCTCTGGGACTGGTTTGATCATAAGTGTAACTGGCTAAGTGCTGGAAAAGCAAACAATTTGGAAATGTATTGGCTTCTGCGGAAAACTGCAAAATTGTTGTCGGCCTACCTAGTAGACTAGGGACAGACTCAACGATTGTTCTTACATTTTGGTGAATTATAGAATTGGAAGGGTAGGGTGTTTTTGGACAATAGCTGAGGGTTTATATTCAAATAATACACATGCTTTGGTTTCATTTCATAAAACCTTTCCTGGGTTTTTTCACTAGTGTGTTTGAGAGAAATTGCCAAAACTTAAAATCCAATGTTTGTTTAAAAAAAAAAAAAAAAAAAAAAACCCATGAGAAACTTGGGTAAAAGGCACTTTTGGGTGACATTCTATTGTCCAAGTAATTTAACTATCCAAATATTAAGCAATATATTTTCATGAACAAATCAGCAGTCTCTATCAGTGGAACATTGTATAGGAACAGGTTTAATTTTAGAGTTCTCTACGCAACATTATCACTTCACTCTGCTCCCACTGGTGCTTCTGGAGCGCCTTCCCATTCCCTGTTGTTGGTGCAGCTGTATGCTCTTGACCTTTTTTGGTCCCAGTGCTCAAAAACAAGTGTTGCATGCCAAGATGAGGAAAATCCAATTGTAATCCTTCAAAAGAGTGTGTTGCTGATGCGGTAGGCCTGCAAATGCTAGCAGTTGCTCTGTGGGAATGTGGTTTTGAAGAGCAATTTAAAGAATGTGTTCATCTTCAGACAAGACTGTATTTCACCTCTACGCTGCCGTACTATGAACAAGATATAGGGGAGCCTAAACCCATGTAAATGAGGGATTGGTTTATCATTGGCTATAATAAATATCTCAAATAGACCTGGAAAGTAAATCATTTGTGTAGAGCTGCATCTCAGATGTTGAAGACAGATCCATGTTGCATCAATGCCTGCAAAGGTGTTCAAGAACTATTCACCCTAGTGAAAAGATGAAATGCCACCAGCTAGATCTGCCAGGGGTTGGTTGAACTTGCGCACATGAGTTTCTGGAAAGAAGTGTAAATATTTTGCATGTGAGGAGTGTGGCCTGGCGTGGTGGTAGAGGAGCAGCTATGTTGGGCTCCTGACTCCGGGGCTCTCCTTCAGAAACTGCCTGTGTCAGGCTGCCTAGCTCTTGGGTGGCCCCTGGGCAGTCTCGCTCTGGTGGTGACTCTGGAGGAAAGCTCACTGAGCCAGACAACAGCCTGTGGCTTTGGGAGTGAATTCCCTGCCAGGGCTCAGAGGCAGCTCAGGAAAGCACACTCCAATGGAAGCTAGGTGCAGATGGGGAGCTTATTTAGACTCAACGCTGTATTTGAGAGGTGTGTTACTCCCAGAGCAGGGGGAGAGAGGAGGAGTTTGGGCTGACCAGGGCAGGGAGTTCTGGGGAAACAAGTTCAGTTTATTCAGTGCATTCCATCTATGCACTCTGAGACTCTTTGGCGAGTTGGTGTCAAATTGGCTTAAATTAGAAGCCCTATGATAAAACCCTAATGGAGAGGGTGATCTGGGTTCAAACATGAACCTCTGGAGAATCTCTCTGGTCATTGCACCCAGCTGCAGAACCTTTTCCAAGGAAGTTCATCTTTCCTCTCTGGTTTGAGAGGCCATATCCTGAAAGGAGCAGCACAACTAGGGTTTGGCGGTCAGCCTTTTCACTTGCTAAGGGCTTCTGTTTTTGCAGATAGCACTGCATAAGGCCCAGCCACAGAGACAGGTTTACAGGAAACTATTCTTGACAGCTAAGGAAATCAACACAAAGGTCCCCCAACTAGAGACAACCCTGGGCATTCTGCATTAAAACAGAGAACTTGTATTAATATTGCAGCAAGAACCGATGCTATTCAGAATCGGATACAGGACGTGTAATTGACACAGAAGCCAAAAGAGTGAGAGAATGTACAGGTGTGGGGTGTGGAACCTTTAATTTAAAAAATGAAATACTTAACCAAAGGTACGTTTTGTGTTTTAATTTACAACTATCAAGATGACTTAAAAAGGAGAATGTTCTCTTCTCCTAGCATTCTTTAAAAACTGGTACCCGGAGGTCTGAGGATCCATTAGAAATGAAAGAGAACACAGAATGCTTGCCAGAAATCCAGCTAACACCATGGTTTGGAGAGAGACTCTGACTTTCATAAATTGTCAGATTTGATACAGAAATCATCTACTGAAAGCAGTGCAGGAGAAAGGATCTGGAAGCTGAAGGTATGCTGAGCCAGTTGCATAGGTGAAAAGAGCTTGTTAATTCTGGTAAAGAAGGCCTTGGTAGGGAAAAAACATATCCGCCTCTGTTATCTCCAGCCCCGTTACAGTATATCTTCAACAGAAATTGCCTTGTTTGTTTTAGGACAGTGACAGTCACCAGAGATGAAGAACAACATCTGCATCATTGAAACATTACTGACCTTGGCACAAAAAGTGGGAGTGTGCTAATAAAGTTTGCAGATGATACAAAGCTGGGAGGTATTGCCAATTCGGAGAAGGATCGGGATATTATACAGGAGGATCTGGATGACCTTGTAAACTGGAGTAATAGTAATAGGATGAAATTTAATAGTGAGAAGTGTAAAGTCATGCATTTAGGGATTAATAACAAGAATTTTAGTTATAAGCTGGGGACGCATCAATTAGAAGTAAGGGAGGAGGAGAAGGACCTTGGAGTATTGGTTGATCACAGGATGACTATGAGCTGCCAATGTGATATGGCTGTGAAAAAAGCTAATGCGGTTTTGGGATGCATCAGGAGAGGCATCTCCAGTAGGGATAAGGAGGTTTTAGTACCATTATACAAGGCACTGGTGAGACCTCACCTGGAATACTGTATGCAGTTCTGGTCTCCCATGTTTAAAAAGGATGAATTCAAACTGGAGCAGGTACAGAAAAGGGCTACTAGGATGATCCGAGGAATGGAAAACTTGTCTTATGAAAGGAGACTTAAGGAGCTTGGCTTGTTTAGCCTAACTAAAAGAAGGTTGAGGGGAGATCTGATTGCTCTCTATAAATATATCAGAGGGATAAATACAGGAGAGGGAAAGGAATTATTTAAGCTTAGCACCAATGTGGACACAAGAACAAATGGAATAAAGAATAAAGAGAATAAGAATTACAGAAAGAAAAAGAGAATTACAAGAATAAACTGGCCACCAGGAAGTTTAGACTTGAAATTAGATGAAGGTTTCTAACCATCAGAGGAGTGAAGTTTTGGAATAGCCTTCCAAGGGAAGCAGTGGTGGCAAAAGATCTATCTGGCTTTAAGATTCTACTCAATAAGTTTATGGAGGAGATGGTATGATGGGATAATGTGATTTTGGTAAGTAATTGATCTTTAAATATTCAGGGTAAATAGGACTAATCCCCTGAGATGGGATATTAGATGGATGGGATCTGAGTTACCCAGGAAAGAATTTTCTGTAGTATCTGGCTGGTGAATCTTGCCCATATGCTCAGGGTTTAGCTGATCACCATATTGGGGTCGGGAAGGAATTTTCCTCCAGGGCAGCTTGGAGAGGCCCTGGAGGTTTTTCGCCTTCCTCTGTAGCATGGGGCATGGGTCACTTGAGAGAGGATTCTCTGCTGCTTGAAGTCTTTAAACCACGATTTGAGGACTTCAATAGCTCGAACATAGGTGAGGTTTTTCGTAGGAGTGGGTGGGTGAGATTCTGTGGCCTGCGCTGTGCAGGAGGTCGGACTAGATGATCAGAATGGTCCCTTCTGACCTTAATATCTATGAATCTATGAAACAGATGAATATTCCATCAACATGGCACTCGTTCGTCAGTCCTTGTATGCAATCTATAAAATCCAGGAATGTCACTGTCACCCTGAAGCCTGTTATCTTTGTAGAATCAGTGTGAAGCGATGGGCACAGCTATAAGCACGGATGAGAGCTCTTTTTGTTCAGAATATAAGCAGGTTCCGTCGTCACCGGATTTTGCAGTCTATCACTGTCCAATTTTTATGTTCTCAGACACTCTCTGCTTTTTTACACATGCGACTTTATGAATTACACCCATCCAGCAGCCCAGACTTTCAGCTAGTAGTATTGTAACTAACTGACACTAGATGTATTGATAGTGCCATACCATCCTATGTCAGTAAATGTAGAAAGGTCTAGAGCTGTCTAACCTGGGTATTTTAACTTAGCTGTGTAGCTCTTGCTAAGTTAAAATACCTTATCAAATATTGATGCTGTTCACTAGACTGAAGTTTGTCTGGTCATTCTGTCTCACGTTGCCCCACAGATAAGGCTTCTCCTCTCATCAGAAGGTAGGCCTAGTTGAACAAAGTCCATTGTTGCTATGCCAGAGATTAATTTGTCCCCTTTTAAATTTTTTTGTGTGTAAAAACATCAAAACACTGCTCAGAATATCATTGGTTTTGAGTTTGATGCTTGGAGAAATTGTCTGTTTCATAAACTCTGTGTGTCTGTGAGTGAGAGAGAGAGAGAGTGAGAGAGAGCAGGTTTCAGAGTAGCAGCCGTGTTAGTCTGTATTCGCAAAAAGAAAAGGAGTACTTGTGGCACCTTAGAGACTAACAAATTTATTAGAGCATAAGCTTTCGTGAGCTACAGCTCACTTCATCGGATGCATTCGGTGGAAAATACAGAGGGGAGATTGATATACACACACAGAGAACATGAAACAATGGGCTTATCATACACACTGTAAGGAGAGTGATCCCTTAAGATAAGCCATCACCAGCAGCGGGGGGGGGGGGGGGGAAACCTTTCATGGTGACAAGCAAGGTAGGCTATTTCCAGCACTTAACAAGAATATCTGAGGAACAGTGGGGAGTGGGGTGGGGGGGAGAAATAACATGGGGAAATAGTTTTACTTTGTGTAATGACTCATCCATTCCCAGTCTCTATTCAAGCCTAAGTTAATTGTATCCAGTTTGCAAATTAATTCCAATTCAGCAGTCTCTCCTTGGAGTCTGTTTTTGAAGTTTTTTTTGTTGAAGGATAGCCACCCTCAGGTCTGTAATCGAGTGACCAGAGAGATTGAAGTGTTCTCCAACTGGTTTTTGAATGTTATAATTCTTGACGTCTGATTTGTGTCCATTTATTCTTTTATGTAGAGACTGTCCAGTTTGACCAATGTACATGGCAGAGGGGCACTGCTGGCACATGATGGCATATATCACATTGGTAGATGCGCAGGTGAACAAGTCTCTGATAGTGTAGCTGATGTGAGTAGGCCCTATGATGGTGTCCCCTGAATAGATATGTGGACAGAGTTGGCAACGGGCTTTGTTGCAAGGATAGGTTCCTGGGTTAGTGGTTCTGTTGTGTGGTGTGTGGTTGCTGGTGAGTATTTGCTTCAGATTGGGGGGCTGTCTGTAAGCAAGGACTGGCCTGTCTCCCAAGATCTGTGAGAGTGATGGGTCGTCCTTCAGGATAGGTTGTAGATCCTTGATGATGCGTTGGAGAGGTTTTAGTTGGGGGCTGAAGGGGATGGCTAGTGGCGTTCTGTTATTTTCTTTGTTGGGCCTGTCCTGTAGTAGTTGACTTCTGGGTACTCTTCTGGCTCTGTCAATCTGTTTATTCACTTCAGCAGGTGGGTACTGTAGTTGTAGGAATGCATGATAGAGATCTTGTAGGTGTTTGTCTCTGTCTGAGGGGTTGGAGCAAATGTGGTTATATTGTAGAGCTTGGCTGTAGACAATGGATCGTGTGGTATGATCTGGATGAAAGCTAGAGGCATGTAGACTGATCTTAGGTTAATTTGTTTTTCCGTTATTCTCTACCCCCTTTGGAATGAGCCTACCTTGATCTCTGTTGACAGTGCCCCTTGGCAGGTGCTGATTATATGGTCATGAATACCAGCTTCATGAAACTTACTGTGACAAAGCACAACAAACTCTGCCAAACAGTTGAAATCCCTGTGCAGTGCTACACAAGCAAATCTCATTTGCTGTTGCATCCTACTGCCATGTTTCTTTGCAATACTGAAGCATCAAAATTACACGATTGCGATGGGAGCGGGGTGCACTTGCTGTGGACTCTTCCACAAATGTGCTAAGTATCTTCTGCAGCATTGACATGGTCCCTGAATTGGGGTTTACTTTTGGCAGCAGAGATCTCCACCAAGTTGGCTTTACTCTTCTCTGTCCATTTTGTATCAGATGCGGAGACCTGAATGCATATGACATGGAGCTCTTTTTGCTAGGTTTTCTTACTGCTGCAGAATTAGTGGAGTCTACGCATCTCATGATTTAGGGTGGAATTCCGCTCTCGGATAAACATGAGAAAATCCCACTGGCTTCAATTTGATCTGCACGTCTGTATCTAAGGCCAGGATTAATACCTACCGTAGGAATGGTTTGGTAGGAACATTTTCTTTTATAAATAGGATTAATTCAGTGTGCTAAACAGTAATTTGAGTCTCATGTAATTGTGAAAATCAGAAATTTTTTTTTCCCCAAAAAATGTCTTGTGTTTCAGCTTAATGTTTCAAGTTAAGTCTGTACTGCTTTTGTTCTATAATCTGTTCTGACAGTAAATAAATGTAGAACTACCCACTAATGTGATCTTGTAGTCCATTGCAATAGCTACTAGAAGGCATGGATTTACGATTCCATCTTTGCTTAGATGGAGAGAGAAGTATAGTAAAAGGGATGAGCAGCCTCCCGGGTAGTGAGAGAAGAAGCTAGAAGGGAAAGGGGTATTTATACTAATGCCAAGATAGTATAACTGCTGCTAGGAAAACTTGAATGAGGGTAAAGAATGTTCAATGTGTTACTCTTTTCCTGTTAAAATCTCATTCTGATTTTTCTCTTTTCTTCTAGGAAACTTTATGCAGAGCTTTGCCAAGGTATAGTGGATGTAGCCATCTCTAGTGTCTTTCCCCTCAGTGACATAGTGCAAAAGCAGAGCCAGCCATCAATATTTATGAAGCTGTGATTACAAGACCATCTTAGCGACACACATGGGAGAGCTGCCATCTATCGATTCTGAGGGAAGGCTGTTGGATCATTGACTTTAGTATTATGCCAAAAAGGAGGAAAGAGAGACAACTTTTTGGAAATTCACGAGGAAAATATAAATAAAAGAAGGCTACCAAGGAGAGTCCAGGATGAGCCAAAGTTGTTCAGACAATTCTGCCTGTGTTTCATCAAACTATGCTCTGGAAACAGCTCATGTGACTTTAATAACTGAAGCAAATCTCTCTGGGAGAACAGCAAAATAATGTTTAAAAAAAAAACAGGGATACAATAATATTGTATTATCTCGTCCTTTTCTAAAAAGAAACCTTTTTTCCTTTTTTTTAATAAGGCAATTTAATGAAGAGTACCATTGATGTGGGTTTCTTGGTTCATCACCTGCTGCAGTTTTAGTGCCTTAGCTCAGTCCCCAATAGGTAACTCCTTTTTGTTCCTGCTCCATTTGTGTAGAGGTGAAAAGCGGTCTTGTTTTGTAGGATGTGTAAAAGAAGAAAAAATTAATTTTAAGTCTGTTTTAAAATCAGCTAGCGAAACACCCAGTAACGATATGGCAAAGGTGGCACACTGAGGCAACACTAATGTGATGAAGTAGCCTAGGGTTTAAGGAGGTTTTATTTACTTGTATCCATTGTCTAACGAGATTTGAATCGGTTGTCCGATTCATCAGTCTGATGCAGTTGGAACCCCTAGAAAACAAGTACTCAGCTTCTCCCTCACCGAGCTGCAGTTTCTAAGGAGTCTACGTTGACACTCTTGTTGAGAGCGTTGCTGTAACAGTGTCCGACTTCCTTGGAAGGTTTGTTCAAAGGGGCATTCAAATTATCTTAGTTCAGCTCTTCTTTCAGTTTTTATGCTTTTAATACCTTCGTTTTTGTTAACCAAAAGAACACCAAGGGACCCTGGCAATCTCTTTAAGATGCATCTGAGGCTTGAAAAAAGAAGCCTTTCAACCCAATCAATTTTATCTCTCTCCATTGGACAAACATTGCATTTTTTCGCACTTACAAGTCAGCACCACCAAAACATGGCTGTGCTTTGTACCCCAAGCATCATCAGTCAGTAGAAATAGGCTCACCTCTTGGGGAAAGCATTTGATGATCAGCTGGTGCTGCTGTAGAACAGCAGGGAAACTCTTGTTGCATATTGTGTTATATTGTGATAACCTTTTAAAAAAAAAATTAGGTCAGTGAATGTAGAAACTCACATTTTTTTAAGTATAACCTAAATAGATACATGAAATCCTGGGAACATTCCCCACATCATAAACAGTCCCTTTAAGTTACAGTTTTTAACCTAAATAGGTTGGCTGTGTTTCTTTGTAGAACACAGTGGGGTCCCTAATAGCAAACTGGGTACTATAGATCGTAAGTGTGTTCCGTATTGCAATGCAGTGTGTTGGGAATTTTCAGTAGGAATAGAGGTGGAATTTTAAATTTAATCTTAGTGTTTAAGAAGTAAAAGTCTGTGTCTGCAAATGACTAATACTAACAAGATCCCCTTTAAGGAAACCAGTAAGATTTCTATAAACTATTACCGTTTTCAATACTGAGCTGCTACAGTTCTCCTACATGCATTGCCTGTTGCATCCTAGCATATTTTAGTTCTATGATTAGATTTTTTTTTTCTACATATTTTAAAAGCTCAGTGAAATGAGGCAGCTTCCTACCAAATAAGTGTGCATGACTGAATGAGAAGCAGAGTCTGATACGGAAAAGCATGAGAGACTTGTTTAGAAGAAGGATCTTTCTTGTGTGATGCACAATCCACACACGATGCTGTTGTGGAACACTGACATCTGCACCTGAATCAAATCCAGCAAGAGTTCTGGCTCTGCTGGTCGGATCAGAACTACGTTCTGTTGTCTCTGACAGTTGCTTTGGGTTGAGGATACTTAAATTAATGAGGGTGACCCAAGCAAAAGAAAAGTGGCTCCTGCTACCAAAAAATAACACACATTTAGGAGGTTCCAAGCTTCTGATTGGCTGAGTTTAATAAGCATTGAGTTAAGTAGTCTAATTTTTCCCTCCAGTGATATGTCTGAGCACTCTTACACACTTACCTCGACTTAGGACTGAGATTTCTTATCTCTGAATTGTTACCAGGGTAGAGCTCTGTGAATGAATGAACCTGTCGCACTTTGCCAAGTCACTGGTGTTCGTAAATCTTGGCTCTATAGCAAAGGGAGAGACAGAAGCATTTCTGAGAGGTGTATGGAACTTTAAATTTCATTGCTGGGATGCACTGGGGGAGTTTCTGTTCCATACCTTAATTATTTCGATCCAGAACAACTAGATTTGGGGACGGACTCAGCCACTCATCTTAAAAGTTTGTCTATTTGAAAACTTTGGCCAGGTGGCTATCAGATTGTCACTTCTGTCAAAGGGCTTCATGCTCTTGCTGGCTTCATTTATTTACAACAAGTAAATAACTTACTTCACAACTCTTCACACCATTGCTGCTTTTCTGCAGATCTCTGCAATCTAGCATTGAAGCTGCAGAGGTCGTTCCATTGGTGTGAGTTTTCTGCTGTAACGCCAGTTGAACATCATCTGTACATCAAGCCAGACTGCAGGTGAGACAGGAAACGTTCGTGAAGCAGTTAAGATTTCTTAGCTGACTAGCATTCTTTCCTTATCAGCTGGCAAAGAACAGGCCTTATTCTAGGACCTGTATGGGGCTGCCTGAGCTCACTGTCAAGAGCCCAATTACCTTGCTTGGCAGAGGGGCAGTGTAAGGCCAGGAATTTTGTTTTGCAAAGCTAGTAGCCAAGTGATTTGAGTTGGGTTTTCACGGCTGCAGGGAAAAAAAAAAACAAACTAATTTTAAAAATTAACTTGAAGTCTCCATTACTGTGGAGGCCAGGAAGCCTATGAGGGGGACAGACGGGGTTTGTACTGAAATGAACCCACAGAAACACTCTTGGCTCTTGTGATACCCTCATTTTACTAGCTGGTTAGCCAGTTAAGACTAGGCTGGAATGTGTAAAATAAGTTAGGGGAGGGGGGATCTTAAAGGTCTTAGGCCTTTTTTATCTCATAAAGAAGTAAAGAAAAGGCACAAGCCCTGAGGCAGTTGACATTTTCTTCCTTTTTAGGTTGCCTTTAAGAATTAGTAAAGGTTCAGTAGCTGTTCCTCTAGTGTGTTCAATGTGTTCCTACAGGGAACTTGTTGTATAGGATATATACATCTGCTTATTGTGAGCCCAGCTAGCTGGGGCAGTAGAACCTTTCTCCAAACATGCTCTTGTAAGTATCTTGTGTGCTGTGCTCCTAGGGGAGACTGACAGAGCAAAGCCGTTGGCATAGTGTGCAAGATGGCTCATGCTGAATTGACACCAGGCAACCTCCTCCCACCCTGGTTTGATGGTCCCTGGATGAACCTTGCAATCCTGCAACAGTAATCATGGGACTATTGTCATTCAGGTGTGGGAAAGTCAGAGAGAGATCTTGCTTGTTGTCAGGATGTGCAGTTTCACTGGGGTGACCTGCTGAGCAGGTAGAGCACCTGCTTGCTGCCTTTGGGACAAATTCTGCCACTCTAGAGCCACAATTAACTCTGGACATCAGAATGGGGAGCCCTGCATTTACAGTAAAATCTGCACCAACTTTTGTTTTAAGCAACCAATTTAATGTATTTACGTGTAGAGTTTCAGGTACATATTTGTTTGACCTTGAGGTTGGTTATAATAGACCTCCAGTTGATGATCTCTTGCAAAGTCTTAAACTAAGGCGTTTCACTGTATTCCAAACTAATTGAATTCTGTTTAGTAATGATCTGATTATTCACACAATACCTGTTTAACTTTTCTCACCATTTTTAAAGATGTTTATCAGGTTGTCAAATTACTGGCTTCTTTGCCATATTCTTCGAAAGGCCTTTTCTCAGAATTCTACAAGGTTAATTAACTGACAATAATACTTGGAGGGAGGAGTGGGGAAGGCATTTGTTACAGCAGAAGAGCAGTGTGTAACCAATTTCCTCTTCCTTTATACCCTACTTATATTTTAAATATAATATTTCTGTCTTCCACGGTGGTAGTCATTGCCAAGAGAAAACATCAGAAAGGTAACTGTGGTTTCTAAAATTCTGGGTGCTCACACTAAGGAAAATGTATTTTGTCCAATTACCAAAATGTCTTTATCTGTAAGGGACTTGTTTTTGATTGAAGAGTTAGAACATTGTATGCTTGTGTGTAATTTTAAGTGAAGATCATGAACTTTTTTAAAGAAATTGCAAAAATAACATTTTCTAACTGAAGTCCTATAAAAGTTTAATTGAAAAGGCCTTACTCGTTAATGAGCTCTTGAAAGAGATGGATGCTGCTTTTCAGGAAGATGCATATCATCCTACAGAATGTGATTGGTGTCTAGGCTGATCCATTGTTTCCTTTTTTGTGTCTGTCATTGAGAAGGATTTCACACATGGGCTCTCTGAATGAGGGTCTTGTGAAACTGGAATCTTGGAAGTCCTGTTTTCAGTTTGTCTGTGGCTTGTCTCATACAGGATAGGGGGAAATCCCATTTTAAAATTCATTGTGATTATTGTACTACAACTGTAATGTGCTCCCAGGCCATTTCAGAGGCTGACCATAACAGCCAAACCATTATGAAAATGTCTAAGAAACCAGCTTTGTTAAGGAAGTCAGTCTTCTGTATCACATTGTAATCAAGACCCTTCAGGACTGCATGCATGTGTATGGTCAATGCATTTCTTGTTCTCTAAGCATTGTTCTCTGCTAAGAGGAAAACACTGTGCAATAAGTAAGAGTTAATAATAATGTTTCATTATCAATGTCAGCTAAAATAGTCTGTGGAAAACAGTAATGTTGAAAGGATCTGAAATAATCACTGTAGCGTACATAAAGAGCTCCTGAAGTTACATCCTAGAGATCTTTAGTTTGTGTTTTCAAATTACTATCATGATGTGAGGTTTCAGAGTAGCAGCCGTGTTAGTCTGTATTCGCAAAAAGAAAAGGAGTACGTGTGGCACCTTAGAGACTATTTAGAGACAAATTTGTTAGTCTCTAAGGTGCCACACGTACTCCTTTTCTTATCATGATGTGAGTGTGTTTGTATGTGTCTCACAGAATTTGTGAGCAGTGCATGGTTCTCTGACATTTGTATTCAACTCTGAATAACCCTGAATAACAATTAAAGAGAGAAACTTATTACCTGTTGTCTTTTTCTTTATGAATAACTATACAAAGAGGCAACCACAGAGGGGCGGGGAGTCTAGCTAAGCAAGCTGCTCACCTTTACATTCACAAGTAAGCTTTTCAAGTCTTCCAAGTGGATATTGTGTCGAGGGGTAAATAGAGGGGAAACACTTCAAAATAGATATGCTCACTAGCATCTCTACTGCTGCTGGGAAATAGCCTAGCCAAGGGCACAAAGCCTTGGGGGGTAACATTTTCCAAAGCCTCTTGGGGACGGAGGTGGGAGGGGGTCGCGCTGAGGGCCCCGGGGGGGGGAGGGGACGGAGGTGGGGAGGGGGTCGCGCTGAGGGCCCCGGGGGGGTGGACGGAGGTCGAGGGGGTCGCGCTGAGGGCCCGGGGTGGAGGGGGGTCGCGCTGAGGGCCCGGGGGGGCGGACGGAGGTGGAGGGGATCGCGCTGAGGGCCCGGGGGGGGCGGACGGAGGTGGAGGGGATCGCGCTGAGGGCCCGGGGGGGGCGGACGGAGGTGGCAGGGGGGGTCGCGCTGAGGGCCCGGGGGGGGCGGACGGAGATGGCAGGGGGGTCACGCTGAGGGCCCGGGGGGGGCGGACGGAGGTGGAGGGGGTCGCGCTGAGGGCCCGGGGGGGGCGGACGGAGATGGCAGGGGGGTCACGCTGAGGGCCCGGGGGGGCGGACGGAGGTGGGAGGGGGGGTCGCGCTGAGGGCCCGGGGGGGGTGGACGGAGATGGCAGGGGGGTCGCGCTGAGGGCCCGGGGGGGTTGGGCTGAGGACCCTGTGGCTGGGGACGGGGGTTGCTTCTGCGGCGCGCGCGGCCCGGGGGGGGCGGAGCCGGGGCCGGGTTCCGAAAGGCGGCGCGCGCGCGGAGGGCCCGGGGGGGGCGGACGGAGATGGGAGGGGGGGTCGCGCTGAGGGCCCGGGGGGGGTGGACGGAGGTGGGAGGGGGGGTCGCGCTGAGGGCCCGGGGGGGGGCGGACGGAGATGGCAGGGGGGTCACGCTGAGGGCCCGGGGGGGGCGGACGGAGATGGCAGGGGGGGTCGCGCTGAGGGCCCGGGGGGGGGGTGGACGGAGGTGGCAGGGGGGGTCACGCTGAGGGCCAGGGGGGGGCGGACGGAGATGGCAGGGGGGGTCGCGCTGAGGGCCCGGGGGGGGGGGTGGACGGAGGTGGGAGGGGGGGTCGCGCTGAGGGCCCGGGGGGGCGGACGGAGATGGCAGGGGGGGTCGCGCTGAGGGCCCGGGGGGGGGTGGACGGAGGTGGGAGGGGGGGTCACGCTGAGGGCCCGGGGGGGGTGGACGGAGATGGGAGGGGGGGGTCGCGCTGAGGGCCCGGGGGGGTGGACGGAGGTGGCAGGGGGGTCACGCTGAGGGCCCGGGGGGGGGTGGACGGAGGTGGGAGGGGGGGTCACGCTGAGGGCCCGGGGGGGGTGGACGGAGATGGGAGGGGGGGTCGCGCTGAGGGCCCGGGGGGGGCGGACGGAGATGGCAGGGGGGTCACGCTGAGGGCCCGGGGGGGGCGGACGGAGGTGGGAGGGGGGGTCGCGCTGAGGGCCCGGGGGGGGCGGACGGAGATGGCAGGGGGGTCACGCTGAGGGCCCGGGGGGGGCGGACGGAGATGGCAGGGGGGTCACGCTGAGGGCCCGGGGGGGGTGGACGGAGGTGGGAGGGGGGGTCGCGCTGAGGGCCGGGGGGGGGGGTGGACGGAGGTGGGAGGGGGGGTCGCGCTGAGGGCCCGGGGGGGCGGACGGAGGTGGGAGGGGGGGTCGCGCTGAGGGCCGGGGGGGGGGTGGACGGAGGTGGGGGGGGGGGTCGCGCTGAGGGCCCGGGGGGGGCGGACGGAGATGGCAGGGGGGGTCGCGCTGAGGGCCCGGGGGGGTTGGGCTGAGGACCCTGTGGCTGGGGACGGGGGTTGCTTCTGCGGCGCGCGCGGCCCGGGGGGGGCGGAGCCGGGGCCGGGTTCCGAAAGGCGGCGCGCGCGCGGAGGGCCCGGGTCGGTTGGGCCGCGCGGGGCACGCCGGGAGCTGTCGGAGCCGCGCGGCGCAGCATGGCGGCGGCGGCGGCGGCGGCGAAGTGGCGGGGCCTGCCCGAGCGGCCCAGCCTCGCGCCCCTGACGGCGCCGGGCTACGGGCGGCCCCGCGAGCGGCAGCGCCCGGCCCTGCAGGAGCTGACCCGGGCCCACATCGAGTCCTTCAACCTGGCCGTGGGCGAGGGGCTGCACCGGGCCGTGCAGGTGGGGAGCGCGCCGCGGCAGGGAGCGGGCTGACATGGCGGCAGGCCCGTGCACCCTCGGGCAGGGCTGGTGCGTGGCAGCAGGGGCCGCGAGGGCAGAGAGCTTGGGGCGGGCTCCTGCCCCGTCGCTTTACGCCCCAGCTTGCCCGGCGCCGGCTCTGTCTAGACAAGCCCTGCGTCGGTTTCTGATCCGTGCCTGCTGGTGTCCGGACCCGCCTCTTGGAATAGGCGCCGGGACGGGTTGTTCTTGTGCCGCCGTTGCGCTGGCGGGCCCAGAGAATCGGAGTGGTTTAATGGGCCATGATGGTCCCTCTGCTGGTTAGTTGCCGTCGCAGAGAGCACGTGGGTGAGGGCATATCTGTGGTGGCACCAACTCCTGTTGGTGAGAGAGACAAGCTTTCCAGCGCGCACGGCTCCCCCGGGAAATGAGTGTCACAGCTAAATACAAGGTGGATCAGACTTCGAGGGACCTTTCAAGGTGAAGTGGGCCCCTTTATGCCTCTCCAGTGATCGGAACTGGGGTAAAGCTGGAGGTGAGGCACGGTTAATGGGTTACAGATTGTTGTAATAAGCCATAAATCCAGGGTTTCTGTTCAGTCCAGGATGTTTCGTGTCTAGCAAAGTTATGACTTTAAGCTCCCACCGTCTTTTGAAAGCGTTGCGAGAGTTTCCTTTGAGGATGACGACTGAGAGGTCAGGTATACAGTGATCGTTGTGAAACGTATTCACCCACAGGTGATGTGGAGTTGTTGTCTTTTGTCACTTTTCTGAGTAAGTTCATTTGAGAGCGTAGTGATTCTCATTTCACCTGCAAGAACCCAGTTCAATATAGAAATAATCTCCTTTGACCGAATGCCCCAATTGTCACCTACTATCCCACACTGGAACCCGTATGGGATATCATCAAACAGTTACAACCCATACTCAGGTTGTATGGGGACCACATTCTGAAATAAATCTTTCCTGAACCCCCTCTTCTAGCCTTCAAACAACCCCCCAACCTCTCCAAGTTCATCAGAAGCAAGATCCGCACAGATCAGGACACTAGCTCAAAGTGGCACCAGATCCGTCCAGAACAACAGGTGCAAAACCTATGGACATATTTGCACTACCACGATGATGAGCAACCCTCACAACACACCTTTCAAGATCCATGATTCCTACACACACCTATCACAACATGTGGTGTACCTCATGCAGTGCACTAAATGCCCCAATAATAAATATGTGGGTGAAACACAGAACTGACCCCTGCGGTAGCTCCCACTGGCTGGGAACGGCGAATCACAGCCACAGGGAGCTGAGGGGCTCCATGCCTGCAGATGCTCTGGGTAAACAAAATGTACCAACCTGGCTTACCCTGGCAGGCTGGGAGCCAAAGTTTGCAGACCCATTTATTGATGTCAATACTGCAGCCTTTTAAAGTTGC
This sequence comes from Dermochelys coriacea, assembly GCF_009764565.3. Taxonomy (NCBI): domain Eukaryota; kingdom Metazoa; phylum Chordata; order Testudines; family Dermochelyidae; genus Dermochelys; species Dermochelys coriacea. The sequence goes on along the minus strand of NC_050070.1, from coordinate 209,101,707 downwards.
AAAGGCTTTGTTTAGTGGACTAGTTTGACTTGAAAGGAATACTAAAAGAGCAGTGCTGCAGATCTGCATGACATTTGACCCATGCAGTTCACAAAATCTAACATGCAGAATCGATGGACTGTCTAATAAAATTGAAATAGCCTGTTATCCCCACAGACATGCCAATCTACAGGGCTGCTTTGAAATAAAAAAAGAACAATAATAATTTGCCAGTGATAAAGCAGGTGACATTCCTATATAAAGTCCTACAAAATTTATAACTACAGTAATAATAATCCATTTTCATACTAGTATTTAAAATGAACAACAGCGAAATCAAAAGCAAAAGGTCTGCTTATCATGCAGCGTTCAAACTTAATGTTGTCGAATATGCAGAAGCAAACAATAAATGTGCTGCTGCTCGTGAATTCTGTATCAATGAGAAGCAAGTAAGAGATGGCAAAAAAATAAAACAACACTAAAAAACATGCCAAGAAGCAAGAAAAAAATGTCCAACGAGGTGTGCTTCATTTCCTGAGCTGGAGAAAGATGTCAATAATTGGATTAAAAGAAAAGGAGTACTTGTGGCACCTTAGAGACTAAGAAATTTATTAGAGCATAAGCTTTCGTGAGCTACAGCTCACTTCATCGGAATGCATCCGATGAAGTGAGCTGTAGCTCACGAAAGCTTATGCTCTAATAAATTTCTTAGTCTCTAAGGTGCCACAAGTACTCCTTTTCTTTTTGCGAATACAGACTAACACGGCTGCTACTCTGAAACCAATAATTGGATTGTTGAATGTGGGCAAAATGGGTACATTGTCACTAGAACTGGAATTCGTCTGCATGCTCTGCAAATGTCGAAAGATGACAAATACAAGTCAGTAAAGCCATCAATGTTTGTCGCATCAGCGAGTTGGTATGCTCGCTTCATGAACCATCATAGTCTCTGTCTTCGTCAGCGAACAAAGCGCAAAAGCTGCCGAGAGATCTGGAAGAAAAAATCGAATCTTTCCAAAGGTTTATTATAAAATATCGAAAGGAATATGCATTTGAACTGTCACAAATAGGAAATATGGAAGAAACACCAATGACATTCGATCTCCCGAGCAACAGAACGGTAACTGGTGTTGGTGGAAAAAAACAGTTTTAATTAAAACCACTGGCCATGAAAAAATCCATTTTACGGTGGTTTTATCGTGTTTGGCAAATGTATCAAAGCTCCCTCCTGTTTTTGTTTTTAAAAGAAAAACCTTGCCTAAAAACATGAAATTTCCTGCTGGTGTCATCATATGTGCACACGAAAAAGGATGGATGGATGAAAGTGGGACTATTGAATGGCTGGAAAATGTGTGGAATAAGAGACCAGGAGCACTTATCAAGGGACCTGCTGAGCTCTTTTGGGACATGTTCAGGGCACACAAGACAGATGAGGTGAAAAATGTGGCCAAAAATAGGAAACTACTTAGGCTGTAATACCTTGAGGCTTAACTTCAGTTCTACAACTGCTTGATGTCTACCTGAACAAACCCTTTAAAGACTGGTTACACAAAATGTGGTCTGAATGGATGTGCTCAGGCGTGGTGAAGTTGACAAAAGGCAGGAATCTTATGAAGCCCGAAATCAGTCTGGTCACCTAGTGGATCAAGGATACGTAGGTGTCCGTTCCCTCAGAAATGATAGAAAAATTATTTAGGAATTGCTGTATCAGCAATGCTCTCCATGGGTCAGACGATGATGCCATATTTGATGATGACACAGCAGAGGCTGATGATGAGAAGGAATCTGAGTCTGAAGACAACACTGCTGACATCTACAATGACAATGCAGGTGCAGCTGTGACTGAAGCAGAGTTTAATTAACTGTTTGGTGAACCAGAGACTGATTTAAACTTTGAAGGATTTTAAGACTTTTTAAAGTCTCATATTGTTTTGTTTTAAATATCCATTTACTAATTTTAAATACTGACTGTAATTTTGAAGGTGAATACATTTGTTCAATTATTATTATAACAACAACAGTTTTTTCATTAGATTACATTAAAATAATTCTAGCAAAACTTTTGAATGTTTCTTGTGACGCCAGCTTTTAAAACATAGCAGGGGTTGGCAAACTTTGGCTCCCGGCCCGTCAGGGTAAGTCACTGGCGGGTCGGGATGTTTTGTTTACTTGGAGCATCTGCAGGCACAGAGCTGCTCAGCTCCCAGTGGCCGCGGTTTGCTGCTCCCATTGGCTAGGAATGGCAAACCGCGGCCACTGGGAGCTGAGGGGCTCCGTGCCTGCGAATGCTCCAGGTAAACAAAACGTTCCAACCCGCTAGCGGCTTACCCTGACGAGCCAGGAGTCAAAGTTTGTCAACCCCTGAAATATAGGGTCGGTTTATGAAAGGGTCATACTGTTTTTACCTATTCATCTTGGGGGTCGGCTTATAAACGAATGGGCTAATGAACGAGTATATACGGTACTTTTTCTACTGATAGCTGGATAGATCAAGTCTCCTGTTACTGTTGTTTATATATGTATACATACAGAGTTTCTATTGGGTTTCAGGCTGTTCCTGCTCTGGAGTTTGCTTTCAAAAATGAACGCATCACTCTGGCAGTTGTGGGTGCTGTCATCAGTCCTCCTATGGTACCAAAAGGGAGTATCTGTAAAGAGCTGAAAGTATACCCAGCAGAATGTAGAGGACGCAGAAGCACCTATCGTGGGAAACTGACTGTAAGTAGTAATGGCTAGAATAGTACTTTCAGGGAATGAAAACTCCACTTTTCCACTGTCTGGTATGTGCTATATTTGCTTATAAACTATTAGTTTGTAAATAAATACCTTTTCCCACATGTTCTCCAGCTGTTCTATGGCTCACCAGTAGTACTTGGAATGAAACATTTTGGGAACCATACTGTGGGGAACTGGGATGTTAGTAGAAGAGGTACATCCACGAGAAGATCTTTCTTTTACAAAATGGCCTACAGAATGGAAAAAGTTGGAGGACCATTGCCTTATGCCACTGGAAAGTCATGAGTCTCACCTTTGCAGTGATGTCTGGCATTTGTTTCTACACTTGAAAACACCAGAGATATTGATAGCCATTAAAGAAATATTTGTATATGTCACAGTTCAGGGTAACTGTACCCATATTCCCCCTTCATTGTCCCTCAAGGACATCCACCCTAGGATCTTGGCTGTTCATCCATCACCTCTCTTTGGCAGAGACCCATGTCACTCTCCCTCCTGACCTGGGTTTTTCCAGGCTGCATAGATGCCTGCCTACCCTGTGAAATCTCAGCAAGCCAGACCACATAAAAAGGCCAGTGTCTGCACTTTACTGAAATCTGAGATTTTTTTCTTCACTTTATTGGTACTTTATGTTAGAGGAGCAGGAATTCCATTATGACTTCAACAGTAATAAGAGACTTGAACAGGCAATCTGGTTTTGCTGGGAGAGGGAGCCATCGCATTAATACAAAATAATTCTTAAATTTTTTGTGAAACTGTTCTGAAGTTTTTCATTGTTAACATTGCATAACAGATTAAAAATACCAGTACTCCAATGCTGTGAAGTTTATTATTCTGCCTCCTGCCAGGCTATAAACATCATAAGCACTAATATTCAATTTGGGGCTTTGAGGGGGGGTTGTAAATAACAGTAGGACTTAGTTCTCACTGAAATATCAAACTACTTCAGTTGTTGTGTAAGAGAAAAAATAATTTTAATTCCACCATTGTAAGAGTTTTGTTCATCCTTGCATAACTTTTTTGTAATTTTGTTTAAACTTTCCAAAGAAAACAACCCCAAAGCCATAATCCTCACTTCAGGCAGAGATGAAACGTAGGAAATTTTTATTCACATTATAAATGAACAAAAATGGAATTATAAAGAAAGTCCCAATATAACCTGAACTATAGTAGATGTGACCATGCATCCACTATAATATATAATTTGTTTGTCTTTATTTTTATAGTTAATGTATAATAAATTTGTAACTAATTGCTGCTGTTTTTCTTTGCAGACAGTATAATTTTTTTTTGCTATTTATGGTTTTGTATTGAACATACAATGCTGTAACGTAGCTCATTCTCTAAAGAGAGCGTGCTATATTTATCGTTATCTGTGTTATTTTAGCTTTCCTAATAATTTGATGTATTTGTTTCTCTTTAGGCTGACATCAGCTGGTCAGTGAATGGTATTCCTAAAGGGATTATTAAACAATCCCTGGGATATGTTCCAATCATGGTGAAATCTAAACTTTGCAATCTACATAGTCTTCCTCCCAGAGCTCTGATTGAACACCATGAGGAAGAAGAGGTAACAGCGGATTTTGGTGGGGCAGAAATATCTTCTTTACCATGTAACGAGGGAAGTGGGTTTTACATTAGCTTGAAGGATTTGGCACATCTATTTAGAAACACAATCTGGCATATTTTCTGAGTTTACACCATTCTTAAAGATTGTGTGCTTTCTCTGGGGTCATAAGTCTCAGACCTCAAAGTGGCTTCAGGTTACTTGCCCTTCAGAATACCTATAGCCCTCATCTTGAGAAGGTAAGAGCTCATGGGGTACCTCATGTTCATGCAGGCAGTGACCATTACTGGTACTAGATGTTACTTTACAGATGTGCAGCTGCCTCCCGAAAACTATCCTTCCCCTCCTCTGGAGGCGTGCAGGGCTGCTTCTGTTCTTGATGTTAGAATTTAAGGCTTGAGCACACTCTGCCCCCTAGCTGCCAGCTACTGCTAAGCCATGGTACTGGGGCTCCTGGCTGATGGTGAGACTCTTACAGTAGGGCTCTTTGGACGTGATACATATCCCCTTCATAGCCATAGATTTTACTTCTCCATTACTTTTGGGTTCGCTTTTGCTGTTTTGGCTTTTTTATCTGCTCTCTCTGATAACAAGTTGAATATGTGGATACAGAATCATATAGTGCTGTCATTTTTCATTAAAAGTGTAATAATTTCTTTTCAGTTTACAAAGTAAATAACCAATTAGTCTGCTTTCAGTCAGTGTAATCTACTATGATACTCTTTTATTGCCAGGCCCATAGCCACATATCATGCATCTTTATAATTAACTTTGCTTGCACATTCGTAATTTAAACAAACATGTAAAGGTGAAGAAATTTTTCTCTGGAATTAATTTTTATATTGGATGTTAGCATCACGCACATGATAAATTGCAAAGCCATGCAATAAATGTGCATGTATCATGCATATTTGGCCACTTTACGTGTACTTTGCACACTAATGCATCTCACCTGAGGCTTTGTCTAGTATTTCAGATGGCTTCAAAGAACTGCCATTTTTAAAAAAATCAGTTGGACACACAATCATGTTCTTTTCTCCAAGTGTGGAATAGAGCTTTTCTTCCTCCCAGTTTTCTACCCAGAGACCTTGTGTGGGGAGAGGGAGTATTCAGATCAGTGGAAAGTTTTAAATCCAATATTTTATATCACTCAGAACAGGAACTTTACTCTTGGAAAGGGAAGCTTCTTAATTGATAGTACTTGCTAGTAGCTCTGAAAGGGCCCAAGGTATGTTATTTAAAAGTTGTGATATTTCTATGTATACTAAAGGTATTATAGGTCATTTTAGAGGGTTCTTCAATTTTCTGTCTTGTCTTCTCATTTTCTCTGCATCCTCTACAGTTGGACTTAGTGTAACTAGTGCACCTGGCTTTACAGGTGGATGGATACAAGAAATAGTCCCAATAACTTTTAAACACCACTAAAATAATTATTTTTGTAAAATACATGGAATTATACAGAGCTTATAATAGTATAACAGGTTTTTTGGCACTTGTTTGGGATGACCTCCGTAATGCACTCTTCCTGTTGTGTGAGTAATGCATGCATCCCAAGCACATGCCAAAACAACTTGACATGTATTCCATACATATAAAAAAGATGGTGTGTATTTTACTGTCCAGTAAGAGCTAATTTTTTTCACTTCCATTTTGTTTCTTGTATAATAGATACTCTGTACTCAGATCTTTGAACTTTGGTGTGTTAATTTTTAAAGCACTTTTTCTCTTGTCAGGAAATGGGAGGCTATTTTATAGTTAACGGTATAGAAAAAGTTATCAGAATGCTGATTATGCCTAGACGAAACTTCCCCATTGCAATGATAAGACCCAAATGGAAAAGCCGAGGCCCTGGTTACACAGAGTATGGTAAGTGTAGTGATTTCGTTAGGGGCATCACCTTAGTAAGACAGATACTTGAGAATAAACAAAAGAAAAAGAGCAGGTGATTTATTGTATTTAGTTATTGCTTTCTGTTTTGTTCATGCACTTGTGCTATTCCATAAATAGCAGCCTGCTCAGATGAGGGGAAATTCAATTCCTTGAAAAGGGAGAAGCCCAGTGCTGGAAAAAGCAATTCTTTTAACATTTGAATGAATTTTAGTGCTTGTGAAAATAAAAGGCTAATTACATTATATAAGGCATAAGCTAGGTTGATGGCTTTTGACTGTTGTAATCTGAAACATCAATATCAGGTGATACTGGATTGTAATCTGTCTGATTCTGGGTGATCCATCTTACATTGTGAGCAGGGTTTGATGGAAACGAACCTGAGTCCATCAATCCAATAGACACAGAAGTTTGTTGATGCTGTAGGCAACACTGAATTTCCTTTCCCTGCACTAAGTTAAGGTAGTAAAGAGATTTATCCACAGTTAAAATAGAATCTACACTACCTCCATCGTAAGGCTCAATGTCATAATTGGTAATGGCTCTCCTTTGAATCCTGCCTGTTTTTTATATTAAAACTCACTATCAACATGCCCTGTTTTTAATGAAAATCCTGTCGGTGCATTGTGTTCTGCCTCATTAAAAATGCTTTGTTTATATTTATTCACAGAGCAGGTACATTTTTGACAATGAGCTTGAAGCTGCTGTGTAAGACACATAAATACACTCCTTGCTCCATATGATCTAGAAGGATGATGGTACAGGATCTGTAGTTTGTTTCCCTAATTTGTCCCACCAGTGTGTCTGAACTCTTGTCATGCTACTACATCTAGTAATAAAAGAGTAGTTCAGTCACCACGGGCCTGATTCCCCACTGTCTTACACATTGCAGAGTCATGTACACTGTACAGTGATATAAAATGATATCAGATCACAACAATAGCATTTTTCACCCACTTTGCACTAGTGTAAAAGGTAATGACCTGATTCAGCACATGCTTAATTTTAAGATCATGAATAGCCCGTGAAGTCAGTGGGACTACTCATGCTGAAATACCTTGCAAATCAGACCCTATTTTAATTAATCTTTGATCTCTCTCTTGAGACTGCCAGCAAGTGGGCCAGCTGTGATGTCAATACCCATCCTGTAGGAACTGAAGTAAGACCTCTAATTCATTTCTAAACAGGTTTCAGAGTAGCAGCCGTGTTAGTCTGAATTCGCAAAAAGAAAAGGAGTACTTGTGGCACCTTAGAGACTAACAAATTTATTAGAGCATAAGCTTTCGTGAGCTACAGCTCACTCATCTGATAAAGTGAGCTGTAGCTCACGAAAGCTTATGCTCTAATAAAATTGTTAGTCTCTAAGGTGCCACAAGTACTCCTTTTCATTTCTAAACAGTTATCTACAAGTGTGACATAGTGTCTCAGTATGATACCTTTGAGCATACAGTGCCCCCACCCAAGGAAATCTAACCTGTATCCGGAGCAATCAAGGACAATGCTTGTTTTGTAATGCCGATAGAATGCAGTCAATAGTTTCTGTGTTGTGTAAGTGAATCTTTACTTATGTTCATTTTGGCAGGTATATCGATGCACTGTGTTAGGGATGAGCACACTGCTATAAACATGAACCTTCACTACCTGGAGAATGGTACGGTGATGCTGAACTTCATTTTTCAGAAAGAGTTGTTCTTCCTCCCACTGGGATTTGCACTGAAGGTAAACCATAATCTAGTCTTAGGTTTTCTGGTGAATGGAAGGTTGATTGAAGCACTGCTGTGTAAAGTGTAGCAGCCTGTTTCTTGCTTGGAAAAATGACTTACTCAATAACTAATTCCACATGAACTGTTTCATTAAATGGTACTTGTCATCTTGATTATCAAGGATTGTAGTCCAAACCAGACCTGCCTATGTTGGTAGTATAATATTCAGGGCTGAGGTATAAGAATGTGTACACAGCTGAAGAAGAGGAAATAAGGTTTTGTATAAAAGTTTCTTGGCTTTCTGCTATAAGACAGTACTGATGAGATGTTTTTAAAAAGTAATGGTGGGGAGTTTTCCATCTGAACTCAAGGATAAAACTGTTTTTAAAACAAAACCTGTTGTGCAGAATAAATCTTCCAGCGCAATATTGGCAGAATGTTTTCAGTCCATATCCCAGTTATTGGCAGTATTGTCCAGTGAAAGACTTTGGGAGCACGTGAATCTTCGTTCTCATCAGATAAGTCATGTCATCCCAATTGAAAATCAAGCAAAATAGTATAAAAACAAATTGCTGCTTCTGTACGGAACTTTCCTGGATAAACAATGTTAGAAGTGATTTTAAAAAACCCGTATTTTTGCAAAGTGATTGTGAAACCACCAATGTGTACAATATTGTACAGGACACAAAGGAAGTCAGCCCTTTGCCCCATCGGGCTTAAAATCTAAAGGCCCAATCCTGTAAACCTCCGTAGGTGTAATAGTTATTACCATGACCTGTCCTGGTGCTCACCAGTCTTACAGAAGGGTCCTTGGCACCTTTGGGATTTTGCTGTCTTCCTTCCTGGTGGTTACCTTTGCTGCCAGGAGGATCTCTGAGACACAGACACTGATGCACTGTCGTCCGTGATAAATGTGTCTGCCTGTTCTCCTCCCTAGGTTACAGAGAAATTTGGGGAAGAGGAAGCTACCCATGTTGAATTGGAGAGCTGCTAGTTGTTGTTTAGACAGGACCAATTTCTTAGGAAATCTTATGGTGGTGAACTTTGGGCAAAAAGTCCAAAGCCCTGTCATCCTGTCTCAAAGGCATTTCAAATGAATTCGACTGTGCATCCAAACCTGATTTCACCTACAGTACCTTATAGCCCTGCTCCAGAACCTCTTAGAGCTCATTCCCTCTAGGGGGGTGGCAACAGCCATGGTGTCTGTCTGTAACATGACCTCAAGGGAACGCTGTGGTGCTGCTACCCTGAACTCAGCCCGCACCTTCAGATGCTGGGTTCAGGAGGGTGGCGTTTCAACCTTGAACTAGGAGGGTTCCTTAGCTGACCCCTTCAGCAAGGCCACTGCTAGCTATTCTCCTACAGTGGGCTCTGTGGAGGCAGATTCATGAAGGAAGACGTGGGGGGATTACTATCGTAACTCCAGTTCTTGTTATGTTGCTTCCACAGAACCATGCTGCCCCATTTGCTTCCTTCTGCTTCCGAGTCGAGCTCCTTTTCACATTTACTGTGGTAGAGAGGAGACCATTAGAGGGTCCAAGGTTGGTTATGTCCTCAGCCTAAAGGTGGAAGTCTGTTTAAGGGACATGCACAGGCCCCCAACTGACACTGATCTAAACAGTTCTATGACCACTGCCTCAGGTGTGCAACTCCTACCATGTGAGTGCATCTTCGTAGCACAGTTAACTTGAATTATAATTTGAGCATTACTGCAACTAGAGTCCCCTCCATGACCACAAATATTTAGCTTCAGTTAAATGGTGCTTTAAATTCAAGCTAACTGGGGTGGACAGGCTGTTTGAAGGACAGGAATGCTGATGCTCGAGCTCATAGTGCTGTGGGATTGCAACAGCAGAAGGTACCCCCTACTCAGCAGCAGCTAATCCATTCATTCTGTGCTGCTAATCAAATAACTGTGTAACTCTAGTGCTTTTTTGAAGTGTGGTCGCTCTCACTTGAGCTGGGCTAACTCCAGTGTGCTAACTGGAGCTAACTGTTGCAGTGAAGATAGGCCCAGTGAAGATAAGCTCTGTAGAGGCAATGAGTGCATTTAGAGAGCACGAGTTACGGAAGGCAAGCAACAACTGGATGATGAACTTTCAAAAAAGCTCATAATACAATTTAGTAAGCACACATGCATGAATTTTGTTAAGCAAGGCAGTGAAAGGTTTCAAAATAGCTGTCTCTGGACAGAGTAGAATGATTTAAATTGTGCTTTAAATAGGTGGTAGTAGTAAAGACTTGGCTTTAATTAACTATTTTCATCTTTCTTGTCCTGAAAAGAAAGCGCATTCTTTCTGGTAGTAATGTTAGACTGCTTTTGTAAACTAGTTGGGTTTGTCAACCCACCAGGATGTGTCCATTGTCAGATGACATGCACGTGCTTTGTTGAAATGGCAGCTTAGTTTGACAAATTACATTTCTTCACAGGCTTTATTTTTGTTTTAGTAAACAAGTGAAAGTTATTTCTCATTTTTCTATTTATAAAACCTCAGTCTGTGTGAGTTGTGTTGTTTAAATACAATCACTACCCAGTTTAGAATGTTGGATTTAAATCTAGGGATTGCAAACTTGAGCATTGTGGCTGAACTCAGGGTATGTCTACACTACAGCTGCAACAGTTGGCCCAGCTATGGCACTGCAATTATGTTGCTAGAGCACCATATTGTAGATGCTTCCTACAGCAATGGAAGGGCTTTTTCCATCAGCATACTTAAAGCATCTCTCGCAATGGATGAATTCTTCTGTTGATCTAGCTGCGTCTCTTCAGGGATTAGGTCAATCTAACTACGTCGCACAGGGTGTGAAATTTTTCACAGCCCTGTGCAACATAGCTAAATGGATCTAATTTTTAAGCCATCCATTCCATTATAAAAACCACTTACTTTCAATTTACTTAAATGTCAATAATTAGCGATTTGAGACAAATTGGGAATTAAATTTATATTGTAAGCAAGGTCAGTCTATAAAAATATAAAAAATCTTATTTAAATGAAAAACTATTTTTATTCATCGTCTGTATTAACCCAGCTTTTGCTTTTCCAGGGGCTTCGTTATGGGTATTTGTGTGATCATCAGATTGTGTATACCCAGGGTCTTTCTCCACAGCTAATTGAACCTCAGAAAACTGTTTTCATTTTAGGGGAAGGGTATTAGGACAGAAGAGCATAAACCATCATAAGTGACTGGAGTGACTTGGTCCCATTCTGTAATTTAATTAGACATGGTGATTTATTATTCTTGGTTTTTCTTTGTTCTCTGATCTGGTGCCTTTCTCTCCTCCAGGCATTAGCTGGTTTCTCAGATTACCAGATTTTTCAAGAGTTGATCAAAGGAAGAGAAGACAACTCCTTCTATAAGAACTGCATCTCTCAGATGCTGAGAATGGTAATGGAGGAGGGCTGTGCCACGCAGAAGCAGGTCCTTAACTACATTGGGAAATGCTTCCGAGTGAAACTCAACCTTCCTGAATGGTACCCAAATGAGCAAGCTGCAGAATTCCTTGTGGAGTACGTATTCATATAGCAATATATAAGTAAATGATTGAACTACAGATGTAGTCACATTTCTCTGTCTGACCTTACTGTATCATGACCAGCTTTTCAGTAAGCTCAAGGACAAAAATTTAGAGACATCTACCCACCCGCCCCCTGAATAACATTATGGGGCCAGTTTTCAGCCAGTTTCTGGAAACTTTGCATTTACCTTAATCTATCTGCAAATACATATCTACCAAATATGTGAGCATGATTTCGGAGGATAGCTGCAGACTTGGTCCTTCGTGCATTTTGCCATATGGCTTTGTAGTGGGTTTTATAAAAGATCTAAATATCCTCAACACTGAGAGAGAGATGTTAAGAAATTGAACAGTGAGCGCTGCCTTAACTCTGAATCTACTGTACCACAACCTTCTTGGCATTTAACCCATTGTTTGAAGTCCTTTGCACTTGAGCATAACAGGGTGAGTGAAGTTTACCTTAAAACGTTTTTGGGGAGTATATCATTAGGTAGAGGAGAGAAAATAAACGCTTGCTTCGTGGAATAACATAGGACACCGCATTCCATTCTAGTTTTTACTTTGAATATTTTTAAGGGGGGGGGGAGGAAGTGGTATTAGGAAATCCCTGGTTCATGGTACAGATGTTTTGAGTTGAGGAGCTCTTGCTGCTAGCCCTTGAAAGGAACTGATTGGAAGATTCCAGAATCCTTGAGATACCTGTAGTTAGAGCATGGTCAGTGCAGTAGAAACCTCAAGCCAGCCTACTGGTGACTCAAAGGGTTAAAAATGTTAAGAGTCAGTCATCTGGAAGGACAAGAGTCAGGAGTAAGAATCCTTCATGATGATCTTCAGAGAATCGGAATTTCAAGGTTAAACTATCTGGTTTTTTTCCTTTCAAAATATCCTGGGGCTCTTCGTCCATATGGACTAAACTGAACATTTTGTCCATCAGAAAGGGTTTTCAGTTGAAGTGGGAGGTGAGACAGGAAGAAGCTGAAGGCACTAGATAGGGTGTGCACCTTGTTCGATTGGGCTTTGGTAATTATAACTTGCATATTTTGAAAGAGAATTTTCCTGCCAAGTTTTGGCCCAGAGTGGACCTTTATAGTTGAGTCATAAACACTTGAATACAAGGGAGTGCAGAGTGAAAACAATCATGGCAATGCTAAGATAAGCAAGGGCAAAAGGTGCTACCTAATCATGGTACTTGCCTCTGGGAAAGTAAGCTTGTAGCTGATTTGCTCTGACAGGAATTTAGGAAGTCTGTACTTTGTCTTTTTTCAGAGTAGCAGCCGTGTTAGTCTTTATTCGCAAAAAGAAAAGGAGTACTTGTGGCACCTTAGAGACTAACAAATTTATTAGAGCATAAGCTTTCGTGAGCTACAGCTCACTTCATCGGATGCATTTGGTGGAAAAAACAGAGGAGAGATTTATATACACACACACAGAGAACATGAAACAATGGGTTTATCATACACACTGTAAGGAGAGTGATCACTTAAGATAAGCCATCACCCACAGCAGGGGGGGGAAGGAGGAAAACCTTCCATGGTGACAAGCAGGTAGGCTAATTCCAGCAGTTAACAAGAATATCAGAGGAACAGTGGGGGGTGGGGTGGGGTGGGGGGGAGAAATACCATGGGGAAATAGTTTTACTTTGTGTAATGACTCATCCATTCCCAGTCTCTATTCAAGCCTAAGTTAATTGTATCCAGTTTGCAAATTAATTCCAATTCAGCAGTCTCTCGTTGGAGTCTGTACTTTGTCTTGCCCACATTAAGCTGTATTCAGACCAAAATTTTATAACTGAGTGCTCTGCTGGGACATGATAGGAGGTTTGATTGTGATGTTGCATGGCAGTAACAGAGTTTTAGTGAGTACATTTTCTATTTACCATTTATTTAGAGGGAGACAAAGTAGGCGAGGTAATATTTTTTATTAAATCAGCTTCTGTTGGTGGAAGGGACAAGTTCGAAAGCTGTGTCCCTTCCACCAACAGAAGCTGATCAAGTAAGATATAAGCTTTCCTACCTTGTCTTCCTCCTGTCCTGGGACCAACATGGCACTGAAAACATTTATTGTGAGGGCATTTTGTGTTTACTGTTTCTCTGTGGAACAGAGTTAGTGATGCACATATATGATTGCACCGCATTTTATGTGAAATCCGTGTACGAAATTTAGCCTTCGTGTGGACCTGTCTCAAATTAATTTTGTGCTTTTAAGTCAATTTAGTGCTTTAAAAGGTGTAGAATTAACATTCCAGGAGTCTCTCTTCATCCAAGTAACAGGCACAGTACTGGGAGCAGCAGTGCGGGCTCACCTGCTGATGTGCCTCAGTCATGTTCTGGAAGATTTGCATCTCTAAGGATGATGAGGGGGATGTATCTCAACCCTTTCAGGCCGTGGTTTGCGTTGAAATTTCTGAAAACCCCCCAGATGTGTGTGGGGGAAACTGTTATGCAGCTTAACTTTTCAATTAATGAATAGGAGTTTGGTCAAGGGCTGTTCAGGCAGGAGCTTGGACCATAGATCCTGTTAGAGATGGAGTTAATTGGCCCTTTTTCTTCCTATTCCTACAGTCAGTGCATCTGTATACACTTGAAAACCAAAACTGAGAAGTTCTACTTGCTTTGTCTGATGACCCGGAAGCTGTTTGCTTTTGCCAAAGAAGAGTGCATGGAGGAGAATCCAGATAGCCTTATGAATCAGGAGGTGCTTACCCCAGGGCAGCTTTACCTCATGTTCTTAAAGGTAATGCCTTAAAGTGTTTAAAGCTGTGAGAGGCAGGAGAACCTCCAGATATACAAAAAAGAGAGCAAATCTGAATCCAGCATGTGGCGTATTTGAATGGCTCGTATAAGAGGAGCTTGTGAGGAGGCAGCTGGGCTCTGGTGGATCATGCTGAGGATTGAGATTCAAAAGATCTAGGTGCTGTTTCTAACTCTGCCCCTGATTTGCTGTGTGACCTTGGATATGTCACTTAACCTTTCTGTGCCTGTTAGCCTGTCTGTGAAATAGGGATGATGCTCTTTGCTCATCCTCATTTGTTAGAGCACTATAACATCTACAGCAAGAGCGAAGTATTATCCACTAAACACACCACACACAGGATTCTCACTCCTGAATTAGCATCTCAGCTTCTCAGTATAAAGCTGGCATCACTCCCTCAGTCAACACTGTGCCGAATGCTGTTGGCAGACCCCCAGCTCAGGCCTGCACTCTGAGGATTTCACTTTTGAGTTACTTCAGGCCAACCTTGTGTCAGTTGTAGGACTGCAGATATGTTCTTAATTTCCCAAGTGTTCAAGGAGACATCTGTAGGCAGATTTCACACCCATGTACATCCCATGAGACACTCAGGCAGCACTGACCTTGGCTATGACCATTTGTACAGGAAATCTTTCTACCACAAGTCTGTTTTATTCTTCTTCAAAACCATCTCTAGAAAGGAAAGGTCAGAAACCCCTAAGTATGCTAAGATGCCTGGAGGCACCAGGCATCATAGGACACTGAGTAAGATGTGCTGAGTTAAGTCCTTTGAGGTGGAGTAACTAAGAATGTATTTGGCTGTGCTTATACAGTGCAGCTGATCTAATGCACCAAAGATAACAAGGAAGAGTTTGCATCAGGGCTGCAGTAAAGTGCACCGAATGATTGGAGAGCAAATGACTGCACCAGGGCCTCGAACTGCTGTCAGTTCTGGGAAGCAAGCACCAAAGGGTGCCATGATGTCTGAACATGTTGGGAGAGTGCTTTGAGATACTGTTTGAATCAAGTGACCAAAGCACCAATGGATGGTGTTTTGGGACAGGAGTATCAAGACACCAGGTCCAAGACAGACCCTTTTTTTTTTTTTTTAAGTTTGATTGGCAAGGAAGGGTTAGAAATATCAGAAAGAATATACTTTGGGCTGATCTGTAGGGAACACCTTCCCCAAACTAGATAAAGAAGGGACTGGCTTGAAATGCCTGGGGCAGCAATACAAGAGTGAGTGTCTTGGCATAGGACACCCATTGGGGGTTGTGATGGAGGGAGTTCAGCTGGCTTCATGATCAGGGACACTGACCCAGGAGTGAGAATCCTCTGTGGGGAAGTCTTTAGAGAAGCAGGATAACTTTGTTCCTACTGAGGAAACGGTCTCAATACAGTTGTAGTGAAGCATCAGGAAGAACTCTTTGTTCAGCTGCCCCATGTTAGTTCTTTTTTTCCATTATAGAGGGAGCTAGTCACCACCCCTCTATTTAGATTGGCTAACACTTTGCTTTGTGAAAGATCCTTATAAACTTTTTGGAGAAACTGATACCTTCGTTGTTTGTAGCATCTAGGTATAAAGCTGAAAGAACAAGGAGTACTTGTGGCACCTTAGAGTCTAACAAATTTATTTGAGCATAAGCTTTCGTGGGCTAAAGCCCACTTCATCAGATGCATACAGTGGAAAATTCAGTAGGAAGATATAGATAGATGTAGATATATGCACAGAGAACATGAAAAAATGGGGGTTGCCATACCAACTCTTAACAGACCAATCCATTAAGGTGGGCTATTATCAGCAAGAGAAAAAAAACTTTTGTGGTGATAATCAGGATGGCCCATTTCAAACAGTTGACAAGAAGGTGTGAGTAATAGTAGGGGGAAAATTAGCATGGGGAAATAGTTTTTAGTTAGTATAATGACTCATCCACTCCCAGACTTTATTCAAGCCTAATTTAATAGTGTCCAGTTTGCAGATTAATTCCAGTTCTGCTGTTTCTCATTGGAGTCTGTTTTTGAAGTTTTTTTGTTGAATAATTGTGACTTATAGGTCTTTAATTGAGTGTCCAGAGAGGTTGAAGTGTTCTCTGACTGGTTTTTGAATGTTACAATTCTTAACGTCTGATTTGTGTCCATTTATTCTTTTGCATAGAGACTGTCCGGTTTAGCCAATATACATAGCAGAGGGGCATTGTTAATCGATCAGTTTAGTCCCTTAAATCTCCATGACGCTCTTGTTTGCTGCCTGTCACATGGTGCATTGCCTGGCTTATGAATCTTGAATGCAAATGAGGGAGGAAAGCTGTTGTGGCTCATATATGCTAACCTGAACTTGGCCCCAGTCTTATTTGGACAGCATGTAACTTTGTGCTGCTGTCCTCATCCTGTCCCTTAGCTAACCATGGGCCTTTGTGCTGAGAATGCACAGTAAGGGGGCACAACAAAGCTCATTCTTTGCTTGTGCTAGGAAAACCATTCTTTTCAGGTTTGCCCATTGGTGCCTGAGCTGAAGTGCTTTCAGCAACCATAACTGTAGGAGTTGCAGGTGGCAGAAGCTATGGGTGCATTTGCTCAACACTAATAATCACTGGGGATTACAAATTAGAATAACTGTAGCTGCAAATACTCATTTTGTGTCTTTCTCTTGTATAGGATGTGGTTCTCAACTAGGGGTCCGGGCCCCCTGGGGGGGCCGCAAGCAAGTTCCAGGGGGTCAGCCAAGCAGGGTCAGCATTAGATTTGCTGGGGCCCAGGGCAGAAAGCCGAAGCCCCACTGCCTGGGCCTGAAGCCAAAGCCTGAGCAACTTAGCCTCACGGGACCTTCTGTGGCGTGGGGCCCCAGGCAATTGCCCTGCTTACTACCCCCTAACACTGGCCCTGGCTTTTATATGCAGAAAAACAGTTTTTGTGGCACAGACGGGCCATGGAATTTTTATAGCATGTTATGGGGAGGGTCTCAGAAAGGAAAAGGTTGAGAGCCCCTAGTATAGGAGACCTTTGTGCTATGTCTGTTCAGAGCCCTGTACTCCAAAAGACTAACTAGAACTGAGGCATTTGTAATATGGTCTGTGTTCTGAAACAAAGACTATCAGTTTAAATGTTAATGAGCTAGTTCAGAAAGGAGTAGCGACGCAGTGCATCACGGCAAGGAGTAAAATTTGAACAAATTGTGATTGTTGGTCTCTTTTAAAAGACAAGGAAGAATGCCACTGATTTCCTGAGTGACCTTGATTTGTCATTTAATATCTCTGCACCTTGATTTCCTAATCAGTAAAATACACTTCACACCATGTGGCTCCATGCTTGTCTCTCCTTCTCTTCTCTGGTTTTCCTGCTTCTCACTTCTCCTCCAGCAACTATCCAAAATACTACTACCGAAGTTGTCATCTCAAGGCTTCTCCTTGAATCACTGTTGGTTTACTGTGGAAAATTAAAGTTCCTTGTTCCTACCTTCAAGCCCCTACCTAACGTGCACAACTACGTCTCTGCTTTAATTTCCCCCTACTCCCCCTTTTGCTGTCCGTAGGACTCTCAGGCCCTTGTCATACTATTCCTTCTAGCCTTCATTCTGCTTTTTGCAGGTTTTGTTGTCTCTTCACCTGGAATTCTTATCTCCTTATTTGGCAACACAGCTTTTTGCTGCCTTTTCACCAATAATTGTTTTATGCTTCTTTGTCCTGTCTATTTTAGACTGTAAGCTCTTTAGAACAAATTTGTTTTATTATGCTTTGTAAAGTACCACATACTTATATGGAGCTATATGAGTAATCTATTAAGAATAATAATAATAATTAATTAAAAAAAATTGTCTTGCCCATTTCTGGGCCTTTCATCATTGTAATATGGAAGTATTCCTGTTCTAAAAGTTCTTAGTATAGATCTATAAAAATATGTCACTGTAAAGCATTTATAATCCACAGTAAGAGCATGCAAGCCCAAAATATCCCCATTTGTGCTGTCAGACTCCGTGGGTAACCCATGCATAACTAATTCTTTAGAGCACGTCTATTTGCCATATCTTTATAATCTGCTTCTAGCATCAGTTTTTAATAGAAGTTTGTGTTTGGAAGAACAAAACTCCCTTGCTACTGCAGTGGCTTGTGGCTTTGGAATTGAAGAAAAAAATCTAAATCCAAGGTGTTTAAAGGTTCATGATGTCTTCTGTTGAAGGAAGCCCCCCACCTTCACTCCAGGGAATAGAAACACTGGGGACTGAGGTGGGCTGTCTGTAGTCGGACGGAATAGTAGCTGTGAACCAATAAACTGTGCTTTACTAGCTGGCTGCAGGCCTGCTCTGGCACACTTGTGGAGGAGCCAGCCACGCCTTCCAGAGTTTAAAATGTGAAGAGATTAAACATGTTTGAATGATAACATATGATGTCTTTACTTTGAATTAGCTTGGCTGTATGCAGTGGATTTCTTTTAATAAAGAGTTGGAAGCAGTGGCAAATACCTTACCCTTCCCTGTTATCAGAATAGTGAACATCTGAGCTCATTCAAGTACCAAAATTACAACCCAAACAAACCGCCAAAAGCAATCATCTAAAGCAGTCATCTAAACTGTTTATCACGTTGTCTGAGAAGCATCTCTCTTGGTGATGTACTATATATAGCAGTTTCTAAAAACGAGCTTCGAAGTCAAATTATTCCTTTTTTGTAAGGCAGCTCAACCCTTCGCTGATTGTCACTTCATCAGGATGTTCAATGTCCAATGAACCAAAGGTCAAATGTACTTGCAATGATGATGACACATTTCAAGAACTGTTTCGTTCCACGTAAATTCTTTCAGAGGAGATGTTGAATTGTTGCAGAGAGTAATACACTTATGCTGCATATTGCATTAATAATCTACTTCACTTTTTATGGATTTCTCTACAAACTTAAGAAATGCGTACCTGTAGTTGATAAATCAGGAGGTGATTGCAAAACTGGTGGATTGTGCCTTGCATTTCACTGACAGTGTGCCTTTCAGTGTTGAAATGGTATAATTAACATAATTCAGGGAGGGAATTAATCTAGAATAATAGAAATTAAAGATGGGTAGTTTTATCTAATCATCAAAAGATCATCTAATTCATCCTTCTGCCAATGTGGGAGGGTCCGTACAGTATATTAATCTGTAACATTGCATGCTTCAGACACAGGGCTATTTCATGTTTTTACTTTGCTAATTTTAACATGTCTCGTTTTTAAATCTTAGGAGAGGATGGAAGCTTGGTTGCTTTCTGTTAAAGCAGCCTTGGACAAAAGATCTCAAAAGACCAATATAACCATAAATTCAGAAAATATGATGAAGCTATTCAGCATGGGAATTGATGTTACAAGGCCATTTGAATATCTCCTTGCTACTGGTAACCTGCGCTCTAAAACAGGTAAATTTTATCTTGCACCTCATTCCATTCTTGCAATACAATTTTAGCTCTCCACAGAGAGGTGCTGATGGATATAAATTTTTCAAGCCTCTTCTCTTAAAGTATCATTTTGTCTACTGCATATTTGCTCAAGTTGAATTCATGAAGCTCCTTATGAACAAGAAGCTTTTTCACAAAAGGATTAGATTTTTCCTCAGACTTTGGATCCTATGTATATTAAAATATATACATTATTTATATTCAGATTCAGGATTATATATCCTTTACATTTAGCATTGCTAAAAGAAGCTGCATTGATTGCTTTGAAAATAATGTCCGTTCTCCTGGAAAAGGCACAGCATGATGTATGGAAGTGCAGGCTACTTCTCTGTACTCCTTCCCCTCTGAGTTAAACATCCAAGTGCAGTAGTTTCTATCATCAGAGCCCATTCAATCCTTGGCCTGTGCACTGAGGTTACAAACATCATGTCTAATATGATACTGTTTTATGTCCACTGGAGACTGGGCTGAGCCTACAATAGACCACTGGAAATTTTCTGAAGCGAAACTTCAGTGAAAAATAGGGAAACAAATTGATAAAATTTTCATGGAACAAACTTAGTTTTGCAGTCAGCTTTGAGACTGTTAACTCATTTCACATAGAGCGCCGAACAGGTGTGAGTAACTTTTGGTTGCTTTACCAACTTGAGCTGGATTTGACCCAGTGACCTGGAGTGTAAAGGCTGTATAGCCCATTACCAGTCCACTGAACCCCTCAAATGTAGATATAGCTTAATAAGCTGAGAATCTCTCCTTTGATGTCAATGTTTTAGAATTCTATGCATGAGTCTAATGAAGATGATTTATAGAATTGTATTTTGCAAATGTCCTTCATTAATATCAGCTCACATATTAAATCTGGCTTTTGTTTTTTAAAGGTCTGGGTATGCTACAAGATTCTGGTCTGTGTGTGGTGGCAGACAAGCTGAATTTTATTCGTTACCTGTCCCATTTTCGCTGCGTACACAGAGGTGCTGCATTTGCCAAGATGAGAACCACCACAGTGCGCAAACTGCTGCCAGAATCCTGGGGCTTCCTGTGCCCTGTGCACACCCCCGACGGAGAGCCCTGTGGGCTGATGAACCATATTACAACTGTCTGCGAAATAGTGTCGCAGTCAGCCTACACCTTGTCCCTGCCACCTTTGCTCTGCTCCTTAGGTAGGTTCCGTTGAGTTAATAACTTAAGAAAAACTTGCAGAGAAAACAGCTGATGATCTCTGCAGGACCCCACAGACCCGTGTCTTCACTGGATATCATTAAAACAAAAACACTTCAACATGGCTAAACCTGCATTTTGGTTAATGACAAAAATAATGTATTGCTTACACAGCACTGACGTTTTTAAAATGTTGATTGAATAGCAATACAATTACTTGGGGGTATTGAACTAATAAAAGCTGCATACTGTAGAATGAGCAGCTTCACGTATACAGAAAGATAAATGCATAGAAATGTCTCCAAAAATTGTCATTATTTGTGCCTTTATAAGGTCACCAATGACTATTTAGTAAAAGAACAACTCATCTAAGAGTTTTTTATTTTCTTGTGGTCATCAAATCACTTTTTATTGTTTTAAATCTGGATATAATTCAGGCAGCATATGGAAAAATAGTGTATACCTGATATTTAGATTCTTAATATATCTAGTGGGCAAAGCAAAATGTAAAGTATTTCCTATATGCTGGTCTAGAATGTTTCTAAGATCCTGAAGAGTGTTTTGTGTGGATCGCTACTTTCGGCATTAATGACTTCCTTGGTTCTTTCCCAGGTGTCACTCCAGTTGATGGGACTCCAAGCCAACCCTATGCAGAGTGTTACCCAGTTACACTGGATGGCTCGTTAGTGGGCTGGGTAGAAAAAGATATGGCTCCTAGGATTGCAGATACTCTCCGGCACTTTAAGGTTGCCTTGATTGATGTGACTTGACTTAAAAGAAGCAGTCTGAATCTACTGTGCTAAACAATATGCAATGTGGTGCACCTTGAGGCTTGCTTCAGATTCCCAAATAATTTTTAACACTTCCCAAACATTTCCTCCATTCATTTTTGTGTCTTATCCATTCATTTGGTTTTATTTGAATTTTATCATGTTTTTATTTAATTTTATACCTATTTATCAGGCATTGCCACCAAAGCATTGCAGCATCAAGGTGTGTGTTGGTTGTAGCAATTTAAAATGCAGTTGTTTTTCTCCAGTTTTGTAGAGATTTTGATGCAAATATTTTTTTAAAAATATATGAAACAGTGAATTTATGTAGCTACTTGTGTGACTAAGATTTTCATTTGCGGGGGAAAATAGGCTATTGGATGCAAAAAAAATCTTCGTTTATTACAAGTTTTCTAATTGGCTTTTTTTCTGTGTATGTGAGAACAGGTAATGCAAGAAAAGAAAATTCCGGCCTGGACTGAGGTAGTCCTTATTCCAATGACAGGAAAACCTAGCCTGTATCCAGGATTATTCATTTTTACTACCCCTTGCAGGATGGTTCGGCCTGTGAGAAATTTGGCCGTGGGAAAGGAAGAATTGATTGGTACGCTGGAACAGGTACTGTGCGTGGGTCTGTCTAATGTGTTTGTTTATTACAAAGCAGTGGCCGTTAGAGAAAAGTCTTTGATCCAGAAATAGCACACGCCTTACAAAATATCTGTGAAAGGAACAGTGAAGGGGAGGTGGGAAGCTGATCTTGTCAACAGGGCAATTAAGTTTGCTTGGGTGACCTTAGAGTTTTCTAGCTTTTTACTGGTGTGTACTTCGATAACCACTTTGTGCTTGTAAGGGTTTTTACCCTTCAATTACTGATATGTGCTCTCAATATTAACTGTGCCTGAATGAAGGCTTTTGTGTGGATTACTTTCTTGTGTTCATCTACCCTGTCTTCTGGCATGACACTGAGCTTTCAGAAAGAATGCTTACATAGTGACTTAAAACTATGGAAAGGCTGGAGTAACATTTCCCTTCCCAGTTTTACTTCCCCTCCTCAGGGCTGGGAATGTGGTGTATGAAAAGGGTCGTTTACGTCTACGCTACGGGGGAAATGGGGGGGTGACTCCCAGCTTACACTACAACAGTAGTGTAGCTCTGATGGCAGTGACAGCACCATGCTAGCCGTCCCAAATACAATGAACCTGAACCCTGAGGGCATGTACTTGGGGCTGCTAGCACATGCTGCTGCTACTTGTGGTACTGCAGCCACGTTACTGTATGTAGTACGCTAGCGCAGATGAGAACTAGCGTGAATATGTCTACGCAAGCTGAGAATCACATCCCTAGCTCAGGGTAGAAGTAGCCATAGTTGTGTTGGTTTTTGCATATCCCTCTTTACACACTAATACACTAAGTTACCAAATAGAGCAGCTGGAGCTATGAAAGTGATTGGAGACAGCTTTATTTACCCTTAAAAATCAATTTGGTAATTAAATTAGACTTTGCTTATCTCAGGTCTTCATGAACATTGCTGTCCTTGAGGATGAAATTGTGCCTGGCGTGACCACTCACCAGGAGCTCTTTCCTCATAGCATGCTGAGTGTGGTAGCCAACTTCATTCCGTTCTCTGATCACAACCAGAGTCCCAGAAACATGTACCAATGCCAGATGGGTAAGTCCTGTGCTAAATATTGCCATCAAACAATGCCCCAAGTTTCCACATGCAAGAGGAAGGAAAAAAATCAGATCCAAGACTCCTTCCTTCCCCTTTCCTTTGTATCCTCATGTGCTTTGCAGGAGGGGGAGAACCTCCAACAAACCTTAGAAGGGACTGTTGGTTCCCTTCACAATCCATGGGACTTGGGAGGCTCATCAGTATCCCTTGCAAGCCTTTCAAAGGGAAAGGTGTCCGCCCCCCCTCCATCCCCCCCATGACAAACTTCCCCAGCTGTCAGGCTCAGTTACTGCTCAAGAGAAAGGGCTTAAGAGTCCTCGTTTCTCATGTGCAATGCTGAGCTCTCTGAAGCTGACGTTCTCTAACGTGAATTTTTAGTAGGGGAAGTTACTGTTTCAAAGTGTGGTCAAAGGCACAGGACCTCAGCAGAATCTAAGGAAATTGGGTTTATTTCTTTTTTTTGCCAGTAAGTGGAAAATAAGTTGAGTGTTGAGAGTGTGTGGGTCTGCCTGCCTGCTATATTTTCAGGGATCCTAATTCAAGAACCCATGCTCCACTTCACTTCAAATTTTGAAGAATATGTCTACAAAGAAATGTCTTAACCCCATCAGATAGACGTGACTCATGCCTGAAAGCATGAGAATTTATATCCTTTCTAAACGTTGGGGGTTTATTACTGTCTGATGAAATTGTGTATGTTCTCATTAAACTACGCTAATTCCTAAGCCTTTTTTAATCCTACTAAGTTCTTGGTTTCTGTGATATCTATTGGCAATGAGTTCTAAAGTTGAGTGATGCTTGATATGTTTATGCGCACCTCCAAGGATAGTGGCTACGCTCAAGGGATGGCACATGAATGGCCATACTGGCCTGGACTTGTGCCCCACAGCTGTCCTCATGGGACGGTTCTCGCAGTATCTAGTGACCTTAGAGTGGTATTCTTGCTGATGGTATTTGCTCTATTAACCACCTTTGATACCATTGACCGTGAGGTGTGTGGACTTGTTTCTGATCCATAGCAAGGATGAATGGGATGCTCTGAATGGTCCTGGTCTTGCCTTGCTGACTGCTCTGAGAGCGTGGTGTGGGGTAACTACTCCTCCCTGAAGTGCTCTTTTGTTAAACAAGCAGGGTGATATGTATGTGAGGCCATTGGGAAGCTTAGTGATGAGGCATGGGTTGCAGTATGCTGCTAACGGACAGCTCTACATCTCCATATCCATTGACCTGGCCAGAGCTGTCCATTTTGGTGCTCCGTGTCTGTGGGAGACTGGCACAGCTATGAGGGCGAACTGGCTGAGACTCCATCCCAGACAAGATGGAGGTGATGCAGATTGGTTGGGGGAAACAATCGGAAGATATAACAGGAGTAATATTGGCCATCTTGAGGTGTGTTTGCGCCATCTGTGGATCAGGTTTTCAGTCTGGGCTCCGGTAACACTCGGATGCTATTAGAAGAGCAGGTAGCTGCCACAGCAAGATCACCTCTTTTCCCCCTCCCCAACGCTTCACATGGCTAAGAGATTTGAGTCCATTTCCTTTGGATGTAGACCATGCAACTGTCATCCATACCTTTGTCACTTTGCAGGGTGCTCGCTGGGAGGCTATATCTCAAATCTATCAGGAAACTGCATCTGGTACAGAACTTAGCCGCCTCTGTATTAAGCAGTATGTATTTCATGGTCATATTAAACTGGATCTCCATGATCTGCATGGATGGCCTGTTGGTTTCTGGGTTGACTTTGTGTTGATTTAGACCTATCAAGCCCTAAAATGGCCTGGCTTTTCTTCAAGACCCCTTCTCTCCCTGTGACATACTACCACAGTTGTGGTTAGTGAAGACCCTTGAGCTGAAGTGTCAATGGTATAAAAGAGAGAGAGAGAGTGCAGCTGGCAGGTGTTGAGAGAAGAGTGAGGTTGTGGACTCTAGGGTGACTTTTGTTGGTGGAGTTTATTAAATGTTCGTTCCTGGCATAGTGCTATTGATGGGTGATTGCCAGAGTCCGTATGGTTTGCATTTTAAGAGTTTACCAAGGGCACTTACTCCTTGGGATGGGTGCTCTTTTCCATACAACCCTAAGTGAAACCCTAATACACCCTAAGTGAAAAAGTGCTTCTAGAGCTCAGAATTCCACCTTACTCCTGCTAGGAAGCAAAGACCAAGGAGTAGAGAATCCTATTGGAAAGGTTTTGAAGAAGTAGATTTGTACTATTTGTCTGAAAATAGTAAACTGAATAAAATAGCAACCCATTGTTCAGAAGTTGCATCACTTATCAATATTCAGACCAGGAGTTAAAAAATATTTTATAGTATGAAAATGTAGGACAGAAGAGACATAAGTGAAATATCACATACAGAAAACCTTGATTTTAATTTTTTATGGTAAGTATGAAAGTGACCTTCCATCTAGATATTTTAGAATTACTTTAAGAGGGAGAATATTAAAAATAAACCTTATTAAATGATAGGAATGAATTACTACAGGAATTTAAGTAGTAGTTTGCAATTTGTGATTCAGGAGCAGGAAGGGAAGTTCTTATCTGCATCAGTGCTGTCTTAAAGTGAAAACTTAGGAGAACTTTTTGGATTTGGGGAAAACATCAACTTTTTCTTTATACACAAGAAGAGACTCTGCAGGCTGGATCAGTTTTATCCCTACCAAAGCTATGACAGAACATTGTGATTTTTTGCCACTGGCTTAATCCGTCTCTTTTTTGTTCTAGGCAAGCAAACTATGGGCTTTCCACTTCTGACTTATAAGGAACGCTCAGATAATAAACTGTACCGACTTCAGACCCCGCAAAGCCCCTTGGTGCGGCCATCCATGTATGATTACTATGACATGGACAACTATCCAATTGGCACCAATGCAATCGTTGCTGTCATCTCCTACACTGGCTATGACATGGAAGATGCAATGGTAAGTCATTGAAAAGGAAATGGAATATACTGCCTTGACTGTGTCATATGAGGAACTGGCTATGTTGATTCTCAGTTAAGTCATGAATTAAACATGTTTGGGTAATTGGCAAAAAAAACCCAAACAATCTTAGTTTGCCACACAGCAGGTGCACGCACAAAAGCAAGGAAATTAAAAGCCACCTAACAGTATGTGCCCTCTACTTCTCCACCTGTTTACAAGCTGCACCTCACAGCTTAGACTCCGCTGTGGAGTGTCTGGGGAGCAGGTCTCTCCCATGATGTGCTCTCCTCTGCCATTCTCTCCCTGGCTCTGCTGCCCAGTCTGCCTTCATACTGGTCTGGGGAATGCTGAGAGAGAGGCTGTGCAGCAGGACCAGAGGGCAACATCAGAGGATGGAAGTAGCAGTTGGTAAGAGTTTACTTGCCTGCTTTTGCTGGTGCACAAATTTCCCCGTCTGGTAAAAAAGGGGAAAATAAATCACTTTTCATATTTCTGATCTGTATTGCTGTAGCACACTGGGACCTGCGACTGGCAATCGGCCCCATTGTGCTGGGCGCTGTACTTGCGACATTTGAGAAGTGGGTCATGTCAGAGGTCCTGAGTGTTGGCATATGGGAATTGTGGTGTTTATGGGATTGTGATTATTTTGGCAGGGGTGTGATTATTTAACTAGAGGGATGTTGTTGTTTTTTTTTATTTTTTAAAAAAAAAAAGTGGGTCACAGTAATATGTACATGCTTTCTCTGGCAAGGTCAAGAAAGCATTTGTGGGCAGAGGAAGGGGAATACAGAAGCCTAGGGAGAGTGAATGTGTAAATTGGAGAGACTGAAATCAGACAAGAAGTGTTTTCATCTTGTTTAAAAACGATTGTTTTGGGTAAGTCAGCTTTGAAGAAGCCTCGCTGAAGGGACTCTTCTAAGATTCTGGTTTATTGGGGTTTTTTGTTCAGATTGTAAGTAAGGCTTCGTGGGAGAGAGGATTTGCACATGGCAGCGTTTACAAGACGGAGAGCATAGATCTTGCTGAAAAAATCAAACAAGGAGATGACAGTCTGGTGTTTGGAGTCAAGCCTGGTGATTCAAGGGTTATACAGAATCTAGACGCTGACGGACTGCCGCACATTGGAACCATACTGCAGTATGGGGATCCTTACTACAGCTACCTGAACCTCAGTACCGGGGAGAGCTTCATAACCTATTACAAGTGAGTTCAGAGCTCAGCTGTTCTAGTTACTGTCTCAAATGCAGAGTTCTGAGAAATCCTCTGATGTGCAGACAGCCCTGTAGGGTTTAGGAGTCCTTTATTCATTCCCTGATCATTCCAGAGAATGAAAACATCTCTGTATCTTTTTATAAAGCAACTCTCACTGGATGCATGCACTCTAGGGAAGAGTAATTAATATTGCAGATGCTTTTTCACAAAGCCAGGGAAAGACCCACATAAAAGATGGGCTTATCACAAAGTAAAATTGGAGACAGTTCTGGTGAGGAGAGCTTGTGCATATGAGATTTCTCACCTCCCATTCTCCACTACTCCTGAACTTCGGCTCATCTTTGTTCCGCTCCCCTTCCCCTGCAGCCATTCCGTGTATAGTACTACGATGCTTTTGCACTCTATAGCTTCTTTCATGAGAATTTCTTAAGGCACTCTGGGTAAAATTTTTACAGGTGCTTAAGCAACCAAGGAGCCTAAGTTCTGGTGACTTCCAGTGAGAGGTGTGTAGGACCTAAGTCACTCTGGAAAATGGGAGCTAGGCTCCTACATCGCTCAGGCAGTTTGAAAATTGTACCCATTATAAACAAATGTTACCACGTTGCTGGGAGGTAGGTAGTATCCTTGTCTTACTCGCGGAGAAACCAAGGCACAGGGCCTGCGGCAGAACTAGGAATAGAACCCTCTTGTCATGATACCTTGTCAGTGCGCTAGCTAGACAAGTACATCCCTCTCCATGTAGGATCAGTGACCTTCCTCTGTGTGGGTGGGTGATGGCCTCCTCCATCTGCTGATCTTCAGGCCCAGAATGTTAAAGCTGACACAAAAAGGATATTTTAAAAATTGGGGTTATAAAGAAAGGCCTAATAGTTGGTGGTTTTGGGGGGAGTGGGCTGGTTCTGCTGTTTTTATTATATATTAGAACGGGGTGGCCAACTTGAGCCTGAGGAGGAGCCAGAATTTACCAATGTACATTGCCAAGGAGCCACAGTAAAACGTCAGCAGCCCCCCATCAGCTCCCCAACCCCGTTTCAGAGCCTCCCATCCACCAGCAGCCCTGCCGATCAGCGCCTCCTGCTCCCTCCTGATCAGCTGTGGTGTGCAGGAAGCTCTGGGGGAGCGGGGGAGGAGCAAGGGCACTGCAGGCTCAGGGGAAGGGGTGGAGTGGGGGCAGGGCCTATGGCAGAGCCAGGGGGGAGCAGTAAGCACCCCCCAGCACATTGGAAAGTTGGCGCCTGTAGCTCCAGCCCCGGAGTTGGTGTCTAGACAAGGAGCCGCATATTAACATCTGAAGAGCCGCATCCGGAGCCACAGATTGGCCTTAGAAATATCAGGAATCTCAAGGTTTGTCTTCCTTTTTTTTCCCCTGGAGGATCCCAGAGATATTTTTGAGATTTGACACCTTAAACTAAGAGGACAAAGATGTTGAATCTTTTAACAACAAGAGCAACCTTCCTTTTACTAAAATATTAGTTGCTGACAATAAACAGGCATTAACAAAAACATTTTTGAATATTCTGACTAAAATTCCTACCCCTTTCAGATCATCAGCTCTCTCTCTCTGTGGGCGCTTGTGCTCTTACTGTTTCACTAATTCTATAGGTTTCAGAGTAGCAGCCGTGTTAGTCTGTATTCGCAAAAAGAAAAGGAGGACTTGTGGCACCTTAGAGACTAACAAATTTATTAGAGCATAAGCTTTCGGGAGCTACAGCTCACTTCATCAGATGCAGTGAGCTGTAGCTCACGAAAGCTTATGCTCTAATAAATTTGTTAGTCTCTAAGGTGCCACAAGTCCTCCTTTTCTTTTTACTAATTCTCTAGTCCTCTTAGTCTGCAGTCAAGACTAGACATGAATTTCTAATGGAAAGGGAAAGAGAGGGTAAAAGGAAAAGCCTTGTTTTAAAACACACACAACTTTCAGGTAGTCTTTATAGCTCATGATGATTGAAATAAAAATTAAAAAGGGAGCACAAGTCCACTTTTTCTTGTTTGCAGGTCACATTTAAAGTGTAAAGAAACTTACCAGATATTGAAACTCGGCTTGACCATCAATTCCCACAGTGCAAAGATTAATCAGTTTTAATTGCTTCTTACTCTACATTGTTCATGGTGCATAAATCAAAAATCTTTTAGAAATCATAGTTTTGATTATTGTATTAGAAATGACTCCAGCAGCCTTTGAGGAACCTGTTTTTCAAGTGTAATGCTTTCTAAAACCAACCTGAATGTCGTTTTGATCTCCATGCTTACAAAATGGCTTCTTCCTTGAGGAAATGCTGAGTTTCCCAAGACAACCAGTTCATTTCACATAGCTTGGCTCTACTACTTATAAAGTCTCTTTCTAAAAGCAGTTTGAGATTATCTCTCTTTCCAGACAAAAGTTCCTGGCACAAAGCTGCCAAGTTAACCACTTTGAAACTTTCACTGACTTTCTTTATTTTCCCCTTCCCAGGAGTAAGGAAAGTTGCGTTGTGGATAATATCAAAGTGTGCAGCAATGACAGTGGAAATGGAAAATTTAAAAGTATTTGCATCACTATGAGAATCCCTCGTAACCCAACTATTGGGGACAAATTTGCCAGCCGACATGGACAGAAGGGTATTTTGAGCAGACTCTGGCCAGTTGAGGACATGCCATTTACAGAGAGTGGAATGGTTCCAGATATTCTCTTCAATCCTCATGGCTTTCCATCCCGAATGACCATTGGAATGCTGATTGAGAGTATGGCAGGGAAGTCTGCAGCGTTGCATGGCCTCTGTCACGATGCCACCCCCTTCACGTTTTCAGAGGAGAACTCTGCCTTGGAATACTTTGGCAAGATGTTGAAGGCTGCTGGCTATAACTACTATGGAACAGAGAGGATGTATAGTGGAATCAGTGGGGTGGAACTGGAGGCAGATATTTTTATTGGAGTTGTGTACTATCAACGCCTGCGCCACATGGTCTCGGACAAGTTCCAAGTGAGGACGACAGGAGCCAGAGATAAAGTCACCAACCAGCCCATCGGTGGGAGGAATGTCCAGGGGGGGATTCGCTTTGGAGAGATGGAACGCGATGCTTTGTTGGCTCACGGCACGTCCTTCTTGCTGCATGACCGTCTCTTCAACTGTTCTGATCGGTCTGTGGCCCATGTCTGTGTCAAGTGTGGCAGTTTGCTTTCTCCTTTGTTGGAGAAGCCTCCGCCTTCCTGGTCCACCACACGCAATAGGAAATACTACTGTACTGTGTGCAATCAGAGCGACACAATCGACACTGTTTCCGTGCCTTATGTCTTCCGGTATTTTGTGGCTGAGTTGGCAGCCATGAACATAAAAGTGAAACTCGACGTGAACTAACTGTGGATGTGAATAGCCAGTCAACTACTCTGGAAAAACTAATTTTTAAATGTCCAGATTTTTCTGTCGAAGGATTTAAAAGGAATATTAACTCATAGCTTGAAATCCTGCAACAGCTGTGGGATTAATTCGATTTGTGTACTTAAACTGGGGAGATAATCTGCTAAATTACGTAGCAATCAAATGGAGAAGAGGTACAGACCCCTTAATAGTCACTGTTAGCTCTGTAACAATCCTCTGCATTTGTTTCATATTAGCCAAAAATCGCTTTAGACCAGGGGTGGGCAAACTTTTTGGCCTGAGGGCCACGTCAGGGTTCCGAAACTGTATGGAGGGCTGGGTAGGGAAGGCTGTGCCTCCCCAAATAGCCTGGCTTTCACCCACTCCCTGCCCCCTGACTCCCCCCCTCAGAACCCTTGACCCATCCAACCCCCCCAGCTCCTTGTCCCCTGACCATCCCCTCCTAGAACCCCAACCCCTATCCAACCCCCCTCCTGTTCCCTGACTGCCCTGCCCCCTGACAGGCCCCCCCAGGACTCCCATGTCTATCCAACCCCCCCATCCCCTGACTGCCCCCCCCCCCAGAACCTCCGCCCCATCCAACTGTCCCCTACCCGTCCCCCGGAACCCCCTCCCCCTTATCCAACCCCCTTGCTCCCCGCCCCCTTACATGCCACTCAGAGCAGCAGGACTGGCAGCCGTGCAGCCCGGCTGGAGCCAGCTGCGCTGCCTAGAGGACTGGCGGCATAACAAGCTGAGGCTGTGGGAGAGGGGGACAGCAGGGGAGGGGCCGGGGACTCAAGGGCCGGGCAGGACAGTCCCACGTAGTTTGCCCACCTCTGCTTTTGACAGTCAGGTATGAAAACTGAGCAGTGCCAATGATTTGCTGGACTAGTGGGCTGGGAATTAAAGCGTTAACTCCTTTCCCCAGGTACTGCACCTTGTAACTGTGTGCTGACTGTTCCAGGTAGTGGATGCACCACAGTTGTGCTGAAGAGATTAAATAAAGTGGAATGTCCTTTGAACACTGGAAGACCACCGAAAGTCTCTTTTTTGTAAAAGAATCAAACCTAATGCCTTAATGGCTGGCACAGTGTCACTGTCATGTGCAGCCAGCCAGGAAAAATCATTTCTTTGCCTATGTGAGAAATAAATCTGTGATGATTTAAAGGGGAAAACGCTTGTGGTGATTTGAAGGCACAGCCCGAAGTCAGGACATGGTAGAGTGGCTCTGCTCGAGGAGGAGCTCTGGAAAGAGCCTGCCTCAGAGAGGCACAGTCTGTCATAAGGGGCAACAGTCTGCTCCATTCACTGGGGGGAGCAGATTGCTGCTTCCACTGTGTCAGCCCCATTCTGCCAGCCAGTGTGAAGGGGGCAGGCTGTTAGTCCCAGGGCAGCAGCACAACTGGGATGTAGGGGGAAAAGTTCTTGCTCACCCTGCAGCAGCCTCTTGGGCCATTCACAATCTGGGCTTTAAGTCTAATGACTTCCTGCTACCTGTGCTTCTCAGTGTGTGAACAATTAACACTGACTAGTTACCTTCACTTTGGTTACAGGCACGTTCTAGTCAGCGTCACTTCCTGGCATAATCTGGGCTGCAAACACTGCAGCAGCAACATTTCAATCGTATCCCTTGTTTAATTTTATATTTTATTCCATGGAAACGTGACTCTGGTTTTGTAAAAGTTCATTTTTAACTAAACTAAACTTGTGGCAAAATAAATTTTTTTATTATTACGGATGAGAGAAATAGTAGTTTATTCAGATTTTGGAAAAATAGCACAATACCCTGTGGTATTTAAATATAAGTAATAACAAATGAGGTGTTTTAGATAAATATTATTGAGCAGTGATTCAAATGTTAATCAGTTGCAAGTTCATGGTGTATTTCTAGCAATTATTATAAAACTAAAGATGGAAAAATCATTAGTTGTAGTTGCAATATGGTTTCTGTTTAAAGCTGAAATTTGTGACGTCTCTAAAATCCAAGTCCATCATTAGATGGACTTGGAAACGTATGCCAATTCAGGGCCCAGGGCAGAATATGCTGCACATTGGAGGACATTTGATCAAAGGGTTCCTGAAACACTGGTTGCCTTCCCCGAATGATAGGTTTTCAAATTTCCACAATTTTTAACTCTGATTCTGCACAAAAAAGGTGGATTTTTTTTTTTTTAAATAGGGGCAGGCTCCACCTGACAGCAGAGATACCAGCCCTCCCTGATTTTCCATAATCCTCCCAGTGTTTAAATGTAATTATGACATTGCAAAATTTGTAGATTTAAGCAATTACATTTAAAAATCAGGAGGACTGCGTGTGTTGTGTGTCATCACCTCTCAGGACTTCTCCACTGGTGCCCCTGTGCAGATCAGTGTCGCCTGCAGCCCAGCCCTGTACATGGTGTGTACTATTTTGTCGGCCAGCTGGAGGAGGCTCTCAGGGTGGGGCTCCTGAGTCACACTGGTGAGATCCCCTGATGGGGACCGCCTCCCAGGCTGGTGCACCTACTTGGGGCCTGAACACACAGCTGGCTGCCACTGACTAAATGAGCCAGATACACCAGAAAACCACGTGAAGTGATTTCAGAAGTGTGTGCAAACAAGTGAGGATGTGGCCAAAGTCATGGTCAGACCTGGTCATGGCTAATGATGTTACTAAATGTTACTTCATCTTATTACCACTTATTACTGTAACACGCATAGAAGTGAATCTGAAATGCATCACAACTGTTTACGGCGCTACCCTAGACCCTCTCTCTGTATTTGGTTTTGTACTTTTGCCACTACTCCAAGCAGCCTCCCTAAAAGTCTGAGGAAGGTCAGTATCTCTGGAGCTGAGATTGCCAGGACCCTTTTCTGAGATCTAGTATCTGGCACCAAGAACAAGCTCCAAAACCTAATTATTACAAAGTTATTCAATTCTGGGGATCCTGAAACAGAAGGCCAGCGCTGTGCACAGTCTCCAGAGACAGCAAGAGCAAGCTTCCCCAATAAAATTCCCTGGAGTCAAGTAGGGTGCTCAGGGCAACAAGCCAGGAGACTGAGTTCAAGTTCCCCCTTCCACTGACTGATATTTTTGTGCTCTTGACAAACCATATCAATGGCCAAGGCCTCTTATCCCTACCCGTCAGGGAGGCAGTGTAGCCTACTACAGCGCCCAGGCCTGGGACATGGAAAACTTCCGGTAGAGTCCGGAATAGAATCCTATTATCTCTTCTAACAGAACTACCTTTTGCTACTTAGCCACTTTCCTTCTGAGAAAAATTAGGTCAAATCCATGTACTTGGCTGTGCTGTTTGTACAATGGGCTTCCTTCTGCACCCCACCACTTTAGAGCTCTGCAGCTCACTGCTGAATTGGCCCAGCAAACAGCGGCACCTGCAGTGTCTGCATAGTGACTGCTGGAAGGGAAGGTACTGGGTTTAAGGACTGAGCCAGGAGAACTGAGTGAAACAGTGAAGGGCAATGCAGTCCAGAACTGCCAACTGCAAATATCGGTGCCAACACACAGCATAGTGGTTTCTAGTCTCCCCCAGTCTGCACAGAACTCAGGGAGACTATCCCTGAAATGGTAGCTCTGTCATTTAACAGCGCCAGTGTGGACACAGGTATACAGTGTTATACCCACATCCTGCACAGTATAACGTAGAGACACTGTACGGGCAAGGGGAATATGCGCAAGCACATACACAGTTCAGTACTTGTGTATGCATGCCACTACAGACATAACCTAAAGCTCTAATCCCTCCATCCCTGGAGCCACAATCTGACCTGGTTCCTGGCACTCCCCTCCTGGGGCCAGGATCCCATACATAGCTTCCCAGTCTCTTACCACTGTGTCCCAGCCGTGTGCTGTGCTTGGGCTGACATTTTGTCACCCTGGTAAAAAGGATCATGGAGAATTCAAGGATCTCCTAACTTTGCTGGGAATGATGGTGCATTGAGCTTTTCCCTTGCACCTCCAGTGAATAAGGAAATGGCATATTTTCTACTCAGAGTGGAGCCAGAACTACTCCTTTGTGGAAGATACAGTTTCAATACCCAAATCAGTCTTAGATTCCATCCATTTAGGAATGAATATTCCAAGAAAGGTTCTATCCGGAAGTACCGCTCATGAGTCCCCAAGCTTTCTTCCCATGGGATGGTGGCTCTTCAGAGCTGTTGTATGCAGGTCCCTCTGTGAGCAGCTACTGTCTCCTGAAAGAGACAGAGCCTTTTAATTCCTGTATCTAGCGTCTCTGGTTTCTCTCACCAGATAAAATTTAGCAGCCGGTAGATGGCACTATTGAGATTAAGATTTGACACACAAACACAGGAAGACCCACCAAATCTCTCTCTGAGTGGAGCAGGTTTGGGCAAGTGCCACCTACAGCTAAAGATCTGAAAAGAAAGTCAGTGACCTTCAGCTGTCATGATCTCCGCTACTTAAGGAGAAACAGGCAGGCCAGCGAAGGTTAGCTCTCTGCTGCTATATAGATCAAAGTTAAACTGTTCTACTTTGTGGCTGGCTTTACTTGCCAAAGTTTGTTTGGTGATCTCTTACGCCATACACAAATTTCAGAGTAGCAGCCGTGTTAGTCTGTATTCGCAAAAAGAAAAGCAGTACTTGTGGCACCTTAGAGACTAACAAATTTATTAGAGCATAAGCTTTCGGGAGCTACAGCTCACTTCATCGGATGCATTGTTCCTCTGATATTCTTGTTAACTGCTGGAAATAGCCTACCTTGCTTGTCACCATGAAAGGTTTTCCTCCTTCCCCCCCCCTCCACTGCTGGTGATGGCTTATCTTAAGTGATCACTCTCCTTACAGCGTGTATGATAAACCCATTGTTTCATGTTCTGTGTGTGTGTATATAAATCTCTCCTCTGTTTTTTTCCACCAAATGCATCCGATGAAGTGAGCTGTAGCTCACGAAAGCTTATGCTCTAATAAATTTGTTAGTCTCTAAGGTGCCACAAGTACTCCTTTTTGCCATACACAAAATTACCGTGAGATGTGGCTTCTCACTAAGATGACTATTTTATTCAGCAATAGAAAATTAATTTACTAGGAAAACAGACTAACTTGTAAGTTCTAAATAACTGAAGTAGCTTTCTTTTACCTTGTAATTTTTTGCACTCTTATAGAAAAATTCAGTGTCAGTAAAAACAATTCCGAGCCATCTGCTGCTTAGTATTGACTCTGAAGAATGGCTGAACTCCATCCAGCTCTCACTGAAGTCAGTGAGACTTGCAGTTAGCAGGATCAAGCTGCCTTCTACTAACGCTGAGAAGTTAAGGGCCAAACCCTGAAAGCTGCTGAGCACCTTCAACTGCTATTGGCTTCAATAAGTGTGGCACGTGCCCAGCCCCCTTCAGAATCTAGTCCTAATTTATTATTTTTAAACATAACTTCTTTGTAAGTTTGGTTTTGTCAGTCTTAATTCAGAACTGTTCAACTCTGCTTACCCTTTCCTAAATGGCATAGCAGAAAGGCTACAGAGAAGAGCAGCAACCATTCCCGGTAGCAGGCAGGGCCAATGGCTAACTGATGGGTCTCAAAATTGGAGACAAGGCGGGTGAGGGAATATCTTTCATTGGACCAACTTCTGTTGGTGAAAGAGCCAAGCTTCCGAGCCACATAGAGCTCTTGGTCAGCTCCAAAGCTTGTGTCTCACTAACAGAAGTTGGTCCAACAGTAAATATACCCACCTTGTCGTATCCTGGGACCAACAGGGCTACAGTTATACTGCAAACAACAATGGAAGATATCCATCCTAGGTACTTATCTGGTTCCCGTTACTGTAATATCTGATCACCTCACAATCTCTAAGGCTGTGGTTCTCGACCAGCGGTCTGCGGTCCCTTGGGGGGGCCGCAAGCAGGTTTCGGTGGTCTGCCAAAATAAACCAGAGAGCAGGGCCAGCACTAAACTTGCTGGGGCCAGGGCAGAAAGCCAAAGCTCGAGCCCCACCGCATTGGGGCGGGTAAGGTGGGCTGTGGCCATGCAGGTCGTCCAGCCAGCTGGCTGGTGGAGAGGGTGGAGCTGTGCAGGTTGGCCGTGACATCAATTAACACATGGTATCAAGCCTGGATTAACACTCACCATGACACATGCGTGTGCTTGTCGAAGACACCCCCATGTCTGGACAGAATTGTTGATCAGCAACAAGTTTCACACTGAGTAAGTAAAACAAAAATAATCAGTTTATTTTTGTACCTATATTTTCTTTTGTACATTACAGGTGTGTGTGTGTGTGTGTGTGTGTGTGTGCATGTTTAGCTGTAAAACTATCCATTTAGTACAGCTTTTCATCTACTGGCTATGCAGAAAAACAGTTGGGCTGTGGCATTTTTACAGCATATTGTGGGGGCTTAGAAAGAAAGGTTGAGAACCGCAGCTCTAATACATTTATCCTCTAAACCCCCTGTGAGACAGGGCAGGGCTGTTATGTCCCCATTGGACAGATGGGGCACTAAGGTTGATTTGGGGGAGGATTCTACCTTGTAAGTGACTTGTGGAATGTAGGTCCCTGACACTCCATCCCCCGTGGTTTTCCTTGCACACCTAGAGGAGAGTCTCTGGGGAGGAAGAAGCCTGTTTAGTTTGTGCTGGTTTGACCAAGAATCCTCCACAGATGCTGCCGGTCAGTCATTTCACTTGGGTGTGAATGTCCCCATCTGCTGCTAGAGCCAGTTGAGACCGGTCCCGTTGTATCATTTCAGGCAATGAGTAGTATCTTACAGGCCCTCTCTGCTCTAGCTGGCCACTTCTCCACAGTCAGAATAGGCTTTAGTCTGAGTGGGGGTCTGCCTAACACCCAGCGGCTTCTTATTAGGCACCTTCTGCCCCAACAAAGGGGTGTTGTTGTGAGGGGGGGGAGCAAGAGGCTATTAGCCTGTCAGGTTCTTCCCTTAAAAAAAAAAAAATTCGAAAGTCTTGGGTGACAATGAGCGGCAGGGCCAGGTGCAGCAGCACCAGTGCCAAACAGCTGCTCCTTGTCTGTGGTTGCAGCCAAACCACGTTCAGCACCAGTTCAGTTACCCTGACCACGGACACTGCAAACAGGGGCTCTTTGTGGGGTACATCTGGCTTGAGCATGAATGCTGCGTGCTAGCAAGGCCGAGTAGAGCTGCCAACCTAGAGCCAGTTCGCCGCCGTTAAGGAGAGTAGGCTCACTGTTCTTAGAGCTGTTTCTAGACAATACTGAGCAATGGCCACTGCCACACCCCACTGTAATAGTTTTTTCTGGGAATTGCTTAATTTTTTGCAATTTCTTCCAACTACCCACTCTCCCAGGGTGCTGTTTATTACCGGCTGGGCGCTGTACGTCGTAGATGGGGCGGCTGGATCGTGGCACAGGGCGCTGCACGTGGAGGACTGGGCGGCCGGGGCGCGGTACGGGATGGATGGGGTGGCCGGGTTGCAGCACTGGGGCGACGTATGGGATGGACGGGGCGGCCGCGTCGCGGCACTGGGGCGTCGTACAGGATGGACGGGGCAGCCAGGTCGTAGCGTAGGATGGATGGGGCGGCTGGGTCGCGGCAGGGGGCGGACGGGGACGGCCGGATTTCAGCACGGGACGGCCGGGGATGGACTGGGCGGCCGGATGTCAGCACTAGACGGACGGGGCGGCCCGATGTCAGAACGGGACGAACGGGGACGGACGGGGCGGCCGGACGTCAGCACTGGACGGACGGGGACGGACGGGGCGGCCGGACGTCAGCACGGGACGGACGGGGCGGCCCGATGTCAGCACGGGACGGACGGGGCGGCCCGATGTCAGCATGGGAGGGACGGGGACGGACGGGGCGGCTGGATGTCAGCACGGGAGGGACGGGGCGGCCCGATGTCAGCACGGGAGGGACGGGGACGGACGGGGCGGCCCGATGTCAGCACGGGACGGACGGGGACGGACGGGGCGGCCCGATGGCAGCACGGGAGGGACGGGGACGGACGGGGCGGCCCGATGTCAGCACGGGACGGACGGGGACGGACGGGGCGGCCCGATGGCAGCACGGGAGGGACGGGGCGGCTGGATGTCAGCACGGGAGGGACGGGGCGGCCCGATGTCAGCACGGGAGGGACGGGGACGGACGGGGCGGCCCGATGTCAGCACGGGACGGACGGGGACGGACGGGGCGGCCCGATGGCAGCACGGGAGGGACGGGGACGGACGGGGCGGCCGGATGTCAGCACGGGACGGACGGGGACGGACGGGGCGGCCGGATGTCAGCACGGGACGGACGGGGACGGACGGGGCGGCCCGATGGCAGCACGGGAGGGACGGGGCGGCTGGATGTCAGCACGGGAGGGACGGGGCGGCCCGATGTCAGCACGGGAGGGACGGGGACGGACGGGGCGGCCCGATGTCAGCACGGGATGGACGGGGACGGACGGGGCGGCCGGACGTCAGCACTGGACGGACGGGGACGGACGGGGCGGCCGGACGTCAGCACGGGACGGACGGGGCGGCCCGATGTCAGCATGGGAGGGACGGGGACGGACGGGGCGGCTGGATGTCAGCACGGGAGGGACGGGGCGGCCCGATGTCAGCACGGGAGGGACGGGGACGGACGGGGCGGCCCGATGTCAGCACGGGACGGACGGGGACGGACGGGGCGGCCCGATGGCAGCACGGGAGGGACGGGGACGGACGGGGCGGCCCGATGTCAGCACGGGACGGACGGGGACGGACGGGGCGGCCCGATGGCAGCACGGGAGGGACGGGGCGGCTGGATGTCAGCACGGGAGGGACGGGGCGGCCCGATGTCAGCACGG
Organism: Dermochelys coriacea; assembly: GCF_009764565.3. Taxonomy (NCBI): domain Eukaryota; kingdom Metazoa; phylum Chordata; order Testudines; family Dermochelyidae; genus Dermochelys; species Dermochelys coriacea. The sequence goes on along the minus strand of NC_050070.1, from coordinate 209,062,342 downwards.
GAGGGACGGGGACGGACGGGGCGGCCCGATGTCAGCACGGGACGGACGGGGCGGCCCGATGGCAGCACGGGAGGGACGGGGACGGACGGGGCGGCCGGATGTCAGCACGGGACGGACGGGGACGGACGGGGCGGCCGGATGTCAGCACGGGACGGACGGGGACGGACGGGGCGGCCCGATGGCAGCACGGGAGGGACGGGGCGGCTGGATGTCAGCACGGGAGGGACGGGGCGGCCCGATGTCAGCACGGGAGGGACGGGGACGGACGGGGCGGCTGGATGTCAGCACGGGACGGACGGGGCGGCCCGATGTCAGCACGGGAGGGACGGGGACGGACGGGGCGGCCCGATGTCAGCACGGGACGGACGGGGCGGCCCGGTGTCAGCACGGGACGGACGGGGACGGACGGGGCGGCCCGGTGGCAGCACGGGACGGACGGGGACGGACGGGGCGGCCCGATGTCAGCACGGGAGGGACGGGGACGGACGGGGCGGCCGGATGTCAGCACGGGAGGGACGGGGACGGACGGGGCGGCCCGATGTCAGCACGGGAGGGACGGGGACGGACGGGGCGGCCCGGTGTCAGCACGGGACGGACGGGGACGGACGGGGCGGCCGGTTTCGAGGGAGCGATGAGGAATCTGAGGCCGGGGTTGGCCCCTCCTGCGGCTCGAGCCCAGCCAGGCGCCCCGCACGAGGCCGAGGCCGGAGCGCTCCTCTCCCGCCGGGCTCGCGTCAGGGCGGCGGGGGCTCGGCCGGGCGCGGCCCCTCCCAGGGCTTGGGCCGGCGGGGCAGGCGCGAGGGGGTGGGGCTCGCCAGGCTCGCCGTGACGTGGGGCCTGTGGAGGCCGGGCGGGTCCCGGCCGCTCCGCACCAGGCGGAGGATCTCGGAGAAGGAGGCCGGGGGCGCCGGGGCCGGGCCGGGGCCGCCCTGGCTCCGCGGATCCGCGCCGGGCTCCATGGGCGGCCAGGGGCAGGACCGGGCCCCGCCCGGCAGCGGGGCGGAGGAAGGGGGAGCGGCCGGTACCACTCCAGCCGCACGGGGGGGGGGAGGTACCATTTTAGCCGCACGGGGGGGGAGGTACCACTCCAGCCGCACGGGGGGGAGGTACCATTTTAGCCGCACGGGGGGGAGGTACCACTCCAGCCGCACGGGGGGGAGGTACCATTTTAGCCGCACGGGGGGGGAGGTACCACTCCAGCCGCACGGGGGGGGAGGTACCATTTTAGCCGCGGGGGGGAGGTACCACTCCAGCCGCACGGGGGGGGAGGTACCACTCCAGCCGCACGGGGGGGGAGGTACCATTTTAGCCGCACGGGGGGGAGGTACCACTCCAGCCGCACGGGGGGGGGAGGTACCATTTTAGCCGCACGGGGGGGGGAGGTACCACTCCAGCCGCACGGGGGGGAGGTACCATTTTAGCCGCACCGGGGGGAGGTACCACTCCAGCCGCACGGGGGGGAGGTACCACTCCAGCCGCACGGGGGGGAGGTACCATTTTAGCCACGGGGGGGGAAGGTACCACTTTAGCCAGGGGTTGTACCAGGAGCGTCGCTGCTCTCCTGGCTTCACGCCGTTCCGGCGGCTGTGACCAATCTATGCCCTGCCCGGGCCCCGGCCCCGCCTACCCCCCCGGCACTGCACAGGCCGTGGCACTGCTCTCAGCTATCACATACAGAGCCTGGAGCAAAGGGGCTCCTTCCCACATGTCCTGCACCTTGGCCTCGGGGGGGGGGGGGGGGGCGGGGGGAAGGCTGTCCCACTGATTGCCCCACATACACACCATGGCAGCGACTCTCCCCTACGCACCCCACTAGCTGCAGGGGAACCTCACAGCAATCCCCCCTACACACCCTGAGCCCTGGAGAGAGCCTCACAGCGACACCCCCGACCCACGCACATAACCTCCCAAGAGGGAGCCTTGCAGAGCCTCCCCCACCCGGAAGTGACCTGAGTCTGCACCCTGGATTCACACCCACAAGGAGGCAAATGGTGCAGCTCCTGCTTGCAGCCATCCCTGAGATCCCTGCCCAGGCACACTCTGTGCCAAGCCACCCAGCCCCATCCATGGGACCCTGTGGCACACTGCATGGCCATTTGTCATGTTCCCCTCCCCTCAGCCGGGTACTGGGTAAGAACAAGGAATGGCTTTCCTCTCCTGTTCTCGCCTCCCTCCAGCCCTGGGCCCAAGTCTCCCTCAGGACTGATGTCAGCAGGGGGTGCTCACCTCCAGCAGGGGCAGGATCCAGCACCTGGCTGCTTGGACGGGCCGGCAGGGGCCATAGACTCCAGGCTGTAGGCACTGGTCGCCCAGCACTGCAGGCAAGGGGAAATGGAGTTTACCCAGTTTATAGCATTTAGGTTAAATTAGCTGACCCAGTTCTTTTGTTATCACTATATCACTGGGGCTACCTGTGGTGCCCCCTCCCCAATGCCACACCCTCATGCCAGCCAGTGATGGGGGCACTCCTCCACTCAGCCCCATGCTCTCTGGGCCTGATCCCCACAGCCTGCCCCCCTTTGCACCAGGTAAATCCAGTGCCATGTGGTGTGTGGCACTGCCCAGACCCAGCGGGTGGGTGTGACCTCCCAAAGAGCAGGGAATGGCTGACCCTGGTCTTGCCATTGCCTTGGCTCATGGAAACCTGCTGGGGCATCTCCATAAGAGCCATCTGCTGTGCCCCGTCGAGCTGCAAACTGGGGTCTCTGTACTCCCCTTTGCCTGTGGGATTCTGCAGTTGGGGGGACCCAGTCAGGTCAGCTCATGCTCCAACACGGCTGGGTTCAGGGCCATTAAGGTGGTTTTAGGCTCTCACTGACTATAGCCGTATGAGCAAGCAAAGGGTTAACCGATGCATGGGTTTGTTTGCCAGGGAGCACAGCAGCTGGTTAGGCAGCTGGCGAGAGAGACAGAGAGACGAGAGAGACCGTTAGAAAGGGGCAGGGACAGCAGAGGGGAGGGGAAGGTGCCGAGAGACGGCCTGGGGTCCCTCTGCCTGACACGTTGTTCATGCCTGGCTCACATGCTGCAACTTCTCACCATGGGCCTGCCCTTGTGGCTGCTTGGACAGCTCTTGGCCCCCACAGTACTTCAGCTTCTGAGCTGTGAGTATGCCTGTCCCCTGTGGCAGGTTCCTCTTGCTTCACTCAGCTCCACACTCTCCTCCTTGGCAGGACGCTTACCTGCTCCCCAGGGTGGGCTGCATCCTCCCCCCCACCCCGACACCAAGGAGAACCATACTGGGCCGGGTGGGTTCTGCAAGCAGCATGTAACTAGAGGCCCAAGACTGCAGATACCATGGGAGGGGAGAAAAGGAGTGGCCAGTGAGTACCCCTGTTAAAGGGTTAGCTACACCCTGCAAAGGAGCAGCAAGTCCTGGGGGTTTTGTTCCAACAAACAGCAGTGGGGCTGGGGCAGCCAGACATGGACCCAAGCCTCAATTGGGCATTCGTAGCTGGCCAAGCAGAGATACTCGCTCCACTAGGCAGTCCTTCCCAAGAGGTTGAAAACCAGCTTTAGCCTCACTGCTCCTGGTCAACAGGGCTCCAGGGTCAGCGAGGCCTTGTGGCTGAGACCTGCCCTGTGCATTGCTAACTGGCTGGCTGTTCTCCCGCCAGGCAGCAACGCAGCCCCCTTCCCTACCTTGGCGCCCCCACTTACCATGGTCGTGAACGGCGAGAGGAAGACCCTAGTGGTTTGTGTGGTGAACGACCTCTCCCAGGACATGGCAGATGTCGTCTGGTTTTCGAATGAGAATGGAAGTGCTCTGGACTCCTTCACTTACGGAATTTCCAGGGAGGAAGACGGCACATTCAGCACAGTCTCTCACCTCTCCGTCCACACCGCAGAACTGGAGTCCTGGGAATCCCTCGCCTGCCACGTGAGACAGAACAGAACTGCCCAGGTGTGGAGTGCCAGGTCCCTGCTGATCTCTGGTAGGTACCGAGTGAAGAGAATATCCAACATCACAGACCCCTTCTCTTTTCTGTCACTTCCCTGCCCCCATCTCCCTCCACCTCCAGTCCCCTGGGAGCCCCGCATTCATCTCCATTTCCCTCTGACTCCTTCCTCCCCTCGGTCACATTGTGTTATCCCTGAATGACCTGGGCGAGAAAACGAGGGTGCAGTGGTAGCTGCAGTGGCTCCCACTGCCCATTTGCAACAATGCAGACAAAGTACAAATGCCAGACGGTTCATTCAAATGCAACACCCCAGGGAAAAATAAAGGGTGACACTGTCACCCAAGAGGAGCTTGATTAATAGCAAATATGGCACAAAAGTGTCAAGAAGGCTCTAGCCTCAACAGACCTGGCAGGGCTGACATAATTCCTGCAACTATGGAATAGAGATGTAGGAGAGTGGAGACTCATGGGAAGGAGACACACACACACAGCTCTCTTCATTGAAGAGATCTCTACAGGGAAATGCACCATGGTCAGGTTGAAGCTAACCTTCCACTATAAGCCCAATTTTGACATATAAACACCTTCTCTCAAAACTAAACCAGCTGCATTTTCATAAATAAGCATGGGCTCCAAATCTTTCTGCAAAGGTTGAGGGAAACTGGATCGAGTGTTTGAGAGCCAATACTTTGAAACAACATTTGCAAAAATATGGATGAGGCAAAAAGCTGTGTTCAGCTAAGATTCTAAATATGCTTCGATTACATAAGGGGGAAACTTGAGAACACTGTAGTTGCTTTTCCTCAGGCATGTAGCTATTAATTATTTAACTCCAGTTTGCTGATACGTTTTGCCTGGATCTAACACAGTACATATATAGCCGTGACTCTTTAAAGCCTGGGCTTGCCACTTTTCTATATAAGGATAAGATCAGATTCCTGATGCTCAATATGTCTGGGGAATTGTTTTGTTCAGCAATATTTTTATATGGTGGTTTTCAGTCTAAGGAATATGAAGTGCACAGATGCAATGTGATGGCTACACAGTTAAAAACCACAAAGGCGGGAAATGAACAAGTCAGTTGTAGCCACCACCTTAGCATCCATATTTTACCCATCCTGCAGGATTTGGGTATTGGGGGTAAGAGGACTTTCAAAGGCTCAAAGAGGGGTCAGGCACCTGACTCTCATGGAGAGTCAATGTGAATTGGGCAGCTACCTCCCAGATCTTGTTTGTGCCTTGGAAAATCATCTCCGCAGTTGCTTAGCTCAATGTGTTACCCCCACTACAAAATGCATTTATGTTGCTTTTGCTTTGCCCAACTTTTAGGGGCATGTCTGTGCAGCGATGCAATTTTCTGCATTTAATATCCTAGTACAATGACTATTTTAAGACAAAGCGCGAAGCCGGTGTGTGACCTATCCAAGCTTTATCGAGTTCACCAGCAGAGCTTGTGAGCTAACTGATCCAGAGGCACTTGGTGTGTGCATCCCTTCTATCAGCTAGTTGCACATCTATAGGTATACCCCCAATGAAGCGTTTTCAGCTAACTACTTAATTTATTATGCATACTCAGTCCCACTTCTTCAAACACTTCTGTCTCATTTTAAAACTTGGCAAAGTAGAGAATCTTTATGAAGAGGCATTTACACATAAAATGCGAAGTTTTAAAGTTGAGTTGTTTGCATTATCAGTGCAAAAAAAAAAAAAGGGTCGGGGGTAGCTTGTTTTAAAGCAGGAAAAGTATGTATTTTACATAATTATCTCAGAAAATCCTCATGAGAATGCACTTAGGCTTTCCAAAACTCCATCCCTTTGACTAGAGGCCAAGAAAGATATCAACCCAAAAGGTGAATGAATTGGAAAGTTATGAGAACGGTGTAAGAAGGAGGTTGTGGTGGGAACCATTCTGAGCTTTAACCATGCAGTCAGTACTGTTACAACTAGTATAATTCCTCCTACTAATAGTTATAATTCTGTCTTGTAGAAGACTATGTGGAAGAGCCCTGTCTGGATGACGACCGAAGTGGTAAGCAATAACTCTGCATTCCTCCCAGCACATTCATACTGCCTGTTTGAATCCAACTGATTCTTTGAGGAAACAGATGGGCTGTGGAAAGAAGCATGGAAACCTCCACTTTAAGCCTTTTCTGAAAATGAACATCTGAAGGAACGGGGATAAATTCTG